>NC_092423.1:79201117-79514352 GCF_036169615.1 Heliangelus exortis | reverse complement strand
AGTGTTTGGCTTGCATTTCTTATGAAAGGTCCAAGCTGCTGCTTAGTGCTAAAAGAGTGGGGGGGAGGATTACTTCTTCTAGAAATGTAAAAAGCTGATCCAGCTGCATCCAGGCTGAGGGTGATAGGAAGCCCTGGCCACCAAGGCAGCACACTTAAATTTTTTTTTTTTTTTTTCTCCCTCTCTCTCTGTTAAGCAGTACTGCAAATACAAGCTTCCTGTTGTACTCCTTCTGGAGCTGCAGCAGCTACATAGGCTTTATGTTTCTGCTGGGAGAAAAGAAAGCCACCTGTGAACCATCTAATGTTTCTAAGTATGTTTCTCAATAGAAGTGTAAAGGAGCTGCTGAAGGAAGCTTTGAGGTGTGAAAAGAAAGCTGGGATGCACCTGAGCAAATGGTAAGGTTTGGGACAGTGTATTGAAACAGGAAGGCTCAGGAATATTAAAAGTATCTGCAAAACATTTCTTACAAAACAGAAGTGAAAGCTGTGTATGGCGTTAACTCTTAACAAGCTGACACTTGAAGGGGGAAAAAATGTTCACATGACCCAAAGATACATAATTAAGTGACTGAACTATATAAAAACAAAACAAAAAAAAAATGGTTATAAAAGTTACACTGACCCTCCAACCCATCCTCAGAGGCATTTTCAGGTCAAGTCTAGTCGTCTGCTTTTTCCTGATGTTATCTCATATAAACGCATTTGTAATATCAAGCTTCATTTAAAATACATCCTAAATACTACAAAAAGATCTTTTTCCAACTTTTACATCAGAGAACATTATATCATGAGTCAAATGAGTCCAGTGTTACACATGTGAGCAGAAAAGAGCTCAGAGAAATGCAAAGACAGTTTACAGAGAGAAAAAGGGGGAGGAAGAGAGGAGGAGGAAGAGGAAAAGGGGAGGAGGAGGAGGAAAAGGGGAGGAGGAAGAGGAAAAGGGGAGGAGGAGGAGGAAAAGGGGAGGAGGAGGAGGAAAAGGGGAGGAGGAAGAGGAAAAGGGGAGGAGGAGGAGGAAAAGGGGAGGAGGAGGAGGAAAAGGGGAGGAGGAGGAAGAAAAGGGGAGGAGGAGGAGGAAAAGGGGAGGAGGAGGAGGAAAAGGGGAGGAGGAGGACGAAAAGGGGAGGAGGAGGACGAAAAGGGGAGGAGGAGGACGAAAAGGGGAGGAGGAGGACGAAAAGGGGAGGAGGAGGACGAAAAGGGGAGGAGGAGGACGAAAAGGGGAGGAGGAGGACGAAAAGGGGAGGAGGAGGACGAAAAGGGGAGGAGGAGGACGAAAAGGGGAGGAGGAGGACGAAAAGGGGAGGAGGAGGACGAAAAGGGGAGGAGGAGGACGAAAAGGGGAGGAGGAGGACGAAAAGGGGAGGAGGAGGACGAAAAGGGGAGGAGGAGGACGAAAAGGGGAGGAGGAGGACGAAAAGGGGAGGAGGAGGACGAAAAGGGGAGGAGGAGGACGAAAAGGGGAGGAGGAGGACGAAAAGGGGAGGAGGAGGACGAAAAGGGGAGGAGGAGGACGAAAAGGGGAGGAGGAGGACGAAAAGGGGAGGAGGAGGACGAAAAGGGGAGGAGGAGGACGAAAAGGGGAGGAGGAGGACGAAAAGGGGAGGAGGAGGACGAAAAGGGGAGGAGGAGGACGAAAAGGGGAGGAGGAGGACGAAAAGGGGAGGAGGAGGACGAAAAGGGGAGGAGGAGGACGAAAAGGGGAGGAGGAGGACGAAAAGGGGAGGAGGAGGACGAAAAGGGGAGGAGGAGGACGAAAAGGGGAGGAGGAGGACGAAAAGGGGAGGAGGAGGACGAAAAGGGGAGGAGGAGGACGAAAAGGGGAGGAGGAGGACGAAAAGGGGAGGAGGAGGACGAAAAGGGGAGGAGGAGGACGAAAAGGGGAGGAGGAGGACGAAAAGGGGAGGAGGAGGACGAAAAGGGGAGGAGGAGGACGAAAAGGGGAGGAGGAGGACGAAAAGGGGAGGAGGAGGACGAAAAGAGGAGGAGGAGGAAAAGAGGAGGAGGAGGAGGAAAAGAGGAGGAGGAGGAGGAAAAGAGGAGGAGGAGGAGGAAAAGAGGAGGAGGAGGAGGAGGAGAGGCCTGTGTCTATGCAAAGAACAATATTTTAGACTCATGAATTTGGGTTCAGACAAATGAACTTGGACACATCTAGCAGGAATGGTTAAACCTATCACCACCCCTAACTCCGCACGTTATCATTCTGTAGAGGTTATCACAACAGGCATGAAATGTGTGACTTGGCTGCTCCAGTTCACAGTGATACCATCATCTTAGCAAGAAAGATACACACCTCAGATGATCTGGGAAGTCTGACATTGCCCAGTTGCTTATTTTGCCATGTGTTCTGTTCAACCCTTTATTTCAATTGGCTGACCTGATTAATTTGAATTCTCTTTAAAAGTCTAAGCACAAGTGAGACATCCCAAGGCCTTCATTGTCTGAGAGTATTTTGAAGAAAATATCTAATTAATACTGACAAAAAACATGTATTTTAGATATTTTTAAAAAAACATATTTTTTTCAGAAAGACACCAGAAAGAGACTTGCTCCTTAATTCTCAGTCTCCTACTGTCACACAGTCTGAATCTCCCAATTTTATATAATTTCTAAGTTTACGTTATATCTGCAGAAAGACTATTCCAGTGTAAAGACTTCTAATTTCTCATTGCTTCTAATTTCTCCCCAATTTCCTATTAAGATCACAAAAAAACTGGAAAGAAAATCTGTAGCTAACAGAGATGATTTCTCCACACTTTCAAATACAGTTCTCAAATACAGAATTCTGTTTTTAGAAAAAAAATAAGAAAATTAGATTTTTTGCATGACTTGCATTTTCCATGTCTATATTAATGCATGGTATTACATTTAAAAACAAGGTTAATGAAAAGTGCTAATTTCAGCAGAAATAAAAACCATTTTAAATAAAAAAAAAACAAACAAACAAACCGAAAACAAAAAGCCAGTTGGAAGATTCAAAATAAGATGCAAAAGATGTTAGCAAGCTCCATGGCATTTCATTATACTTTGAAATAACTTGTATGATGTACCATGATTAGGTACATGTCTGATTTTTCTCCAAGAGAGAGAAAAAGTTTAAAAAGTGAATGTGACCTAGAATTTGTTTAATGTGTTCAAATATTTGGAATCATTCTGCTGTCAGCAATGCTGTGTCCCAGATAAAAGCTATTAATCTCCTTAGTTTTTATCAATTCCTCTATGGTGCTGGAGAGTCAAAACCTGCAAGTAGGATCCTAAATGACTGCTACTAACACATTAATTATGCAGTTCATCATAATGCACAAAATCTTAAATAATTCTAATAGCACACAGAAATCACTGATCCAATCTACTACATAGATTTATATATGCAACCTAGAAATAATTGAATTTTTTAGGTAAATCTAAGTTTCATCCCGTTGTCATAGATATGAGAAACTACAAACTTTTTCTTCACCGTGAGGGTGGTGAGACACTGGCAGAGGTTGCCCAAGGAAGTTGTGGCTGCCCTCTCCCTGGAAGTGTTCAAGGCCAGGTTGGATGGGGCTTCGAGCAACCTGGTCTGGTGGGAGGTGTCCCTGCCCATGGCAGGGGGGTTGGAACTGGGTGATGAACTTTAAGATCCCTTCCAACCCAAACCATTCTATGATTTTATGATTTTACTTTACTCTGCATTGAAAGTGCAGATATAAAGTGAAAAAGTAGTAATGATTTGGCTTGATGATACATTTGAAGTAAAGCAGATTTTGCATGCAAAATTAGTTTCAGAATGTCTTGTAATTCACATTGTACTTCTCAGGCTACAAGCACTGTTAGAAAAGACAGCATTGGAAGTATTAATATGTTTAGTATGTCTTTGACTGTACCAATTTCTCTCAGCTGCAAAGTATCTTCCCCGACACCTCATCTTTTATTCCCTTTTCCCTTCTCTCCTCTTACGCATACATTTGTGCACCCAATGATGACAAAATATTGAAGGTCCTCATCTGCTCCCAGGACAAAACCTATTTGTCACTAAATTAAATCTTTAAACAAAAAGAAACTGGGAAGAAAAGAAAAAAAGAAAATGGGGGGGTGGGAACCTTCCTGTTCTTAGCATCACAAGAAAATAAATATATACTTCAAGGAAGCAATTAAGTCTGAAAAAGATCTTCAAAGATATATCTGGAAATAAGTCAAATAATAACCACTAAGAGGAGTAGAACATGTTGGTCAATACACTGAACAAAAAGCAGTTATTACTTAAGCCAGAACAACAAACTCATCACAGGCAACCATACAGGAAGGACACTGCTTTTGTAGGCAGCATATATGTGAAGGCTGCTCACGCGGATCAAAGAATCCTCCTTCCAGCTCAGACCTTTCCCCAGCCCTTCCTTGCAAGGCTGCTAGCAGCCACAAACCAAATTATATCTTCATTTTCCTCAATAAGACAGGATCAAGATCTAGCAACTATCTAGCTCAGAGAGTCTGCATCACACCTGTGTCCCCCATTTCCTTTCATCCCAGTGTTCTTCAGTGAAGGCTAAGAACTGTAGGAGAACACATGGCTGCAGGTGATGAGCTGCTTTTCACAGCTCCCATTGCCATCCAGCCTGTCATTTTTCAGCTGTAAATCTGTTAATAAACATACTATTCTGTCAGAGAAGTACAGCCAGAGGAAGGGAAAGTCACAATGGTGGCACAGAGGAGCCAGTACCCAGCAGGAATGACTTAGCATCCTTCCAGTAGGGTGTGTTTTGCTTTCCCAAACTTCCAGACATCCATCCCCCCTTCCACAGCTGTCCTCAACTCATCAAGTAGATACTGGAAATCCTCTAGGTTAAAGGTTTAACACCTCATTATCACCAATCCCCTCATTATGTATTACTCATAGAATTTTTAATCTGTGGGTATTGTTCAGACTAGTTTTATTTTTCTCTTCCAGTATTTCTCTATTTGTTTATGTGTCATCTAATGTAAGGGTTGCAGTGGTAATTGCCACTCTTCTGTGGAAAGGTTTGGTAATCACCCCAGTAAACCTCTCATGACATCCAGAATACAGCTTAGAGTTAGCTCCAGGCAGCTTTAATTTACATATACAAATACATTTTTGTAAAGCTAAACTAATGCGACTATAAGACAAGTCACACGCTCAAAACTGCCATGTCCTCAGCCTCTTTTCTACAAAAAAGTTTTGCCTTTACAAGGGAGCTGGAATTTATTTCTAAGCTGTCAGCTACTGTAAAGCAGAAGCCTTTCTGCCCAGGGACCATGGGATGATCCCATCCTCAAACCAGACCTAAAATCAGGCTAAGGCACAACACTGTCCACACTGCATAACCAGTTGTACTCCCTAGGAAGACAAAAAAAACCCCACACGAGCAAAACTCAAACACAACACAAACAGAAAACCAGAAAAAAGAAAGGAAAGGAAAAAAAAAAATCCAACCAACAATTATTTCTCCTGGAGTGAAGTTAGTCCAGTGTCTTATGCCCATCTATCATCTCACTACTTATTTTTGTGTTTATGGCTATAATATACAGCAAAAATGAGGCCAGACAGCAAGGCAGAAAAATTTGCTGGGGGCATAAAAATTTAAATTATTTATTTAATTAATTACTCATTTTTTAAAGATGATTGAAGTCTTCTGAAGTGAGCAAACACTATTAAGGACCAAATTCGGCATCACAATTAGACGGTACTTTATTACACCAAATATATCCAGACAAACTACTTACAAAAAGGATTTAATCAATAAATGACAATATAATGCCCACCACACTGAATAATGTGAAAAGCAATACATGCAAACACATGTCTTTTGTTTTTCAGAGAAATAACCTTTTGAAATTGGAAAACAAAAAATTAAAGTAAGGAACTGACAGTAAATGAGGTACAGTTCCTCCCAGGCAAAAAAATATCATCAAAGCAGCCTAAAAGTGGAAACTTAATGAAAAGTTTCAAAAGCAAGTAATAGCTACATAATAAAAATAATATATATATGTAAAATAGTAGAGAATGTGAAGTGTTACAGCATCATGAGGAAGGCAAAAGCCATAAAAGGATAGCAGTGAAAACAGCAGAATTGAAAGAAAAATATGCGTTGGCCTCTGTGAAATCAAGATGAAAGAACACAATTTAAAGACCACTTGTAGTTTACTATTGTCTCAAATTAACACAGGCAAATGGAATATTTCCTCAAATAAGTGTATAACAAACTCTGCAAAACAAAACAAGAAAAAAACCCCAAAAAAACCCCTAAAAATAGTAAAGCCTAATGAAAAGAAGTAATATTTTTAGAAAGAAGTTGGAAATAAAATGCTTAAAAGCAAATCTACTTACTGCAGAACTGTATTGCTGAAAGTCAAATAAGAAAAATGTAGGTGCACAAAATGGCACTAAGGCAACTCAGAGTGATTAGACCCCAAACTGCAACCCACCTCTGGTTTCTCTGCTTTCCACTAGGTTGCCAACTAACCTTAAAGGCATCTAAACCCTACAGCCTCTGATCTGAAGCCCTGGAACAGTAACTAAATGCCCGTAGAGTGTCTCAGGTCTGTGCAGCAGCCTTGCTGGTACCAGCTCCCTTGCTGGTATATCATTCATGCCATAGCTTGAATGGGTTTCAGAAACTGGGAGTTCCCTTGCTTCTTTTTGCTGAAACAGTAGTGTGGTTACCATGGCCAAGTACATTAACAAGATCATAATTCTGTAGATGCAGCTGTATCTGTCTCCCTGACTTGAGGACTTTTATATTGAATTTTGTGTGAAGTGGACCTTGGATAAAATGCAGAAGCTGACCTGGAAGCAAATACAGGATTTCAAAAGATTCCCAGCTGAATGCCAAGCAGAGAATTTATCTCCTAATGCAGTTGTCTAGGTTCCCTCTGCAGTCAAGAAGGGGCTAGCAAAGACATCCAGAGACTCATCCTGCAGCAGGCATTTGGTGGAATGAATCAGTGCTGAGTACCTGACTCCATCATTAGCTATGGTGGAGTTTCAACACCAGCCTAAAATTAACATCTACTTGCTAGCACTTAGAGTGCCACCTAGAGCCATACCATGCTTTAATTGCTTTCTGATTCACTCACTCATGTCCAGAGAAAGCCACCTTCCTTCTTCTACTCCAGTACTGATACACCTGGAGGGAAGAAGTCCCTCATCCAAGCTTTGCACAGCAACACCTGCATGACACTAAGAGATGAAAAATAAAGGTGGGACCCCTTTCAGCTGAGAAATGCAGCAAGCACAGAAATGTTTCCACTACTTTGTTAAGAAAAAAAAAAGCATCAGATGCTTTCAAAGTTCCTCCCAAAGGAGGCCTGTATTTCCATAGCTATTTGTTAGACAGAGGACAAACACTTCACAGGGCACCAGGGCTGTAAGTCCCAGGCAGATTCCCCTAAGAGGAGAGGTCAAGTCCCAGAATGCACAAGACTTCTATATACTACATACAACCTCTTCCTACTGTATTCTGTGGACTGTAGGTGGGATGCAAAAATATTCAATACTACATACCCATTTAAGTACCAAAAAGCTTAGTGGACCTGGGCCTAGACACGTAACTGCCTGAAGAACCCAGCTATATGTCTATTCTGGTATTGCTACCTTTCCCTTCCTCTGTATTGCAACTGCATCCATATAACAACAAACTTTTCATATTTCCAGCTCCTTCTCATAATATTTATATAAAGATTTCAGTAAAAAAATCATGCATCTTGTTCCCAAGAGCAGGAAAGTCAACTTGTGCCAAATATATAACTCAAGTCATTCATCAGGTATCACTTCCTTCCTCTTAGCATTAATATGTTCAGTTATGCTTCCCTTTGCTGAAGTATTGCCATTTTGAAACTTATTTAAATATTTATTTTAATAAACAGGGAACAATACCATATGCCAGGTTGCAATGAGTAACACACTAATAAGAGGTAAAATCATTTCAGGAAAGAAGGCAAAACCCAAGTCCTCAGCATTCTGTTCTTGAATTAATTGAAAGAGCATTTGAAAAATGCCCTGTACTTGTCAAAAATTAGAAAATCTAGAGTTTATGTGGTTAGAAAGTGGCATCTGTACCTGAATCAGCTCATTCTTATATCTGAAAAATTAAATCCCAAAAGAAGCATGCCCAAATTGAGCTCTGCAGGAGGATTCGCAAGGAGTATGGGCAGCAGCATTCAACAAAAACAGATTTTTGTCTATTTTTATATCTTTATGTAATACATGATAAATATTTATACAATTTCTTTTATTAATGTGTGTATCTATACACACACAGCTATATACACATACATTTATACACAGTAAAAGCAGCTCTTCTGAATCTGTTAGGGGCCCATCAATAAAAAATGTTGCCAGAAGCTCCAGAATGAGCCAGGCATGCAGCCACGACTGGTGCTTAGCAACAATACCTGCTGGATGTAGTACAGGAGAAATGTATTGTGTAAGTTAAATAGGACTGGAAACTTCACCTAGGTTGGTAGACATGAGTGATCTGTGACTGACCAGCTGTAGAAAGAGGTTGCAGGAAAGAAGAAAAAAAATACATAGATATAAAAATATATAATTACTTAAAGGATGAGAAGCCAGAGAGTCCACTGTAAACACAAATTAACATTTTAAAAATGGTGACTAAAAAGACAATATCTCAGTACTGACAGATCTTTAACAAAGCTCCCTATCCTTCTAAAGAACAGTTTGAGAAGATGCTGTAAAGAAAGCAAGCAGACAGGAACTGACAGTGTTTGCACTGTAAGGCTACAAGAATTAAGAGATACCAAGGAATAGCAGGAATGCATCGTGCTCCTCTACTGAAGGTACTCGTCTAGCCTGCTCTGATACTAGGTTGAGATCATTTAGTCCACAAATAATTACAGTTTCTGGAGATTCCATGCAAGAGGGCTTCCTCACCTTTACCCATTCCTGTTAACACAGAGAAAGCTAAGAGCACATTCTATCAGGCAATCAGTGTTCCACAGTCCCTTGCAGAAACTTCATGACACAGAACAGCAACATATTTTTCAATACAAATGGAAAGCTCCTGTTCCATCCTTTGGTACTGATGGACAAATTCAACATCCCTCTAACAGAGAACTTCACTACCTTCACAATAGTATGCATTGCCCTTAAATCCTAGCAAAAAAAAGAAAAATAGCATGGACAGCAAATGTGAAGACAAAAGTTGACTCCTTTCAATTCAACTTTGCTATAGAAATGCAGTGATCCATATCTCCAAACCATACTATTTTAGATGATTTTAAACCCCTTACAGTCATCTAGCCTGACATTACAGACACAAAATTCTGCACATATGGAATATTTGCCTTGCAGCGAGAAGGATGATTGGGGCAGGGGCTACTGAGACTTAAAGATACATCATTATAGGCTATTTTCATACCAGACAAAATATAGCATGTTGCTTGGTTTGCCAAATCAGATTCCCATCTTGTCTCCTATAAACAAAGGTTTTCTTGTAACTTCTCATAACTTTCAAATACCTCAGTTTTTCAGCAACTGCTGAAACTTAGCTACTTATGTAGAATTTTAATGTACATACAGTTAGGTCCTCTCTCATTTCAGGTGATCAGCCTTTGTCTTGAACACTAGCAAATTACTTTAGTACTAGAAGAAAAACAGAGTAAGAGTCTTACAGGAAAAATAAGAAATTATTTGTTAGAAAACAAACAAACAAAAATCCCAACCTTGCCAACAATCAGCTTAAGTGGAAGAATGCACTACATCACATTTTTAGATTTAGACTATTTTTAAACTCTCTTACTAGTCTGCAATACTGTCAGGCAGCCTAAGTTAGGTACAATAATGTGAATAAAATATATTACAAGTTTTTAGGTAATATTATTTCTTTGCACCAGGCATTAATTATCTAAAACTGACCTATTACACAGTTTTGTACAAGCACATGATGAAGAATCCTCCAACACACACATTCACTGGGACAAGATGAACTTCTGTAACAATGTTAACTTTGAGTTTCATAGGAATAAAAGCATACTATAAATCTATCTTTTCTGAGAATTCATAAAATATATAACTACACAGATCTGCAGTATAAAAACGATGATACAATATCTTTTTAAATCTGACACACTTCACTGTGAACCATAATTACTGCTCAGTGCCATGAGCAATGTAAAGTCATGTTCAGTGGCCCTCAAAAATTGAGTTTGATAAGCAATATATGTTCATATTTCCATGATGAGCTAAATTAAAAGCAAACTATTACTTGACAAGACAAGAGAAGCTGATCATAGCTTACAGCTTCAGGATATTCATTTTTTTAAAAACCCAGGGAAGACTGTCCAAGACATCAAATATCTTGTAAAACACTACCATATTCTCCTAAATTGAACAAATTCAAGTTTGGCCACTTCTTTCCAAATTCTGTTGGTATTAGAAGGAGCTTAATTTTCCTCATTTAGGCAAATCTGGGTTTAGAAATTTCAAAGCAACACCAAAAAAAATTAGAGAAGTAAATTTATAGATCAATAAAGGCATGAACTGTAAAGAATTTTTATTCTTGATGATGGAAAGACACCTAACAAACATCCTTGTAAACTAACAAATATTCTTAAAAAGAAAGGTGTTCCTATCTGACCACACAATAAAAGCTTAAGCATCTTTGTTTGCCATGTTTAAAGCTATAGATATCTGAGCAAACTTAATGGATGTACAGCTTGGCCCATACTATGCACTTTCTAAAGCAATGAAAGAGCTTTGTTATATGCCAGCACTTAAAGCTGTGAACAGAAGTCACAAAGTTTCATGAATAAAATCAACCATGAGAAGAGATATAAAGACAATTGTCTTTCTACTTTGCAGATGAAGTTTAAATCCAATGTCCCACCATTGAGGAGGGAACAGACTGTTTTTAGGAAATGAGAAATTGCATTCATATGGTATTACCAAGCTGAGTAAAAATGCCTGCACTGAAGTAAAAAGCAGGCATATATGGTGGAAATCAGCAATTATCAACAACTGCAGGGATTCAGGTTCCACAGCCAGCTTCATGAACTGACATGTGTGGTCAGCAGCCAAGTCACTCACTTGCTAGAGCTGCAAGCAGACAGCTTTAGACACAGTTGCACAAATCCAGTCCCCAAAAAGCTGCTCTCAATTGCTGAATTAGACATCAGACTCCTTGAGCCTAGGGACACTGAGCAGCACATACAGAGGATGAGCTCAGCCTGAGGTTATCACTAAAAACTGGGAAGTTCTTTTTTGCTGAGCAGCTAATATCCATTAGGCAAGGCAACAACATCTATCCACGGGCACCTGGTAAATCCCCACGCAGTATCACCTGAAGGAGCAGGGGAAGGTTTGGGTGCAGAGGATGTTGAAGGGCTACAGGCTGCCTCTACACTCTGACCATAATTCCCTGCAGGCTCTGGAGGTCACACAGAAGTGGTGGGAGTTGTCTGCAACTGATCCATGAGAGAGGACCGATCAGGAGCCAACAGCAACCATAACACAGACATGGTCCCCACAAACACATCACAGCAGGCAAGCAGAGGTGGGTTGGTGAAAGTACAATGTTTCACCATCTAACACCAGCCACCAGCAAATCAAGTCCAATATAAAGCTATTTAATCCAAGCAAAAATCTGAGGACAGCAAAAGACAGACTTACCTATACCAGTGCTCAGGCACAAACCACAGTCCCAGGCTGAGATGAAATGGGGCTCCTGGGCTGCTGGGCTCAGGGTGTAGGCAAAGATCCAGGTGAGGCTTGTTAGGGCCGTTAAGATCTATTAGTGCCCTCAGCACCCTGACACACATCACATGTGCATAGGAAAGCAGACAAATGTGACATAAAATTCTCTATGTTCCACAACACTTTAATGCTTCTTAACTATGGTTTAGTCCCTTCTTTGCTTGACTGTAAAATAGTGAGGACATTACTTAAAGACCCTCTCCCCACAGCTTCTAAAGACTCTTCTGATTTACAGATTCTGCTATTTAGATTCTTGCACAACTTCTGCTCCACCATACCATATGGCACGGATGTACAATCTAGACTGAGTTTGCAGAGAACTTGTAAAATAGAAAATATCTGAGCTGGTTCTCAAAATCAATGGAGTATGAAACCTAGGTTTCTTCAGAAACATATTTAGATTGCAAATGCACAATCTTTTAATTGATACACCTATTTTTGCTATGTAAAAATGCATCGTGCACCTACAGAGCAAAGATACAAAGCAGAATTACAATGATAGGCACTGATGAAAAACAGTCAAGTGAAACAGCCACTATCCACCCTGAACAGTTTTCAAATTGGTTGGCATGTCTTGCCACTAAACCACTGATTACATAACTTAAGAAAACCTCAAGAACACTAGATTTTATTTATAGAATTTATAGATGACTTGCATGCAATCAATATTTTAATTCTCTCTTTCCTGCATCCTTCTTCCTTGCTCCCCAAAAAGTTATAAAGATATGGATGTTTGGTCAAAGGCAAGACTGTGGTTTCTGAAGGCTTGAGTGGTAAACAACCACATCATACTTAAGAGTGCAGAATGATGAGCAAATATTATGATAATGGTGGATACCTCTGAAATAAGTGAAATTTGTACTGTAAGAGCATAGTTTAAACTGATACGTGGCTACTCAGCTGTTTTTTCTAGACAATCAAAAATTTACTTAACGGTTTTATATGTGCACCATCCAATCTCTTCTTTTATGTTTTAAGTACATATAGAGATAAACAGACCTTAAATATTATAGATATTTACATTTATTATATAAGCATAATATATCTAAGTGTTATCAATTTGAAGGCTCTCATGCACCCAAATATTTGAGGTTTAATATGAAAAAACTAAATTTAGTGAAAATTGATATGATTGAAAATTATGACAAGGATTTCACTGATTTCTAGACCATTGAAGTATGTGAAAAAATATTTAAAGAAAGGAGCAGAACTGACACAAACTAACACAAAAACTAACACAAAAATAATTGTATTGTCATGGCAATTCCATATTTTACACAAGAGACCGGGCTCCCATATGCCAATTCTTTCCTTCCTTATCAAATTCTTCTGTTTGAAACAGACAAAAGCATACAAGATTTTTAATAGACAACTAAAGATGTGTTCATCTAGTTGCTAACTCAGAAATGTCAGTTACTGAAAGCAGAGACAATATTTCAGAGTAAATCCAAAAACATCTAGCCTTGATCAAACTTGATTAATGTAATAACCTGAACTTTAAGAAAGTTAATGAAGGCACATTGAGCCACAGGTCTATGCTGAACCTGTAATTAAGATATTAACCTCCAGAAAAAAGCTCCTTGGCAAAGATGGAATGGGAACTGTTACTATTTTTTCAAGACAATAATATGCTGTGCCTTCTGTGGCCAGGTCAGAGGAGCAAAGCTACATCCCTGACTACTCTTTCCCCTTTGTGACATCTAGAGGCTCTGCAAATGCAAAGGCTATAATTAAGCCTAGGCTCTGCTAAAATAGTGAAAGAAAAGCTTCCTACATTCCCCTTTCTTTGTATATACTCGCAAGGAAGAGCTCTGGTTGAGCCCCACATACCATGATAAAAATATGTTTTTAAAAATAAAAACAAACAAACAAAAAAACCCCCTTGTTCCTCTACATAGCAATGTTAACACAAATATGGCAGAATTAGGGAGTTGGTGTGCAGCTCCATATATAGTCGAGCTGTGGAATGAAAGTGTTACCACAAATGAATAATCCACACAGCAGTAACTGTGGAAAATTTTGTCAAGGTTAAAAATATTGCAGAGAAAATTCAAATTTTCAGTAAAATGTCTTGAAGATACCATATTAAAACCAGCCTATAGCATAAGGAAGGTTGAAAGAGGATGAATGTGACCATTCCATTGCCTCCTGTTCAGCAGACCTTCTAAGTTCTCATTGAAGAGGTTTGTGAGAACCAAAGTAAATCTGTTGAGTTCACAGATACAAACATTTCACAAGTCTTCTGCACTTGCCAGCTTCCCATCCCTTGTGCTTTCCAAGATCCCATCTTAACTCCTCTGTAGCTTCAGAATAGTTCTTCTGTGATCCGTGGGGCACCCCAGAAGTCTCTATAAGGTAGCTTGACACTGCCTACAACAGCCACACAGGGCAGTGTCCTGAGAGACAAACATAACTGGCTGGTTATTGTAATGTGTTTCCTGAAGGGAACAAAGCTCCAGATACAACCTAAAACTCACAGTTTCTGTTCACAATATCTACAGGGTCACAATTTAATGCTGGGTTGGCAATTAACTGAATGACAGATGCTCTCCATTAATCACCCTCCCCTCCCTGATAAAGGAAGGAGAGAGAATAATGGAGAGCAACTTAGGGCTGGAAACTAAACTATACAGCTTTAACAAAGCAGTAATGATAAAAAGGAAAAAATTATTAAATATATACAAATATACAGAAAAATGATACCACATTCCTCCTCCTTTCCCCCCAGTAACACTCATGTCACTTCCAAGGCTGCAGGGCAGCCCTGGGAAAGTCCAGGCTGGACTCCTGGAGTCAGCAGCAGTTGGGAGCTGGAGGCAGGAACACACAGATATGGGCTGGCATGGATCAGGACCACAGGCAGAGGAACAGACAGAATCCTCCCAGGATGCCAAAGCAAACAGGGACAGGTCAGGAAGGGGAAGAAGGTGAAGAAGGGCAAGAACCAGGGCAAGAAGGGGTTTGGCCCTCATGATCCCTCAAATTTATACCGAATATGACATGCATGGGATACAATACTCTGTTTGGTCAGTTTTTGTCATTTTTCTTGTCTACTCTTCCCTAAAGGAGGGTTGCAGGTGTGGCCTCTTTACTCCTTCTCTCTTTCCAGAGCACAAGATATTCCTCATAACCGAGCAGTGTCCTTGGTTCTGCAGACCATTCTCTAGCTGTAACTATAAACATCGAGCATTATCAGTCCCAGAATGAAACACTGACTGAGAAACTTGCTGTTAATTTCAGCAAATGCAGCTCCTTACAAGAAACTTAGCTGAAAGCAAAATTACAAGACAGAAAATTAACTTTATCATGGTCCAAACCAGGACACTACAGCCTGATTTTACAGCAGAAAAATTAGATCAGCTTTCCTACAAAAACAGAAAATCACAACCAAAAAAGAGATTCTGTAAACTGCTTAATCCATTTCTCTGACATAAAAACCAGAGAATTTGACCAGCCTATTTTTAAAGATACACAGTTACAGATAACTCCACAGCCTCTCTATACAAATCTCTTCGACATCTTCAATGTCCTAATAATTATGGAAAAACTACTAACTACTAAAAACTAAAATGCGAGTTTTTCCTAATGAAATTTAGGCCCATTGCTACCCTGCCCTAATATAGTAAAATAGTTAATTCTCTTCATTGCAGCATCTTTCAAATATTTGAAGGCTGTAACATCTTCCTCAATTTTCTTTTCACTAAACATTCTTGTTTATTCAGTCTCGTGGTAGACTGTGTTTTCCAGACTTTTGCTTCTCATTTCCTCCTTAGGTTTTTTCCAGTAGAGGTGGAAGTTTCCCAGACACTAATGCATTACCCTAGTAGAACCCCAGTCAGCTTTATTTAGACTGAAAGAGATTATTTCATTTTTCTGGGACTTGTGCTTCTATTCATATACCCCAATATGCTATTTACCTCTGTTGCAAAGGACAGCATCGTCATCTGCTCAGATTTTAATCTTCTAAAATCTCCACAACATGTTTGCCAAACTGCTACACCATAATTTCCCCTTTTTTATCCATACAGTTTAAATTTTTAAACTGAAACAAGAAGCTGACACTATTACTTTTCCTCCTATTCCTTCAGCGAGAAGTTCAGGAAAAGTCTGAAGAGGAGCAAGGGACAATACATATTCAAGTACATCTAGGTTGAATAAACCTGCATAGAAGTCTGGGCTATTAAACTGAAACTTCTGAGTGATGCTTAGAGAAAGAAATCAGCAGCAGACATCTGGTAAGCAAAACACTTGATTTGGGAGGAAATGGAAATTGTTTTAAATGGTTGGAAAAGGAATAGAGCAGAACACTAAGTGGCCAAGAAATTTCTTGAATATGGAAAAGAGAAGAAGACATCGAGGAAACTCTTACAAATTTGCTTCCAGTCAAGATGAAAAAACTAACTGGGGAAGGAACTTGAGACAGAGCAAGAATGAAGCAATGAAATTTAGTGTTCAGGAGGGGAAAAGGAATAAGGGGGAAAAAAACAAAAACGGTGGACACAAAGAAGACAGACTTCTGTGACTTCCTGACATGAAACACAAAAATGAAACACAGGAAAAGTAAAAAAATTAAACCAAAGTCAGAACACTGTGAAGTGTGAAGGAATAGCACAAACCCATATAGAAAACAAAACAAAAAAAAAAAACAAGGCACAAAATATGGTGCAACTACAAGAGGACACCAAGGCTAGCAAGAAAAAACCGCATTAATAGTAACAGAAGAACAGTTATAACATGGGTCCATTACTCAAGACAGAAAACTACTGATGTATGGCACTGGAAAGCAGAAAGTTTAGTAAAGTATAAGGAAAAAGAGACATCATTCAGCATAAAAGAGCAATACAATAGTTTGGCTAAATTAAGTATTCTCAAACTACCCAGGCTGGATGAATTTCATACAAAAATACTTAAAAACCTGGCTGAAGTACAATAATTAAATTACTATCTAGGACCTTAAGGGAAAATAAAATAGCAAATTACTAGAAAAAAAATCTATAGGTCATATCTTTTAAAAGGATGGAAGTAAAAATCTGGGGAACATTCAATTAAGATCAATTTCTAGAGAAGCATTAGAATAAAAAAATATTTCAAGTGCAAAGATAGAACAAAAAAAATTATTGCTAAGACACATTCCTTATAAGTCACATCAAACTGAAGTAATGTGCATCTTTGGCAGAATCATATGTCCTATGAATAATGTAAAGGCTGGAGAGTTTAAATTATAAAGATTTTGGCATGATCTCATGTTATACTTTTCTAAGGATGCAAGGAAACCAAGGTCAAGACATGCAAAGCTAATAGTCACAGTACTGCTATGTAGTTAATAGGACTCGACACCAGTCTACTCAGTACTGTTGGTGATTTTCATTAATCATCTGAATAATGCAGCAGAACATCTATTGTAATGAAACTCAAAGATGTCAGCATGCTGGGTTGTAGGAAAGAATGAACTCCAAAGGATCTTAAGATAGAATTATGTAGTAGTAATTAATATCCAGTCACGCAGTGGAATTCCTGGGATGGTAATCCTTAGTAGGAGCATTCTTGCTGTGGTTATCTTAGAAGTATTTAGAGTATAACAACAGTGAAAGTGGAAGTCGTTAGTTTCTGGTTTATCCAAACTATGATGGATAGTGAAAACTGTTATAATGCAAAATATGTAAGATTTATGTTGTTTCCAAAGTTAGTGGGTAGAGCAACCCATGCTCTGCTGTAACATACTGGGTCTATGAAGAACAGTGAGGGGGAGGCAGAAATATAAGGTCACAGTAATCATTTAGAAATAAACCTGTCACTCCTAAAGATACAGCTGGTTCTCATTCACCTTTAGAAGTCTACTGAGCAGAAAACTTCCATGTGAGCCAGCTGCCTAGAACACCTTTGTAGACATTAAGCAGAGGCAAGCACATCAAATCCAGTTTATCTCACCCCAGGATACACACCTGACCATGAGCCTCACCCTGCTGCTGCACTCCTATCTCCATGGACCATAAGGGAGACTACCAACTAGCTCACCCAGGAAGCTCAAGTTAGAGAAGCATAGCCTTGACATGAGTGTTTTGGCAGATATTCTGAAGCATACATGTTATTGAACATTAGAGTGGTGCCACAGTTCTTTTTTTTCCTAAGTAGGTTACCACAAAACTAATTAAGACCTCAGGTTGCCCATTTCAGTCTAAATTTCATTGCCAGTTAGGCTGAAGCTGATACAAGAAGGTTATGCAGTGTCATAGTTACTAAGTATGAACTAGTATTTTTCCACAGTAAACAGCCAACATCCTGCCTTCTAAGCTTTCTGTGGTTCCTCTGATTGCAAAGACACTGACTTCTATGCTGCTTTTGGATGGAATTCCCCATTTGTTCCATTTCCACCACAGGTCTCAATCTCTGTCAGATGTTTCAGAGGAGGGAATGTCCCTGTGGCTACTGCTCAAACTCCAGGCCAGAGATGTTGGAGGGGGTTTTGCCTGCTATTTCTGTAGCACTAAACTCTCACTCACAAAGGTTTTGGCACTGATGAATATAGAGTGTGAGGTTCAGCATTGTACAGAGAACTCAAAAAAGAGTATTCTTGCATTGTTCTGCTAGGACACATTCTCAGAAGAAACATACTGCTGGATGACTATTGTCATGAGGTTGCAGAAATTTGTATGTTATAATTAAAATGGGTAATAAAATAACTCAACAGCACCTTGGGGTGATCAGAATAAAACAGCCTTCACCTGTTCTTCACAAAGGTATCTTCTTGCGTTACACCCATTGACTACCAATAATGTTCAACAACCAGCTTCCAAATAGACCTTTAAAAGCTCTATTACTTAATGAAATTCCCAAACTGGGAAACTTTTTTGACTCAGTAGTAAAGATATTATCCTTGTCCTAGTTCATTGGTCATATTCATCTTTTAGGGGAAGAAAATAAAAAAAAAAAAAAAAAAGGAGAAAGAACAAAGCAAGATTACTTCTATTTCTTTAGGAAAAAACCAAAAAAACCTAACAAACAAAACAACTCAAAAAATCAAACCAAACTGTAAGAAATTAAGAAAGAGATTATTAGGAAAACACTGGCAAAGTATGATCTGTTGTTATTTTAATCAATCAGTTGAACTATCACTAACAAAGGCATAAGATATATTGACTACAGTTCTTCTACCCAGTTATGGAAAGCACATTTCTTCCAATAGCATCTGAATACATTCCATAAAGCCCTCAGTTTCAGGACCATTTTTATGAGCACATTTTCCACAGGAAAGGGAATGTAGAAAGTTCCAGGGCATCAACAATTACATTGCTGACATTTCCTTTCCTTCCTTTAAGCTTTTACTGCCTTAGGTTTCTACCTTCATGTCTACTAGTGATGCTTTCATGAACTGGGATAATGCAAATCTCAACATAAAGAAAATTTAAACCTGTTTCAGGAGTACAGGAATAAATCTGATTATTTAATAATTAAAAATTCTACCAATTGATTCATTATATTGAATTTCTACAACAACAAAAATGAAAGAAGTAAAAAGAGACTGATCTTAAAACTATAATACTGATCTTAAAACTATAATAGATATCTAAGCATCTCTTCTAAGAGAATTAGTTTGATCTTTCAAGCTCACAGATGCCAGGAGCAATTCTTCCACTCATCAGAACTTATTGTTAGATAACTCACCTGGCAATGCAATGAACACTATCTATGTGAGGCAACACCAGTTGCAAGGCAGGGGCTTCCAGCCCCACACACCTCTCTAGGACCAGGCAGGATGCTGGTGCTGTAAAGCATTAACATTCTCTCTCCCCTTCTGAAATTGGGCACATTGAAAAACACAGGCATGCTCTGGGAGGTGAAGTGAGTCACAGAGTGCCTGCTGCTTTCTGCCTTTGTTGCAATGAAATAAAGGTCAGCAATATTATGAAGGTTTAATTTACACCCCAAACTGACTCACACATCCTCTTGTCAAAGTTTTTTAATGCAGGCTTGTGTGCATATTTAGTGCTGACAAGTCAGTACACCCCACCTCTACAGAAGTGAGTGGTGAAATAACACCTAACATGCATCTGTGTACAGTTAACAGTTCAAATGAGAACATGTTTACTCATATCTACCTCAGAAAAGTGAATAAAGGACCTTCTTTTCAGTCCATGATCAGTAATATCCTCCACGATGGGCAAGAAGCCTCAGGTCACAGAAAAAAGCAATGTCTGTTTAGGTGGCTATTTCCTTCTACAAGAGGAGGCTGAGGGATCACCTATCATTTCTTAGAAAAGAAATCCTGAAACAAGTATTGTTCAGTCAATCATGAATACCAACTAGAATTTCCTGTGCTTGCTTGGAGAAAGTAAAATCTAAAAGTCAAGGAATCTTGCCAGGATATTGAGGTCAGGAGGCATAGAGTTCAGAGAAAGTGATAACAGTACTGCAATCAAAACTATGAGGTATGCCAATTTCCTGTTCTCTGTAGAGGACTTATCATTCAAAGACTAAAAATGAGAAAAAGGAAAGGCAGAACCAGGCAGAACCACTCCTCTTGGTGGTGAAACTTAAGGATGGTTTTGAGCTGGGAGAAGATCAAAAACTCTTTACAGTGAATTGCATCACACCAGTCCCAGTGAATGATGCAAATATTGCCAAGAAGAATCTGTATCAAACTGGGAGTAGTGCACAGACTAGAAGGGGATAATCAAATGCCAGAGAATACCAGTAGCTAAGGTTGTGTTTTCCCTGATGGTCTGAGATCCCACATTGTGGAGCAGTATGACAGTACCACTTCAGGGCAGCCTGAAGCTTTAGGATGTGGGGCAGTGCAAATCAGACTCTCAGCGTCCTGCAGACCTCACAGAGGCTTAGAGGCCCCAGAGTCACTATATACAGGTTTAGAAATATGTCTGTAGTGACACAAAAATACTTATTAAGTACTTTTTGGTCCTAAAATGGGGATCCTAGAAATGAGATGTAAATGCAGGAAGTTGGATGGTACACTTTGCTGGCTGTCTGAATTTACATCTCCATTCTTACTGCTTAGATGCCTTCAAGGCTGACATGATATAGGAGCCTGGAAGTCACTCTGCCTCTGCAGGGTGCAGCTTGCCTGCCCCTGTCCCTTATGGAATAAGGACAGTGTCCTGCCTGTCAGGGTGGCGTCAGACAGAGCTCCCCTTGCAAGGACAGTGTTCAGCTGATGGGGATGGCCACTGAAGGAGGGGCTGCTCTTGCAAGAATAGGTCCCCATATATCGGGGTGGTTACCCAGATGAGGGTCTCTCCTTCAGAGAAGAGAGTCCAGGTAGCTTATTGGATGAGACCTCCACCCAAGCAAAATGTCCATTTTGTCAGGGTGGCTGTTTTGAGACAAATATTCTTTTCAGGATTGTACAGTATCAATCACACATCAGAAGAAAAGTTCACATACCTGCAATTTGCTCATCGTCTGCAGGCAGAATTCAGCTTTTCATAGGAATTACACATGCTAAGTTAATAATGTTGGAAAACTCCATACTCTACTTTTTTTTTTTTTCTTTTTTCCTGAATTACTTTCCTGCTGCCCACCTTGTTTGTTTTCATCGGTTTGGTAAGGTCATGCAGCTACAGCCCCTTAATGAAAAATGTTGTTGGAGTATGATGCTCTAGTGGACAGAAAGCCTCCATTCTTGCTAGCTCGCCTGTGAGCACATTCTTATTGTCTTGATAAATCTGAGGAAAACAGGTCAGTGAAGACCCCACCTACACATAAACTTACAATGGCTTTAAGATAGTTCTGCAAAGCCAAAGCAGAGTACATTGTGGATGCTTATTTGGTTTTGAAGTAACATGTTTTCATAGAAATACAGAATACTATAGATTTGAGGTATATAGTTCAAACACCTGCTCAAAGCAGGACTCATTAGATGTGGTTCCTCAGGCTGTGTTCCCATCAAGCCTTGAAATCCTCAACAGTGGAGATTCTACAATCTTCCAGGCAACCTGTTCCTTTATTTGATCACTTTCATGGTAAAAAAAAAATTATGTCCTTTTCTAGCGAGAGTTTATCACCAAAAGAAGTGTGACCATTGGGTCAAGGAAGGTGATTATCCCCCTCTACTCCACGCTGATGAAACCTCACCTGGAGTACTGTGCTCAGCTCTGGGGCCTCCAGCATAAGAAGGACATGCTGGAGTGATTCTAGAGGGCCATGAAGATGATCAGAGGGCTGGAGGACCTCACCTGTGAAGACAGGCTGAGATTTGGTGTTGTACAGCATGGAGAAGAGAAGGTTCCAGGGAGATCTTATAGCAGCCTTCCAGTACCTGAAGGGGACCTGCAGGAAAGCTGGGGAGGGACTTTTTCCAGGGCATATAGCGAGAGGACAAGGGGGAATGGCTTTGTGAGCCTTTGCATATCATCTTATCACTGTGCCTCACCAAGTGCAATCTGGCTCCACCTTTTTTCTGCATTCTTCAATCAGACAGTTGTAGACAGCAGTAAGAACTCTCCTGAACTTTCCCTTCCTAGTCCTGTCCTCTTATGCCATGCACATCGCTTCCCTGGCCCTTCAGTGGATTCATTCCCATATGTCAATGGTGAAAACAAAGCCTGGACACCATATTCCAGATGCAGTCTCAGAAGTGCCACACAGGGAAGATCACTTCCAGAGAGCTGCTGGCTATGTTCATGCTAATACAACCCAAGAAGTGGCTGGCCTTGGATAATTTAATTGGTTGCCCTTTTTTTTTAATTAATTCTATTTTAAATATATAGTTCACTGAAATTTAAAATAAGCCAGTGAAAAACTGAAATAATGCTATGCACAGGGTTTGTCAGTGGTTTAAATACAACCAGCAGGTTATATTTAACTGGTTCAGTTTCTGCACATACACCTGGGTGTTTGCTTGTAAGCAAGAGCTGTGTTAATTTAACTAGCACAGCTTTCCTCCTACTCTGTGGGCACAAATCAGCAAAAGAGCATTTAATTGACTGAAGCCATTTTCAACAACTGTCAGTAGAGTGAATCATTACTTACATTAGGGTAAATGAGAGTTAAGTTCTCGGAGCTGCCAAATAGAAATTAAATTTACCGTAATAAACGTAGAACATACTGGTAGTCATCACCAGCCCATACAATAAGCCTTATTGTGAAAGTGCTAAGACTTTTCAAACTACTGATACCTTTCAAACTGGTAGGACATTGCAATACAATGACTTTTTTCATAATCTATTTTTTCACAGGAAAAGGTAAAATATCACAACTTTTTGCATAATATTCATTTACTTCTTTGACTTAGGTAAGGAATAATAGATATGATCTCTCAAAGAGCAGGAATATTTTTCTTTTTTTCTGAAATTACCTTAATAAAAACAAAGGCAGTAAATTGTAACACAGAACATTCTAAAATGACAGAGTATTAATTCAGAGTAATAGTTCCTATAAGCATTACTGAATTATACATTTTAAATAACAATTTTCAAAAATGGGACTTGGTATATTATAAAATTGAAAATAAATTTCACAAAACCTATTCTTAGTATTTTCTATGAAATGATTTGTGTGAATTATTTAGCATTTTCATTAACGTTGTCTGGAAATGTATGATTTTATCTAACTCATGTCTTGAGATTCTTGTAATGTTAAAGGACCTAGTTCTGCAAGCTTTCCTGCATAGACACACCACTATAAGCACATATATACATTTCTAGAACTCAGGAGATTCAGTACTGAATTACAAAATAATGTTAAATGTCAGCACCATTTGAATCTCATTATTAATACGTTTCTCCTCTACAAATACTATACATTTATTCTTTTGTATTACATCTTTATAAAAACACAAACTCATAAAATTTTGCCTCATTTTCCTGCTCTTCCAGAAGCATATAAAATTTAGGCTTGCAAAGGGAGACAGAACTGCATCAAAGGAGTGTTTTCCTTTAAAAATTACTTAGTTCAGCACCTATTCTGAAAGAGATGTGTCAGACCAAATAATTAAATCAAAAGTATTCAAACACCAATTAGCATTTGACTTGAGGTTCAAATAAAGATTTAAACTAGATCCTATTTTATCAGTACCACCCAGACCGTCTGTGATACACAAGAGGGTGAGACTCAGACAGATGATAACAGTTATTGAAAATTAAAATTGCCTGATTGTTTACATCAAACAGAAAGCAGTTGAGCAACAGACTGCCATGAAGAATTTATTTCTCCTATCCACCTCATTAGCACAGTCCCTTCAGTGCATGAAAAGTCTCATCAAAATCAATGGGTAAAATTTCTACAGGAATCATAGAATCATAGAATCGGCTGGGTTGGAAGGGACTTCTGAGATCATCAAGTCCAACCCTTAAATTTTCAACCTCAGAGTGGAACTAGGTTCTTCAGTGCTCTCCTGGATAATGAAAATATTTTTGATAGATGTTTTTGTTACTGGTGAACCTTTGAGTCATCTAAACCTCTACATGCATGTGCCTCTATCAGCTAAAACTCAGTTAGCAGTTAGTAATGACTGCAGCTGATAATGCTCACAGATGGCTTCACTTTGCTACAGTTTAAAACCTGTATACTGATAGGAGGAAAAAAACCCCAACAGAATACGTTTTCCTGTCCCACAGGTGCCAAACCATAAGTCCAGCACATCCCCTTCTCCTTTCCCAACACTAAACTTGCCACATCTCCTTGTCAGCAGCTTCCAAATAAATCCAATGACTGGGGCCTTTCTAATTGCCACGTGTGAATAAAACCCAAAGTCAGTCATTGCATTAGTTTAAGAGGTGTAAAAATGTTTTTCACAGCGCTATCTAAAATTTCCAACTGCCAATAATCATCTGAGTTAGAGAAAGAAGGATGCACCTTAGCTACAACTTGGCAGACATAAACAAGGCAAAGCGTTCCGTACAGAGCTCCCAAAGGATATATGAAGAACTCCCTTCAGCATGCTGATGATTATAAGTAAGATGTAATTTGAGGCATTAATAGCTATCTTGACAATTTTGTCTCTGCAAATGTTATTACTATTATAGGAAAAAAAATTCCACATCCATTTTGCTGAGGCCATTAGCCTGGAGGCTCATGTGGTGAGAGGTATTTCTCGCTTGGAATATAAATTTGCTTGCACAGTATGTATTTTGCAAAAAGAGAGAGTACCTTGGTTTCTAGACTTTTTAATGAGAGATAAAAAGAACTACAGAATTTTTTAAGCTTTGACTTTGCTTTGGCACTCACATGTTACAGGTACCTGCTGTTATGGGGAGACATTCATAATATTAAGGCCCATACTTAGATATTTAACTTCAGAATATGCCTATCTAGACAGGAAATGAGGTATCTAATTGAGGAATCTTGTACTCACACTGTATCATTACAAAAAAACCTCACCTGAAATCATCTTGCCCACAAAGCTCTAGCTTTAAAAATGGACTATGTTTTATTTTCCAAATGAAACTCATAGTGTCAATATAAACAATTTTATATTCTTGATTGATTACTTATTACATGATTTCATATTTTACAGTAATCCACTAAAATTCATAATCTCAAACCACAAGTTCTAGATTTTTGCAAGGGTATAGTGTATAGATACACATCCAGAGAGAAGCATGTATCACATTCATTTAGCATGAATCACAATATTTGTGATTCACTAATTATGCAAAGAAAGTAAAAGAAGTGGATTGCAAAGGACCTACCAAAAAAAACCTTCAGAGAGGTTGCAATGCATTAACTCGATTAATTAATAAAGGTTTATACCACTAATTCGCTAATAATGCGAATCAAAAATGTTGGAAAAAAGCTCACATATGCACTGTATGAGCTGCATAACCATTCTTGATTTGTATAAAAAGGATAAAGAAAATTTCAGAAATGGTACTGAACTTTTTTTAAATTACAATTTCAATAAGATTAATGTGTATCATCTCTTTCAAAGCTGTTTATTACACTGAAACCATTCCTTTAGTATTTATATAGACAGAACTTTTTAAAAGTATACCTAAATAAGAGAAGCTATGTTACTATCCTCACAGCAGTCCCACACATCAACCCAAGTTAAAATACAATTTTTAAAGTTAGAATCCCACCATACATTTTTTGCACTCAGAAGACTCAACAATATTTCTTTTCAGCCAAAACTCACTAAAAGTGAAATCATGGTACGATCGAGCTCTATGAAAACTGTTCAACTAGCAGAAAATAATAGCAGGAATAGTTTTACTACCTGAAGTACCACAAGAAACAGGGCTAAAGGGAAATAGTCGATTTAAGCCTGTGTCTCAGCTGTTACTGACTCACATATAATTTCAACAAAACATTGTCTTTTGTGCAAGACATTCTAGCAGCTAACTGCCTTGCTAATAATGCGAATCAAAGGCAGATTCACAAATCTGTTGTTGTTCACTAGCTATGCAAATTTGCCTTTTGTAACACCACAGAAAGCCAGAAAATGATGGAGAAAGAAAAGAAAAATAAGTGATGCCAAACATTTGGCATATAAGAGAGCAAATGAAAAAAACTAATTTTGTCATATTGCAGGGTGACAGCACTATGATTGACATCATTTAGCTGGTTGCTTAGCATTTGGGTCAGCAGACTGAAACTGCAATGAGAAGACAAAACTAAGCTTTCTACAGTATTATCAGTGTTTCTATTTCTGGTGCATTTCTTCATCAGAGGGTGCGGTTTCAGGGTTAGGCTTTTCTATAGACAGTTTAGGATCAATAAATTTATATATTATTAAATCCTTGCTGCTTCAAAGGTAAGCCAAACCTTCTGAAACTTTGCAGATTATTCCTTGAAATATGAGGATGAGATTCAAGACAACAGGTTTGGAGGAAGGGGCGTTTTTTCTTAATGTTTACAGATAAACACAAAGAGACAAGAGACTAAATCAGTGGCAGATACCACCAAGTTTTAAGCAGAGAATCTGCAGTGAGCTAGAATCCAGGTTAATCCAAGACACAAAAGTCTTCTTGCCACTGTATCACCTGATGAGTCAGATGGCACAAAACCCCAAGTTCTTTGCCATAGGCAAAGCTCGAAGATATCCTAAACTGAGGTTACATCAGAATTAAAGAGAAACAAAGCAAAACAAAAAAAGAAAGATAAAAAATAGGTGAAAGGTAGCTCCATGATCTTCAACAGACACAAAAGTCCCATCTCAGAGATGATGGAAGAGGAAACTGGGTTGAGGGTTAGATACTTGAAGTAGATGCCATCCATTTCTAAGACAAAAGAAAACCTCTTCCTACCATGGAAAAGCATGAGGAAAGAGAAGGTGTTTTCTTTCAAGTAGGACAAAATATACAGCAAAACTACATTTTGAAACCCAGGAACAGGAATGGTCATTAACAAAACTTTTAGTGTCTACAATGGAGGCAGCACTACTCTCTGTATCTTGGACTCACACTGAGCCCCACTCCAAGCTCAGAGATAAGACGATAGGAAGAAGAAATCAAGAAGTATCTTTGGTACACTCACACCCACTGATAGACACAATTTGCTGTGTCATGGTCCCAGACTGGTGCTGTTTTCACACAGGAGGTTCTTCTGGAAGCTTCTGTTGCTTGTGTCTTGCAGATTTGTCTGAAGTCAGTCTTAGCCAGCAAATATGTCTCTCTGAAACACAAGAAGTGTGTTCCGAAGTTCTCTCTGAAGTCACACTTCGTAAAGGGCATTGGGTCAGCCAAACAGATGGGCATACATATACAAAGTGTCTGCTTCAAGCTTTTTCTAATAGATTTTCATCCAGATAGGCTGTAAGCAAAAGTCAGTGGTGCCTAGAACAGCAAATAGTGTAGTAGACTAACCCCTTAATGATTGAGCATGTAAAATTAACTCCATTGCGAAGCAAGACATCATGAGCTATTTCAAGTTCAGTTGGGGTATCTCATAAATAGTCCTTCCAACAAACCCTATCTCATTTTACAATCTTCACGAACTCCAGATTAACTGTACTCCCTCCTAGCAGGGCTGTCTTAATGGGGTTCTTAACAGTATCCAGTCTATGGCATGTTCAAAATCAGAAAGCCTATACCTGCCAATATTCCCTGAAGCAAGAAAAGTTCACATTAAACACACTATTTTCATTCAAATCTTTGTTTCCCCTCATTGTTTCCTATTTGCTGGGGACCTATTACAGCTCCTGGGGAAACTGACTGGGATTGCTTTTTCTTCCCAAAAGCACACTGTTTCCATACACTCACAGCTCCAAAAGTTTTGCCCATTTCTATCTCAAGTGGATTCAAAGGTCACCATAAAGATTTAATTCAAAATTAATCCTTATTCCAAATTTAATTTTGTAGTCTGGTCAGTAACAGGATGACTAAAGTAAAGCTGCAATAGGATATAACAGTTTCAGCTCTACCACAAATTATAATCACTAGTCATATTTTTAAATGTCTATATGTAATGATGAAAATTGTAAGACATTTTGATACTGCATGACACTTATTAGGAATGAGAAACATGTCACAGAGCCCTGAAAACCAGAGACCTTTGCAAATGATAGGAAAATAAGACTTACATTCATTTAACTTCTATAATTTTGGTTTATAATGTACAAATCATATTATTAACTGACTTTGAAGCAACTTCAAAATTTTCAACCTTTCTTTCAAACTTCTCTTAAACTTTTTTTTTCCTACAAATGGAATTTAAATTTTCTGACTCAATGGCCTCATCGGACATGACCCCTTTCTGGGGCAACTGAAGAAATACAGAGAGCAGCATGGACACCCATCCAGAGAGACAGTACTAGTAGAGAAAATGCCAGACTGGGGGGTGCAGGCTCTAAAGTTCCTTCTGGACAGTCAAAGGATGATTAAAAACACAAGATGTATTTTTGACACCTTCTGTTCCCTTATTAGTCTTTGAAACATGGTCATCTTAAGAATGGCTTCACTTACAGGCAAGGATTATTCTTGTCCAGTGTTTTATTAGTCTATTAGAAAGTTTAATCTCACTCTCCAAAAGATAGAGTCTCCTAGCACATGGCTCAGAAATCTGAATGTGACCTTTGCATGTTGAGTACCCACAAAAGGTTACCTCCATCATCTACTCTGAGATGGAAATATGGAAGTTCAGAGCCAAAACTGGGGCCACAATGTCACTCAGAGGCAGCATAGTGGCTTCTGCTATTAAGATTATCCATGAGCATGCTGTATGATCAGAGATGCTTCCTATGCTCTCCATGTTACCTTTCCTACATTCTTCATACAGTAAAGGATTGGCAATAAGTAATGTCTAGAAGATCACCTAAAGAAGTTCAAGAACTTAGAAAGTAAGTTTTCTTCTTTTTGGCTTAATTTAACAAAACTCAGAATACTTTGCAATAGTAGTCTTCATCTTTTGCAA
This sequence comes from Heliangelus exortis, assembly GCF_036169615.1. Taxonomy (NCBI): domain Eukaryota; kingdom Metazoa; phylum Chordata; class Aves; order Apodiformes; family Trochilidae; genus Heliangelus; species Heliangelus exortis. The sequence continues at coordinate 79,485,333 of NC_092423.1, read as the reverse complement.
AGAGAAGACCATGGTAACCCATGACAATCCCCAGAATACCTGATGTGTTTTGTCAAGGCTTAGACAACTTTACAAATGTTTACTTGGCTAATATACCAGTTAGGTCTCAAAGACTAACTTCCTACCACAGGAGGAAAAATATTTGCAGGAGGTCTACGCTTCTTTTAATTGTCATGGGCATTCTATGGGTATTACGAAGTACTTCTTCCATATAAAGGTATTACAGAAATGAAATGGTGGGACGTGACCCACCAATTAAGCTCTTACCTGCCTGCAGTGATGACCATCTGCAGTGTTAAGAGGTTACATGGCTTTAAAAACATTTTCTCTTAAAGCAGTGGTATGGCTAAAAAAAAAGTTTACCTGTTTGTGGAAAGGAAGAAAATGTTGCTTCAGGTTTTAGTCATGGCAGAGCTGTAAAATAAGCTGTATCTGCATGAGCTACAGGATGAGAATAATTCACGAGAAATCTACTTCACAATGATAACCAACCACAAAAATGCCAAACAAAAGGCCGGAAACCTTTATTGAATCAGATGCTTGTCAGTCTTCTGACAAATGTGTCAGCTCCGGGTATTTTAGTCAGCAATTTCAGTAACAAGCAAATGGCCTTTTGTACACTGAACATGGAGAAAGCCTTCAGTTGGCATGGAAAATAAAGAATCACAGGCTTTTGAACCTTTAATTCTCTCTCGTGTTGGAAAAGATAAATGGGCACTTTACTGATCTCCTTGCTCACATTGATCCAGAATGTAATTTTATTCAGAAATTTTACAAATGGCATGCCTCACTTAAAAATATGGAATTAAATGTTGCCTTCCAAAGCAGGTCATCAGCAGAATTCTCAGAACAACCTCAAGACAGCAGGCTGCATGCACAGCATAGCAATGCTCATAAATAACTACCCAGCTGGCAATGGAGCTCCGACTGTATTGAAACCCAGTTTGAGGGGTAGGTTGGAAGTGTTCACATCATGGATGCTCTGAAGCTGGGTGCTTCATAAAGGTATTGGTTTTGGCAAGGCATGCATATTAGCTGTATCTTTGTGGATAACACCCTGCCAATCACTGTCACCTTTAAAAAAAAAAAAAAAAAAACGAACAGAAGTCATTTTTTCTCTCCACAGAGCCACAGGGGACAGAGGCAGATGAGAGGGAAATTCAAACCGGACTAATAATCTGCTTTTCAGCAGTAGCTATGCCAATTTGGTGAGATTATGACAAGTTTATTCCAGATTCACACCACAGATTTGATAAAAATCTGGGTATAAGGAACTCGGTTGAGAAAAAGATGCCAAAAGAGAATTTGATTTCCCAAAGTAAATTTTTGTACTTCTGATAAGTCCCTGTCTATGACCAGAGAACAAAAGAGGTGAAGAAAAATGGACCATTTCAGAAATCTATGTCAATTACAACTGACATAGGCAGGAGAAGCACTCTCATATTGACAGGTCAATTGGCTGCTATTTTCATTAGTCAGCACCTAAGCTACAAATTCATATTATCAGTATTTCAGACAAAGGCCTCATGAATCCCCAGCATTCTTGGGAGAGCTAGCATGAGGTTGGCAGTTCTTAGTAGAAATCACTAAAGAGCAAAAGTGGTTTTATTTAAAAAAAAGAGGCGTGATGACAGCCATGGGGTAAGAAGGAAGTTTTGTCTCTGTGCCTGTTTAACAGTTGGCTGGCAAAAGTCACATGGCAAACCCAGACATCCCACACATCTGAAGGCCCAGGCAATATCTGGGCTCACAGAGGTGACATTGCCTCCAGATGGCCCAGAAAAGATTAACGTTCAAGTCCAAAAGAGACTTGGTTCAGGAACTTCTGCTGTCACTGTTGTCAATCAGTGCCCTGCTCTTAAGTTGTCTTGAGTTTGATTGAGACTGCCATTCCTTACATTGCCTACAAGAACTCTGTATTATATGAACTTCTGCCTGAATCTCTCAGAAATTATGAATATACACTTAAGACAATTGAGCACATCCTTGGAAAAGAAGCTTTTTGGTAATTAAATTTTTTTCAAGCCATTTTGTTCCTTTTTAAAGGTATATATCCGTAGAAAAATGAGAATCAGTAGTTACTGTAAAAGCTGACTACTGAAAAAATTGAGTCCTGTAACTTCATTTGTTCATGTAACACAGGACACTAGAACAGTAGTATTAAATCCATAACCTAACTGCACGTAATTTATTTATTTTTAACAGAATTCAGTGAGTCAAGATGCTTTTTTTCTTGTTTTAGAAAACAAGTTTTGCACCTTACACACTGTAAACCAATAGCTATTATAAACTGCTAGTAGGGCAGAAACATATTGATTTTCTTTCAGGACAGAAATACACACATGTCTGCTAGAAGTCTTGCTATAAAAATTACTTTTCTGCAGAATATCTACCTATTATACTAAGCATAACTAGCATATAATCAGAATTCATTGCCATTGTCAAAGACAAGTGGCCTGCTTTTCTCTTAAAACAGATTACAAAAAAATTTTAAAAAGTAAATATCAAAACTGAGTATTAGGAAATAAAAGATCTTTAAAAAAGAAGTCCTGAAAAACAAATATTTCAAATTACTCTCATATTCATTTTCCCTACTTACATGACCTTTCTGAAACCATAAGGAGAACTTTGGGATCTCAGAAAAAGGAGATTTTCACACATTTTATTTGACATCAGCAATTTTTCAGAACAAGTTTAGAGACCCTTTTTTTTTTCCCTTTACAAACATCAGACCTTCCAGAAATGTATTCGCACACCAAAGCTATGCCAGTGATAAATTCAGAAGTAATAGAAGGCTTCCAAGATCAAGAAGCTCCAATTACAGCTTAGAATTATCATTCTTTAAATTTCATGACAGAGGTAAGTTAAACATCAGAGAAAAAAAAAAAACTTTGAGAGCTGGAGAGAATTTATTCAGGCTGCTCATCAATGCACGAACACTAATTGATGAAAGCAGTGTTCTGACAGTCCCTGCATTTCAGTGCAGGCTTCAAAAAGGCCATTTACTCTTATACTCATGAACTTCATCAGAGCCTGGCTTCAAATGTAATGCTAAATGCACAGCTAAATGCTGTGCTTCAAATGCAAAAGAGAAATGTAAACTGTGGCACAATAAAGATACCAGTTTCTACAAATTCATCACAGATGCAATTAATTTCAATGAATCTACAAATTCAGATGCATCAGGAATAAGCAACCTTGGCAAATAATTGAGTAAAAAAACATTTGAAAAAATAAACTACCTAAGGACTGGAACTTTTGGTTACCTCTTTTGCAAAGGGACTGTGGCTGGAACCTCAAAAGAAACACTGAGTCAAAATAAGTATGGACCAAACAAGAAGAGTGAAGAAAAATTCTGTATATGAAGAAATGAAGAGGCAATATTGCCCTTTTTGGCCAAGAAGATATTTTGTTGAATTAGTCAACAAAGGAAAAATATGGAAGAGGTGAAAGAAAGAGAATGCATTGCAGGTCTGGAAACACCATTCTAAATGTGCAACATGACACCTGGTTTACAGACAACTCTGACAAATGTAGTCCTTAAATAAATTTATCTGAATGTGTCAGTCTATGAATAAGTGCAAATGACATATTTGAGTTGGTCTTTTCCCTGAACTGCAAAGTGTCACATCTCTCACTTGAATGTGAATATAATGTATATGGTGTATAAGATTTTTTTCTTTGAAAAGTTTAGTGATTGCAATTTTCATGTTGATGATTATGATACTGACTAGGAATAATCCTTTCTCCAAACCTAGGTGTTTGATCACAGATTTTACTCTTTGCAAAATTATGAAAGATATGACCACTTCTTGTCTCCATTTTACAGCAAGATGTGGTGGTGTCACACTGGGGTTTGTGCCATAATTGAGCAGGTCAGGAGGCTGCTCTGAAAAAGGTATCCACAAATGCATGTAATCTAGAGCTGTTGTCTGCCCTTTTCTGCTCTTTCTTTTCAAAGCCGTAAGGAAATCCTGGAACATTTCTGACCTGCCTTAACGTCCTTTCTGTGAATGTGATTCAATGTACACATAAAACATCCTTCTTTTCTCTTCATGAATCTTCAGTTTCTAGAATACAATACTTACAGCAGGAAATACAACACACTCTTCACAATAATGTAATCAACTATTTCAAGAGCAAATGATGTTATGGGAGATGTGCAATGTACTTTCTGAGATGATAATGCAGGACTATGTGTTTTCTGTCAAGGAATTAAGCTCATATCACCCAGTCACTTCCAAGTTTCAGTGCAGTTTCTGTTGGGAGTTTCTTTTAGGCACATCGTTTTGATGATTTCTACCTGGGAAAAGACCAGTATAGAAGCACTACCTAAGATTTTCAAGAAATTATAAATACAAATTTGAACACTTAAATCCTTTTCTCTTTGACAAGTGGAAAGCTTCAAGAGGTGATTTAATGCTTTCAGAAACGGTAACATCAAATCCAAAAAAAAAGCCCTTTCATGTCATCTCACACAATCCTACTCTTAGCACAAGTACAAAACCCAGAGGTGGCACATGTAACCCAAGCAGAGATGCTGAGGAACAGAGCACCTCATCCCAGTGATGGAGGTCAGCATGAGAAATCAGCAGTGAGTATACGGGTTGGAAATGTAATGACTGTACTCTCCAAAGAGCCAGTCAAAAAAAGCAAGTGCTGCTGGAATCTGATATTACAATAACTTGTTTATGGTTGCTCTTCACCATTAATAATAATTAATCATAACTTGTTCCCACTGTGACAGATGTGACACAAATGGAACACAAAGAAGCCCTTTTCTCAGAAGGATTTATGATGAATGTAAATTATGAAGTCAGGAAACACAGTGAAACAGGTGTTTGGTGAGCACTGAAGTCAAATGGCAACAGCAGCCCCAAAATTTTAGTTTCCCCTGCTACCAGAGTGAATAAGGGTTTTGATGAGGGAGTCTGATGGGTTTGCTAAGGTGTTCCTGAGAATATGACGAGCAAATTGCAGACTATGTCACATATTACAGTTAAAATGAAAACCTGATTGTATCTTGCATATCTGTGGGATTGACTCAGGAATATTCTCAGGTGAAACAGTAAACTTCAATCAGAGATTTGATTGAAATTTCTGTAGACAGAGATATTCTTTGTAGCAACTGTACAATACAGTGAGATAAATGATCAAATCAGATCACCATTGCATACCATTTACATTGTAGTCTAACTTGAGTATGATTTCTTTAAAGGGGCCAAAATGACAAGCTATAAAATGAAAAAAAAAAATATTAAACACAAAAAATGTTCAAGAGCACAATTCAGGGTTGGAAAAGGAATAAAGAAGATGGAGCCATAAAGACCCATCCCCATTGCACTAATTTTATACTTATTTTACAGTGCATTTAGATAGGAAGGTCTTTTGCTTAGACAGAAAGATAATACTTCTATATAAGCTGTCAAAACTCTTCTTTAAGCTGTCTTTACTGAAAAGACTACCCTCTTAATTTCACATTTGAACTTCTCTCCTTTTTGACACTGCTAAAAACAGAAACAGCCTCTGTAAATGGTTAAGCAGGTCAGTGATTTGCTGTCAATATTCTAATACAGAGTTCACTTGCACCAGTCAGGCACACATGTTTATCCTTAGATGCAACAAGCACTGGCTAGCACATCTATTGATTTTTTTCACCTCTCTAATTTAAAAGAAGTCATGCAAGAACCAGGCATAGTTTTTAGCTTATTTATCTTATGATTTCAGGTAAAAAAGGAAGAAGGAGCATGTATACATGTTTGGAAATATTCACTTTTTCAACAAATATGATATCAGTAATGTCAAAGTTGATGATCATCCATTCTTAGATGACTTGCTGGAGGGCTTGAGAATATTCTCTGTATTTAAATGAAAGGGATTAGAATCCTATGTATATGTGTCCACTTTTCTACACTACAATTATAAAAAATAAAAAAGTGATAAAGTGGCAACAAGTTTAAAAAAGAAGAAAAAAACTCTAACAAACAAACAAACAAACCCAAAAACCACAACCAGTTAATTTCCACTATAAAAACAAACAGAAAACTCCAAAAAGCCTTTCAGACCCTCAAAATAAAAATTCTAATAGAAGGGATAGGGAGGTCAGGATCTTTCCTATTTTAATTAATACACTTCTCATAAGACGAAGGAGGAAGCTACATTAATTATCATATCATATCATATACAGAGCGCTTAGAAATTTCACAGAGAGAACAAATGTCCTCAAAATGAAATTCAGAGAAATATTCGTACCCTGAAGAGCCTGTGTTAGACACACAAATCAAGGCTTCAAAGGAATATGTGCTTCCACTTGGAACTCATGGCCAAAAATTTCCCCAAGTGTACTCTTTAAGAATAGGAAAAGAAGTAAAAAAAAGAAACAAAACAACAAAAGAAGCAGTTAACGAATTGAACAGCAAGGATTATTTTGTCTTTAAATCACAGTGAGGTCAGGGCACCTCCTCTCCTGTGAATCTCACTCCAATATTAGAAACCTGAGTTCAGCTTTGCTTGTGCTGAAAGGAAGGGAATATTAACTAATCAATATATTCCAGAAGGAAGACTTGGCTATGGAGTTCACAGGGGAAAGGATCTCTGTCACTCTTGCCTACTCTGTATGCAGAAATAAATTATTCACTGAGCTAAGAGAAGAGGGCAGATGTGAGAAATATACTTTACTCTTAAGATTAAGATGCACATTCAAGACTGTGAGAGAGCAGGTTTTTGTTCTCTTTTCAGTGGCTATTGCTATTATTTTAATCTAGGTACTGTTAAATTTAAGATGTATTAGTTAGTCCAGGTAGGGTTAAGGTGCAGTCTGTATCCTGGGCATCCTGTGGGAGCACTCCACCATATGTCCTGGCAAACCTGCAGATAGGAATACAGTACCATGCCCTCTTCTGCCAGCCAGCACCAGCACCACTGGAGCTGGCCCAAAAATTAGTGCTTGTGAGGTACAGTTGAAGTTCATCTAGAGACTGGGAGTCACAGGTATCATGTACCTTGGCAATTCCAGCAGGTGTCACACACAAGACAGCTGGTTTTATCCTTGTTTTCTAGCAGTATATGAGCATTTGTGAAGCACAAAGCTGTCCACTTTGAGTGAATACTGCAAGCTAGTTCTGCAATAACTAAATCAGCAGCTGGAGTCAAGATAGCTGTGTTAGCACTGTGACCTTGCAGAAAATATATATTGTCTGCCTCTCAGGATCCTAAATATTGTATTTTTTTAAAAAATATATGCCTTATACAAAATGGAATATGGTTTTATAGAATAATATTGACATCTTGAAGGCAATAAGTAGAAGCCAAAATGTCACTCTTCTTTCAGAGGCTGTCAGGAGGATTTAGCAAAAACTCAAAAGATGCTACTTAGCATGTGTATATGTATGTGTGTGTGAAATGCAGCATCTCAGCACTGCAAATACTGCAAGTTCTTTTCCTCTACTATTTAGAGTCTGTTATGCAATTTGGAAGTCCTCTGAGAAACCTGAGGTCTCCTGAAACTTCTGAGCACCACACCAGTGGTAGAAGTATGATTAGTGACAATCCTGAATCACCACAATTTCTGAAAAATAATACTGTTACTATTTGCTGATAAAGTACAAAGAGAGAGAAATTGATTTCCAAGGAGTGAGTGACTGACAGAGCATGTCTGCTGTTAAAACACCATCTTTCCTTCTTTTTAAGGATGACCTTTTAGAGTAAGACTATATCTGTTTGTCCTAGACCAGTGGGAGACTGTGAGTTTGTATAAGGCATGCTTCAGATGTCATCAATAGTTACAATTCATGTTTGAAGTCATCAAGCACTCACAATGTGTTTCCAACCACAGCAAGAGGAACTGCATCAGCGTTCCACAAGAATTGCACTTTTTTGTTTGAAGTGCAGGCAGGGCAAACAGCAGCCATTCACTCTATAAAGGCTGAAGAGTTTATCTGAAGAAAAGAATCACAAAATCACAGAATAGTAAGGGTTGGAAGAGAACTCTGGAGATCATCTAACCCAACCCCGCTGCCAGAGGAGGATCCTCTAGAGCAGATTACACAGGAACATGTCCAGGTGGGTTTTGAATGTCTCCAGGGATGGAAGCTCCACAACTACTCTGGGCAATTTGTTCCAGTGCTCTGCTACCCTCAGAGTAAAGAAATATTTTACCATATTCCAGTTAAACCCCCTGCATGCCTGTTTGAGACCATTGCCCCTTGTCTGTCATTGGACACCACAGAGAAGAGTCTGGCCCCATCCTCCTGAAGAAAGAACAAGAAAGCAAGCTCATAAAAAGAATACTTCCTTTCCTACAGTAAAAGCTCAAGAATTGGAGGGTCAAAAATAGTCTACCTGAATGCTGATCAAGTCCTGAGCAAAGGAATTTTGCTGAAACCTTGCTCTTACCCAGTGAAGCACTCGAGGTCAAGCCAGAGAAAAGATCTACTCTGTCCCACTCAGAGATAATTCATCGACAGCACATGCAGTGAGATGGGCTAGGGATCCTTCCCACAGCTCTTTCCAGGGAAAAGCTCCTCAAAAGTATATCTTGCATATAGATACATCCCCAGTGTGAACTCAGCTGTGAAGGAAAAGGAAACTTTACAATCTCCCCAGAATCAGTAAGATGAGAGTAGTATGCCTACTATTGATCACTTTTTTTTCACGAGATGGAGACTTCCTGTAGAAAAGCAAGAATGATCAGATAAAACACTAAAGTATATGTGTTCATTTATACATGTATATGTGTGCATGTGTGTACATGTATGTATGTTCATTTCTCCCAATGTGCTAGGGGAAAAAAATGCAGGAAAGATAACTGCAGTCTTACCATTACTCAGAACAAACCGTCCTCTATGTCCATGGAAGGCAGTAAAATAAGTAAACTACAGCAAGAGTCAGCCAGGGTATTAGAAGAACAGTAAGGACATTCAGGTACTAGAATCTGCTGTAGAATCTCCAGTACTGGAGACATCCATCAGGCAGTCATCTGTTAGCATAAAATACCCAGCTGATATATACTTGCAGGGAAATAATATCTATAAAGGAGTGGGGGTGAATTATTTGGCTTCCTGAAGTTTGTTCCAGTCCTATTTTTTACTGATCATGGAGGAAACAGTTCTTAGGGAAAGCCTTGCTACAACAAATCTTAGGAATAGTTTGCTTCTGTGACTAATTCCTAGCCCAGTAGTGTGTTTTCTTGCACTGGTAGACTTCAGTGGCGAGGTTCTATGAATGAAAAATTATGATATAGCTCTCTTGAGACCTCTTCTTAGAACAATTTGTCTCTACACAGAACTTGCAGCAGAAACTGGAAAAATACAGTTGTGTATAATCCAGATATTAACAGGAAATGTAAGTCTTCAGTCTCCACGGTTCAAATAATTAAAAAAATTAATTCTAATTGGGTGTATTGTTTAAGCCATAGGATCCTATCTAATGCCACCATGCATGATTTACCAAATAACTGTTCATTCTCATGAACAAAGTGTCCCCATCTTGAAATGTACCTCAGGGAAAAACTTCCTGATTATATAAGTATTGACAAAACTAATTTAGTCACATTCATTACAATCAGTTTCTCACCCTTGCTGTGAGAAATCAATATTTTTCTCTGAAATCACTGTCAGGTTTCTGGGTACACTGTAAGCATCTTCAGCTAGAAACAAAGGGTAAAGTGTTCTAATATTAACAGGTATATTTTAAAAGCAATGTTAATGTTATTTACCTTGCAGAGAAAACAAATATTGCCATTCAATTTGTAGAAATACATCCCTTTCTGCCAGGTGGAAATCTGACTGCCCTAAGCATATTGGGTCTAAAATTATTCTTTTCTCTTGATTCTCCCAGAGATCAATATAGATTTAGGGATAATTTCAACACCTACTCCACAAAGTAAATTATTTTATACAATGGAACTGACTTAGTTGGAAGAAGAGACAACCACCTTAGCCTAAAGCAGATCCTGTCATTTTTCTATGCATCTCTCTGCTCTGATGGTCATGTTTTGTTGAACCCCAGTCTTAGGAAATCTCTTTCCTCCTGGAACAAAGTGATCCATCTAATTCAGGGGCCTAAAACACTGGTGTCTAGTCTATCTGTTCTTTCCCCTGCATAAATAAGGGAAAATTATGCTGATTTACACATACTCTTTATACATAAAGTCCTTACACCTACATTTTATAGCAAGTTTGATTTCAAAACAATTACCTTTTTCCTATCAAAAAGATTAATTTTAATGGGGGAATTACTTAAATAGTATATAGTCACTCTCTGATTTTTCTTCAATTTTCATATATCATATCTTGATTGTAAAAATCTCTCCTCAATCTCATTTTACATCTGACATCAGTGGTTCTCCATTTTTTCCAAAGCTGGCTTGTTTTGACACTTCCAATTCCTTTCTCCTTTGGTTGTTTTTTTGTGAAAAACAGTAAAACATCATTCTCAATGGTCTGCTAAGCTTATTGCTTTTCTCACTATTTTAGGAAACAGGGAAGTGTATTTCCTCATATCTAACATAAATTTATTTTTGTTCTGAGGAGAAATTTCAAGCTCCTACCCCTTTAGCTGAAGACTTGCAATGCTTTTTTATTAATTGAAGCACTTAGAAGGAATCTGAGGGAAAGATATGATAAACAGTGAATCAAAACCATCTTTAAGGTAGCTGCAACAGTCTCTTACCTCCAGTCTTATACGCTAGAACAGAAAAGCTTTAAATTTATTCAAGTCCTTGCCTCCTAGTTGTATCCAAGATAAATATCCATAAGGCTAAATACTGCCACACCCAGCTCAAGATCATTTTATGCCTCTGCCTAGTGACAATTTGCATAATGAAATGCCCTACAGCATTACTGGTACTTGTTTAAATAGGGCTCAGAGAAGTGGTGAGCAAGACTGGCTGTGACCTGCTGCAGAGTTAGAACAAAATCTAAGTAATTGCCTATTAAAATTGTCTGTGTTGGTTATGCATAAACAACCAGGATTTGCATTTGTATTCTTTCTTCGGGTTTAATTTAAGCACACTGATGACACTCACTGGGAATATAAAAAATAAAATAAAATACAGACTACATAAGGTTAAATAGCTAATGGCATAGTTATGTTTCACATCTTCATTAACTTACTGATAAGACAACAAAGTGGAAGCAATAACCTGCCACAGAGTATTTGCAAGTTTCTCATTTAGAAAATAGTTTTATGGGCCACAACTCCAGCAGTAGAAGGCATATCTAATTAATAAGGCCTAAAACATACTAAGGAAATAACATGTATTTAATAAGAACAATTTCCCTTACTGTTATGCATAGTTTTAGCAAAGAAGTCAAAAAGTGTGAATGACACTAAAAACAGTGGCAGAGATGATATTTGGCCTGAAAATGCAGAATAACTACTCAAATGAGTGAAATAACAGATAAAAATATGAAAATAAAAAGAAAAATCATGGAGAAGCTAATACTTAAGATAAATACATGAGAGTAGTCTGCCTAATAAAGACCAGGTGATGTATAATTTGGTTTGGAGTTTTTACTAATTTAAATATTAACAAAGTTCATGTTTGTCACCTATATAGAATTCATAGCAGAACAATACAGATTTCACTACAACCTTCTTCATTTGGTAGGGATGAGAATATAAATAATGCAGGAGCAAACTATTAAGCTGCTTTAGTTCCAGACATTAGTGTATCTTAAAAGGAGTCAAAAATGTGAAATGCGCATGTAACTACATGAGCACTTATCAGTTTTATAGTTTTATGAATTTTACTTTTTATGTTCTGGATCCATATAATTAGGTAGGGAATTGTAAAACATAATCCTATGCCCCATGGCAGTGTGATTATGATTAAGTACTGGAATTAGTTTTGCATATTTAAAGGTTAATTACTTCTATTTACAAATGAATGAATGCATTTCTATTTTGTTTTTCCAAATAAAGCCTTATTCTTGAGAAGAACTGTTATTTTCTTATTTCATCAGTTTCTGTAAACTCTTTTTATGCTGGTGCATAAACCTTCTTCCACCTATTTTTCTTACGTGTTTATATAAAGAATCCTATCACAGCTCAAAGCATATGCACCATAATAGATGCAGAGGAAAAAATGTAAAACTAAGTGGGGCACCATGCCCTACTCAGACAGTAGCACCAGACATTTCCACAGTGGTCACTTAGAACATGAATAACACTGCATATCACAAATTCTAACAATTGGCAGTCACTGGGATGCACTGTCATAAAAGATTCAATAAAAACAAGACAGCTTTTGGAGCAGCAGATGTGCAGAAGTTTAAAAACTCTAATTTCTCCTAGCTGTATTTTGTAGAGACTGTTGAGAATGAAGCAACAACATGAGAGGTTTCTAACTTAATCCAAGAACTAAGCAATCCAGTTTCTTTTAAATTCCCTTTAGAACAGAGCCTCCTAATCAGTAATAGCCGGAGTGCAGCTTCCACCTATGCATATACAGATGTTTGTCTATGTTCAGCAATGACACTTTGAAATTCTCTTATACATAATAACCCCAATCCACACAACTTGTCTCTGTGTGCCTGGAAGAACATCTGTACCACTTTCTATTAGTTTGTCCAATAACATGTCTTAACATCAATGAGTAAATAGAAAATTCAGCAATGTGCTTGAAGAATTTGGAGTTTCGTGGAAAAGTAAGGTTAAATAAACTGTAATAGCCTTCAGAACTATCACCTTCTATAATAGTTTGCAATCTTCAAACTGTTTTAATATTTTTTTCACAACAGTCATATGATCAATAGTTGCCCTATTGCCTTATAGGAGTAAAATGAAAACTACTGGTTTTCCTACAAGTTAATGTCAAAGCTTGGCACAGCAGAAATTATTGGCGGTGGAGTCATTCTTGCTTGTGACCCCATGGCCACAGAACCACATTCTCAGCATAATTCAAAAGCAATTCCCATTCCTCTTAGAGTTTTGCCCACTTCAGCTTAAGCTACTGTATGATGCAGCTCAGCAGCATGGCAAGACCTTTAAAGTTTTCTCATGAGTTTAGCTTCCTTATGGAACAAACCCCTGCAACTTACTGTATCTAAGGGCTGTGAAATTCTTCTACTGACCACATTTATCCTTGTCTACAATATATTAAGACAGGTTGTAACAGGAGCACCATGATGAAACACACTCCTTAAACTGACATGGCTGGGACACCAAAAGTTTCAAAACCCATTTACCTGCCCTAAACCAGTGCACATCTACAGATCTGGTTAGACTTAGGCCCTACGCTGGCTCTTCTCAGTCACTCTCATTTTCTGTTATCCTCTGTGAGAGATGCATGCTATTGTATAAAATCAAAGGGCTACAAAGATGGCTGGCAAAATATCTTAAATCTTGCAATGTACTTGTTTCTGAAGTAGGCTGTGCTAGTATGTTGAAAGAGAAAGCCCTTACCCTCCAATCTCACTCCTTTTCCATGGAAAATAGTCATGGTTTTTACCCTGACCATGTCAGACACAGACGCAACTGATATTACAGCACCATTAATTTCTCTCTTATATTTCATAAATAAGCCTAACAATTCAAAGAACAGAAGAATATGATCTATGCAGATAGAGACCTCTTGTCAGTATTTTCCTTTCTGGATTTTTATTACAGTGGAGCATGCAGCTCCTGCATCTTCTCTAAGACCGTGATTTGGCAGAACTCCAGAGTTTCACTGATGATCCAATCAATTGAAAAGGCTACTTAAGGATTCTTAGGTTAAAACAAAAGGCAGAAGGGCTCCTAGCTCCTTGCTCTCTTGCATATGTGTCTAGAATGGATACACATTTGATACCAGCACATCCATTTAACAGCATGTGTCCATGCAGAGTAAACAGTAAACACATTTCAGTGACAGCATTATTCTTTCCCAACTGAAAAAAAAAAATTATGTATAACACACCAGATAAAAGACATCAGTCTGAATCAGGTTAGGGCATGTCAGTGGAAGAAGCTATCACAGTGTTTTCAGCTACTGTGTTACACAGGCTATAACATCTGGCTGGACCACATTATATCTTTTGGAACAGTTAAGTCTTAGCTCAAAAATGTTCTGCAGTGATGAAAAGCTTCATTCTCATCTGCTAAGTGTCCAATCATTCATACATACAGCTAAAGAGTTGTTCTGCTTCTGGATCACAGAGCCAGGCTGCTCGAGAAAGTATCTTCTACAGACCTGCAGTTCCACAGCTTGTGTCCTCCCCATGGATCTCAAGTTCCTCCAAATGAAGTGTCTCCTCTCATCACATGTAGAGGATTCAGGGCCATCTGCACTGAGCAATGTGTATGTCACGTTTTAGGCCCAGACAGAACTAAGGGGGCCTCTGCTCACACATCCCCCTCACTGTGGGAAAGAGAAGAGGAAATCCACCCAAAGGCTCCTTGATCGAGACAAGGACATGAGGTTTTCACTCTCTGGTTACAGTAACGGGCAAAACCTGACAGATTCAACTTGGGAAGAGAAAAAAATAATTTAATCTACTAGCAGAGAGAGAAAACATGAACAGATCTTAATAACTTTTGCCCCACCCTTCTTCCTGGGCCCAAATCACTTCCCCCCTCAGGGCACAGGGAGCGTCAGAGGGGGTTTAGGGTCAGTTCCCCACATGGAGTTTCTGCCGCTCCTTCCTCCTCAGGGGGAGGACTCCTCACATTCTTCCCCTGCTCCAACGTGGGGTCCCTCTCCCGGGAGAGTCCTTCAGGAACCCCTGGGACACGAGTCCCTCCCACAGGTGCAGTCCCTCAGGCACAGACTGCTCCCGCCTGGGCTGCACACAGAGTCACGGCTGCTGCGGGAGCAGCCACCTCCTCTGGCATGGGGTCCTACACAGCTGCAGGACCCTCTGTGATCCCACATAGGCTCCCGCTCCATGTCTTCCCACCTGTGACACACCTCAAAACTTGTCAGGTATGATTTGCCCTTAGTTAAGCCATGCTGGTTGCCACCACCCACATCCACATTTTCCATGTGCCTTAGCAGAGCCTTCAGGATGCTCCATGATCTTACCAGTCACAGAGGATCCAGGATCTTGCCAGGCACATTTCCAACCCTAATAACACAGATTAGTAAGCAGCAGCAGCTCCCTAACATCACAAGTGGCACCTCAACAGAATTTGAGTAGGAAGACTGCCACAGCAGAAGAGGGCAGGTTGGGAGAAAAAAATAATTTCAAAAAAATTTTGAAGGGAAAAAGGGCTTCAGCAAAGGACTATGGTAACAAGGTAAAATAGGGGAAAAACAAGAGAAAGGTAGGAGAAGTGGATGAGCACTGAGAGCTGGCAAAATATAAATACATATGACAACCTGACAGAGTGTAAGAACCTCTTCAACACGTTGCAGGTGTTCTCAGTGGTTCAAGAGCCTCCTGCTGTGCGTTAGGTACTTCATGGCATGTCTGTTGGTTCAGACCCTTATGGCTGCTCCAAAGGGCCTCCAGTGTCTGAGGATTAATTAATTACAAAATGTCTCTGGATTAATTTCCCCTGACAGTTATCTAGTTCACATGCACTGTGACCACCCTGAACACATGGAGGCAGACCAGGAGTTTGCTTCAGAGACTCATTACTGTCCCAAAACAGACTGCTAATGTATACACAACTCCAGAGATAGAGATCAATATTCAGCTATTATTTACAGAAAATCCTGACACCTAAACACAGAGAAAAGCCAATATAAATGTTTGGAGGGGCACAGGATGCAGTACTACCTAAACAATTAACTCAAATTTGATAATTTCATGGCAATAGGTTCCCTAATTGCAGAAGGATGTGCTACAGTCTTTTAATCATTACTGAATGCAGGAAAATCTCTCCATCATACATTATTTAAGTGGACTCAATCACAACAACCCTAAATTATGTAAATATAGATCTCATCTCTGGAAGCATTTGGAGCCTATTTGGATGGTTTAAATTACTTCAGTTATGAGACTGAAAATCACTCACGTATGCCAAATAAAAAACTCTATAGTCATTGAACTGAGATCATGTTATTGTTATAGCAGAGCTATAAATATGAATTAGATGTTAGCACCACATCACTCAAAATTCTAATCTGAAAAATCCTTAAACAAAAATATGAGAAATGCAGGAAACCCACCTTTCAGGGGAGGAGTTTAAAGCTGGATGATGAAGTATAGACACTGATATATTCTTTATCTAATAGTTTCCAGATTTGGCTATCTTGACTTCAAAATATCTTCAGATATCTATCCACAAAGCTCATACCATCAAAGTCTGATTGCAAAACTTAAACATGGTCATAATCAGGGTATGGAGTGAAGACATTGCAGAAATCCCATCCTCCTGACCCACCTGAGATGATCAGCTTGCCAGCCTAATGGGTTTGCTTGCTTAGATTTAAAACACCTTTGAAAGGAATTAGTTAATATTATATAAAGAACTATTACACTTCACTGTTTACATTGTGTCTGCAAGACAATGATTAAGATTCGTAGTCCAGATATTTGTGCTTGAGAGCAACAATTCCAGTGAGCTCTATAGATCATACATTGCCATAATGTACCTGACTAAGGAAATCTTGAAGGTACAGTGACCCTGTCATAGAAGCTGACTGCCAGAAAACTGACCTGTCTTCCCTGACATCACCTGCCTAAAGCTGAAAAGAGAAATCCCCAAATACACTAAGCATGAGCTTCTCACACCCTTGCATAGCTGGGAGATGCACAGAGATGAAAAAATATGATAGCTTTTTTCACAACAGTTAACAGGAGCTAAACATCTCTGTTGCATAAAGTGCAAATAGTTGTATAAAATACAAACCATTTCCGTTTTTACTCTAGCCAGCACTCGCTCTTCACAAACCACACATTCCTAATCCTTTACGGCTGGCATTTAAATTGTTATTTGCAATAGCCACAATTACAGGACTACTCACTCGTAGGGCAGAATCCTTGTCAGGAAGTTATGTGGAAGCCCTGCCTTTAACAACAGCAACAGAGAACTAAAAGGCAGGGGAGCTGACATACCTATCTGTTTCCAAAAGTTATCCAGAAGCTCCACAAAATCTGGAACTGATGAGTCCAAAAATAAGCCTCTGAGGAAGCCACCTGAAGATCCTGCATCTTTCTCCTTTCCCAGAGGATCATTCCTGCGTCCAGAACTCCCATGGAGATGTATCTTACATTTAAGCTACCATATCAAACACACAGAGGTGTAGCCAGCATAATAAAGGTATAAGCCATAGGAAAAAAAAAAAAAAATAAAGAAACTAAAAGACAAATCTAATATCCTGGCAATCAGTAGGGATAAAGACAGTTGACGAAGCTGTATATTGTTGTAACAAAATTCCCTGTTGAAATAAAATTATGCAGTTCAATCCAGGCCAATGGATATAATTGGATATGTTTATATCAGTAAGTAGGCAAATAGAAAATTGTTTTTTGTTAAAAATAATGAACTTTCTAAGGTCAAATATTTTTAGCTATTTCATTTACACACACATACAGACAAAATCACATCTTTTATCTTTCCAAGGTGCTTCTCCATAGAGGCCCAGCAGCAGCTCTTTCACAACTGTAAAGGCTGTCCCTTGGTTTGGGGGCTGGCAATACGGAGCCTTTACTCATTTTTCTTCTCTTTACATAACTCAGTGTGGTACGTATCAGGAGTGTATTGCTTTTAATAGCTCTGCTATAAAAAATTAATTTCAATATAGCTCCCTTTAAGAATAAGAGTGTAACCCATGACAAATACACATAGCTGTGTGAAAACAAACCTCTACACACTATTATGCATACACAGCTTTTAATTAAAAAAGAAAAATATTTTAAGTTTCAAGCTCCTAAAACAGGAAGGGGGAAAAAAAGAAAAAAAATGTATTCCCTGTTTGAAAACTCTCCTTCTTTCAGCATTTGCCTATTCATAGTCCTTCCTGTCTGCCTGAAGTTGAGCGCCTTAGATCAGAAATCCAGGCTACAAGCCTTTTGTGTATAAGCTGCTTTGATACATCATTGAACCTCACTCAGGTGAAGAAGCACAGGTGAAAACCTTTGCAAGAAGGCCAAAGTATGGATGCAAAGAGGCTGCAAAGCACCTGCAAAAGTGCTTGGTCCCAAAAGGACCTTTCAACTCCCACTGAACAGCAAGAAAGCAGAGCAAAGCCAAGTGGTGAATCTGAGAAAGAATCACGAACTCTTGCAGCTCAGCACTACAAACATCACTGAAGGCTGAACAAACCACAGCAGTGTGTAAAATTTATGCTATGGCTTCCTGAAGAGTGCCTTACTTATCAACTGTTGGAATCTGGTCGAATTCCCAGGAAATAGTTATACATACTAAAATAATGTCAAAAGAATTTGAAAACACCTTACAGTCTTGCTTCTCTGGAGATGATTTAATTCAGGTTTTAAAGCCTATTCAGGCAGGGTAAGATCTAAATCTGTGGCTTTTTTATTCTAGTTCAGTACTCTGAGACTTGCACTCTTGATTAGAACGTTACTCTTATCACCTCCCATACCATAACTGCACATCAGTTCCTGATTTTTTTTCTGAAATCTCTACACAAATCCCACTATCACATCAGGCTTCATGCATGCAACAGGTACAAAGGCACCATAAAGCTTTGTCTATAAAAACTAGTTTTCCTTCCCAGCACAATACCAAAAGCACTGCTTTTTCTTCAGCTATTATCAGTTTCTCTCACTTTCTTGAACTCTGCCACATGTGGAATGATAAATTATGTATTGATTTTTCTCTCTATTTAACAGCCTCATGAAAAAAGTGGTAGTGATGTTGAAGATGGTGCTTCTGGGAGAGAAGGAACATCACTAGGAGAACATTTTGAATCATGACTCTCTTCTGGGTGCTTTTTCTTGAAGTTAACAGACTTATCACCACAGAAGCACGCTTCCAGAAAGTGCATTCTGCCGATTGCTCCTCACATAAGAGCAAAGGAGAGCCATATGCATCTACCAGTAGTTTTTCTGCCAAGAGTCCCACACAACTAATGGTACTAATGGTCCTTTCCTGTCTCTGTCCCCCTCCCTTTGCTACTTCATATATTTCATGAGTATAACATCCTCAGTGCTGGTGCTTTGTGGCTACTCTTGTACCTGATATCATTAATATGCTTGTAAAAACTATTTTCCTAGGAGAACTGCCCCAAGCAATGTATCACTGGCAATTTCAGCCTTTTCAGGTGTCAGCAATTTCAGTGACTGAGCAATCACTTTACCATAATTCACTGTGCAATGCACAATTATAACAACAATAGGTTACATCTTGACTGCACACTTCAAATCCCTTAGCTATAAATGGAAGAATTTTCAGCATTCTGTGGTCAGACAACATTCCATTTCTCTTCTCTTCAAGCATATTTTGTGACAGTGAGTTAATTTAGCTAAGTTAACAAGCATCATGAAGAGAGTCCCCTCAAGGTATTTTGTGTTTGAAATCCTCAGCCAAAATGGAGATCAACTATGTTAGAGGGTGTGTGAGTAAAGGAAAATTCCTTATTGAGACACACTGCCACAAAAGAGATACCACAGAGTTTGCTTCAAAAACATACTAACAATGTCAATCATCATTTGGTCTAAAAATGCTTATTCCAGCAAGACCACTGAATTCCACATCAACATTTGAACACTAAAACTTTCTTTTATATTGAAACATAGAAACCTTCAAACATTTTGCAAAGCACTATTTTAGCTATCTGGCCTTCTGATCAGAAACAAGCAAGTCAAAGGCCTTAACAGAAAAAGTAACAAAATTTTAGTAAAACCAATATAGATACTAAGGTTTTGAGAACACAGCATAACACATCAGAATTTTATCTCCCTGAAAATTTTCTACATATATTTGGGCAATTTTTTAGTTGATTGTGTGTTTATATGAGAAAAAGCATTTTTTCCCTAAGTATAAATCCTTCTATCCAAAAATAATAAAAAAATCCATGCTTTCTAGAGGCAGAAGTAAAATTAGGTAACCTCAAGGGAGTTTTCCACCCCTGCTTAGGGTTTAGGAGGTTTTTGTTATGTTTCAGATGTCTGAAATTATCAAGTTATTTGATTTGGGACACTTCCAAGAAAAGCCACCACAAAAAGGTCTACAACAAGATTTGCAGTTCTAGTTGAGGAGGGCAAGCACTAACATTTTGCTTGGTAGCTGCATTTTTAGTTCGTTCAGCAGAGATGGGAGATATGTGGATTATTTTCTCTCCTCTCTCTGAAGAGAACTGTGCCTCCAGAAGGAGACTCTAAGCAATGGATTCAGTCTTGGTTTCTCACAGCTCTACTCCTCAGCTTCCTTCCTCTCTTTCTGAATGCTCAGTCTCTGTCCCACAAAATAGTTTATAATTCTCCTGAAGAGTTAAAAAAATGGGCAGCCACTATCTGTTCAGCCCAGTTCAAACAAAAGCATCCCACAGCAAAGCTTCATATGTGTTACCATAACCTCACTCTACTTGTTTGCTTCTCCAAAGAGATCATTCAGGGATCATTTCCTAATCACTTACAATGAAAATGTAATTATAATTTTTGAAGATTATGCAACAAGTGCTGGTGGAGTTTGAGTACAATAAGTTTTCTGTTTGTCTTAAAAGAAAGCAGGTGCAATGTCTTCTAAGTTAAACTAGAGCTTCAGCTCTATCCTATACATACAACAGTGGCACGTAGCTTTATGCATAATTTAAATTCAAAAGCCAGGCTAGATATTTTATCTTTGTGGAGAAAAGACTATTGGTGATGAAGAGATAGTTTAATTGCAAAGCCAAGCATGGAAGAAAATGGTGCAACCAGTGGTGAAACACCACCAGCTCCTGCCCCAAGACTGTCTCCTGTCTCTTTGGAGCTACCCATGGATGGTCATTGGATTTCCATAGAAGGTGAAGTAACTAGGATCTCTTTTCAAACTAATGTTTTAGACATCCAATTTGTATGCAGTCGTGAGCTGTTCACTGTTCTCTGCTCTAATTCTGTGGATTTTTTCCAAGTCAGAATGCAAGTCCAGGGAAACAATCTCTTGTCCTTGTAGAGAGTGGAGGCTTTAAGGTCACCTATGGCATATTAGGATCCTATCTGTGACTGCCAAAGAGGAAGAACCTCAGTTACACCTGAAAGAAAGATGAACCAGAGTCCCCAGGTCCAGATTTTGTCCTAAATTATTGGGCTGAGGTAAAAAATGGGAAAGGATTCCTGGTCTGCAATTGACAGTGTTTGAAAATTCATGACTCTCTATTCTAATCTGTCCTTTTCTGTCCTGTGTATCCACAGCCTCAGCACGTTTTTTTATCAGCACGTTTCTAAGAATCTAAATTACTGTGACAAGGGGTTCTACATGTAGCACTCAAAGCACAGGGATGTCTTTCATTTAATCAATATTACAAATATACAAGTATTGAGGTATTGAGCTCTTTATTTTAACAGTCATCAACATGTCAGTTGATAACTTTTAGTGTAGTTGCACACAAAAAAAAGGACAAGATTAAGTATTAGGAGTTTACCAAAAATGGAGAGAAGATAGGAAAAAATACATATAGGCAGCAAATCTCTGAACTCTAAGATCTAGCAATTAAAAAAAAAAAAAAAAGAAAAAAAAGTATTTCATTTTATTTTGCTCTTCTTTGTCAAGATACAAAGCAAGATATTTATTATTTTACCCGTACCAACAAATGTAATGCTATAAAGAGCAATGTTCACTGATCAGCTCAAAGCAATGATGTTCAGTACAGTTTTTCAGGTTAAAAAGTACTTTACTTCACAAATGGCCCCATTTGAGTGAATGGTAAGGTACTATATGCAGTGCATTACAGCAATATATCTAAGCTTCATGGGATTCACCATTAGGAAAACCATAACAGGTAAGAAACCATCTGCATAACTGATATTGGTTTTATCACTGTATATAATCATTACTTCTATTAGCTGTGCAAAGAAAGATACAGAACAGGATTAACACAGTTTTGGTTAGGTTATACAAATGTAGGCCCTATCAAAATTCAGGTGAACCACAGCTAGAAACCTGAGAGCAAATCTATTCACACTTCGTTCCTCTCCTCTCTTAGAGCTCCCACATCTAGTTCAGCAATTCATGTCAAGTACCAGTGAAAACTGATGGACATTTGCTAAAAGACAGTATAAAATTATGGGATTCCAAGAGATTTGCTACACCCATCACCATATAAAAGAAATCACCTTATATTCTCTTGTTGGCCAGTTGCTTGGGGTTTTCTTGTGCAACATGATTCCAGGTATCAGGGAACCATGGAGTAAGACATCGTAACACTAACACAAAATACATAGTCCTACAGCATTAAAGTCTATTTTAATTTCATTTGTTAGGGTATATAGTTGTGTCACCACCTTAGCTGTGTTTCTCTGCTCCCCTCCCATTCCACTTGATCAGCACTTTTTTTTTAATCCGGTAAAATTAAAACATAATTAATGAAACATTAAGGGCAAACATTTAAATATGCAGAGGTCAAGAAAAAAAAAAAAAAAGTTACGGTTCCCAGAGCAATATTAATTTTACCACACTGAACACAATTTACATATAATTGTATCCATGCATTACTACTAAAAGCTATTTTTTACAATCTAAATCACTCACCATAGCCAAATAATTGTCACTGTGGGAACCTTTATACTTCTTAATTTGCCTGCCTTTTTATATCTATATTGTTTAACTATTGTATTAAAGAATTTACATTTTCTCATTTGCTTCCTGTTATAGTTTTACAATATACTGTATCTTACACCAATATACTCCACTATTGGGACCACTGAATATGGAAAACTGGAAATGCTGGGATTTTTACTAGATAAGGGAAGCCTCAGGAGATTTCACAAGTTCTCAGAGACAGATAACTGGAAACTAAGACTAAATATCGATGAAACTTTGGGGCGTTTCTGTCTAAATTTATAGAATGTTAATGAAATGTAGCAGCTTTTCAGAACTCCTCTAAAGTCTAAACAAAATACAGAGGATGTGTCCTAAATTCCAGAAACAAATGCACGTCAAAGGTAAAAGTTTGGACATGCTGGGAATTCAAATTTCCATTTAAGAGTCAGATACTTTAGGACAAAAAATGTGATGCAAAATGCTACTAATTCACACAAAATAAGCCTTTATTCTTCTTGAGGAAGAACGACTTAATGCAAAAGCCAGCACTGCAGTGGCTTAGGATCTCATACAATGCAAGGTGAGTTAAGATCACCAATGTACCCTCACAGTTGATGGAAATAGACCTATTTCACTTCTCACAACAGTGCCTGCTTTTTGCCTCAGTTGCTGATGAAATAGCTGCATAACAACAGTACAAAGTTTGATGAAGGCAAGCACAGCAGCATTGAATAGCACTTTCCCTTCCTGACATCATCTAGAGACCCCTAAAAACGTGGGCAGGTCTCTCTCTCACACTTCAGAGACCTGAGCCCAGGAGGGCTTCAGGCTGCCTGTTCCCTGAAGCAACCACACTGACTTGGCAAGTGTTGAGGCCATCAGGTCTCCTCAGCTGGATTCCTGTTCTCTGTGGCTATAATGGAAACCAGTTCACCACCTTTTCATTGTTCTTTCTCTTCAGAAGGGAAGCAGGGGTTATTATCTGGGTATTGCCCTCAGAATAAAGCTGAAATTTTCCTGTGTGTCTTTTCATTTTAGCAGTATCTTGTATTTCTTTCAGGTCCAATGTAGATCTTTTTTTCTCACACAGTATTGGTGACACTTTGATAC
Organism: Heliangelus exortis; assembly: GCF_036169615.1. NCBI lineage: Eukaryota > Metazoa > Chordata > Aves > Apodiformes > Trochilidae > Heliangelus > Heliangelus exortis. The sequence goes on along the minus strand of NC_092423.1, from coordinate 79,461,648 downwards.
ATAGTAGGAAAGATGGTCTATTTTTCATTTTTTAATTCACCTGCTGAGAACCTTTGAATTAAGGAAATGCTAAATGAACTTGTTTCCAGGGCTAGGTTTCATTACTTCAGGTTTGGAAGAGAGGTTAGAGAGGTTTCTTTACTAAGAGTTTAGCACTGGAAGCTAATTTTGCTGCTTTTAAAAAAAAAACAAAACCAAAAACTATAGCTGGGATGATCTGTGAAGACTGCAGAGGAAGCCTGATCCACATATATTTTGCAAAATGTCTGAGCTAGTGAAGCGTCATTAGTTTCAGTGGATTTGTTCCCAGTGTGTGGTCATATAAACAAGAGAAAAGTGCTCATAATGGTAGAGACCTTCAGTTCAGGAGCAGGAGGTCTTGGTCAGAGCTAAATACATCTCAGTCAATGAAGAAGGGAACACTTAGATTTACATGTGCTTATATCTCACTAGTTGTGAACCCAACAAATACCATTTATCAATCATTTACAGCAAAATAATATTTTATTTTTAAAAGTGATTTTTAATATAAATTATTAATTACAGATCAGACCAAGAATATCCTAAGTAATGAGCTTGCACATACTGAGTTTGACTTGAGAGTTCAATAACATACTGAGTCTGGCTGGGATAGAGTTAATTTTCTGCATAGCAGCCTATATGGTGTTGAGTTTTGGATTTGAGTTGTGGATCGATGACTACAAAGGCTGATGACACCAGTGGCTGAGCAATGCTTGTACAGCATCAAGATTTTGGGTTGTGATCTGGGTTTTTTCTTTGCTTTTTCCCACTCTGCCCTCCCAGGCAAGCAGGCTAGGAGTGAGAAAGGAGTTGGGAGGGGGCATAGCCAGGACAGCTGATCCAAAATTCCCAGAGGGATACTCCATACCATATCACATCATGCTCAGTAACAAAAGCTCAAGAGACAGGAGGGGTTATATTCAGAGCTTCAATATTTTACTTCCCAAGAACTCCTACATGTGATGGAGCCCTGCCTCCCTGGAGATGCCTGAACATCTGTCTACTGATGGGAAGTAGTGAATGAATTCCTTGGTTTGGTTTCCTTGTACATACAGCTTTACTTCACCTATTAAACAATCTTTATTTCAATTCCCAACACAGTCCACTTTTGCCCTTCTGATTCCCTCTCCCACTGAGGGTACTGAGCAAGAGCAGGGGTGGGAGCTTAGCTGCCAACTGGGGTCAGCCCGCAACATAAGAAAATAAACACTTGACATACAGAGTCCAAGCAGACATATATGATTCTAGATCCCAGCTTTTAAACTGGAAAGCCTCATATGGAGTAATAGTTATCTGTGAGTGGAAAATAGCAGAGAATCTGTCCAGCCAAGCAGGAAGCAAAAAACAGGCTCTCAGTGTCATTCATCAAATTTGACAAGCCTGATTAAGGCCTAAGGAGGCAATATCTGTTCCCAGGCAACTTTAACCATTAAGAAAATTAATTAGTAACAGACAGAAAATTGGAACTAAGTGCAGAGAATGGTTGAAAAAAACAAAGAAGGAAGATGGATTTCCCTGAACACAGTGATAGGAAACGAAAACTCAGAGGAGTAGGGTAAGAACAAAATATAAACAATTTTTAATTCTAGGAAACTGAAGAAAATCTCTTTAATTTTTGACTGGCAGACACCAGTCTGCTTTTTGGAGAAAACCTATGTCCACTACTGTATTGCCTTAAGAAGGAAACTTTGTTTCATGAGCACCTAATCAATTAATCCACTAGCCATCCATAGTATATTCAATATATCCATAGTATATTCACTGCTTCTGTCACCACGGTTCTGATCTCATGTGCAAGGACAGTTAATACTCTGGGACCAGAACCTTCCAGCAGAAATTAGACTGGCACCTCAGAAACTTCTAACTCCCAATCTATTTTATTGTTAAAAAAACTCAAACAAACAAACAAACAAAAACCCTACCAAATGCTAAGCATTCAGCAACTTGAATTTATGCATAGGCTGAGATTCTTTGAGATTCTTTATTCATTGCTGATGCACGTGCATCATATGTTTAAGCACATTTTTATTTAAACGCAAGCTACAAAAGGGAGAGCACAGGGACAGCAGAGCGCCCACCACAAATTGCTGTGCAGAGGGAAACACTCATAATGATTTTTTTTCTGCCTCAGTAATACAGAAGCTATCAAACTTCTGAACTTCACCATTTCAATATCTAAATCAATAAAGGGTGGGGAAAGAGTCCAGAGGCACTTCACAAGCAGGGGAAGAGGAAGAAGGATGACTCTTGAAAAACATTGCACTGGTTGCTAGGACTGGCAGATCCTGATGAATGAAAAAAGGAAAAACACTCATGGTAATTTTTCAATCCTCATACCAAAGCCTGGCTCTGATCCACTGCACTGCATATGGTGAAGAAAGATAATACAACTGTGCATAATTTTGAGCATCTAGTGAAAAATTAATATTACCTACCTAAGAGATGCTCACTTCAGTGTCATTTGCCATGAGTTGTGCTACATCTAATTGTTCTGCAACGAATCAAGACATGCTCTTGGGTGTCCTGCAGCTTCTCTACTAATTAATTCAGGCCTTTCATCACCTGAATTAGAAGGAGGAAATGAAGGTAAGAGTAGGGTTTGGGGATTTTTTTTCCCCCTATAGCTTGTCTCATTATGCAGCTGAGCATAATTGAGCCCATGCATGTACTGTCAGCAAACAGAAGAGAATTGCTGAACACCCACAAATTACTAGAGAAATCAATAGGAACTGCAGGGACATTGTGACTTTGAGAAAGAGCTCATCCTTCTTCAGGAGGAAAGCTTATTCTGAAGCTGTATATGATTTCAGCACTGGTGGGTTTTTTTCCATTTTGTTTCATTTTCAGTGGGCAAAAATCAGGCACACTGTGCCAGACACGCCAGGTCCCAGGGCAGAAGAAAACCTCTCTCTCAAGAAAATCAGCAGAGTTCGGGTAAGAACACATTTGTGCAACTGGGTCCACAACCAGAAGAGTTATTTTATGAGCAGCACTTAATTGAACACTGCAAAATTAACAAGCCTGGCCATGGTTCCCAATGAGAAAAATCCCTCTGTTATCTTTCCGTATGCATCAACCTAGCTGAGTGTGGAGCATTTGGCATTCAAGGACAACGCAATGAAGAGATCCTATCAAGAGCATTTTAAAGGCTGTCCTTATTCTATCCCCTGTTAAGAGCTGCCATTAGAAAGGCATGGGTGGTGCATAGTGGCCATAGCACAGGGGTCACAGGAATTTCCAAAGTCAAAATACCAGGCTATGCAGCCTGTCTGCCTTCTTCATTAATGTCCTGGTTTGGGCCAGGATAAGGGTGATTTTCTGTCTTGTACTTTTGCTTTTAGCTAAGTCTCTTGTAAGTAGCTGCACTTGCTGAAATTAACAGCAAGTTTCTCAGACAGTGTGTGCTTCTAGGACTGATAACACTTGATGTTTATAGTTACTGCTAGAGACTGGTGTGCAGAGCCAAGGACACTGCTCAGCTCTGATGAAAACTTTTACCCTCCAGAAGGAAGAAAGAGGTCCCACCTGCATCCCTCCTTTGTGGAGGAACGGACAAGACAGATGCCAGAATTGACCAAACAGAGTATTCCATCCCATATACGTCATCCTCAGTATAAATTTGAGGCATCATAAGGGCCAAGCCAGATTTCCTGCTTCCAGCTTCCGGCTGCCTGCCCTTCCTTCCTCCCTTCCTTCACCCGGCATCCTGGAAGGATCCCGTCCGTTCCTCTGCCTGTGCTCCTGATCCGTACCAGCCCATATCTATGTGTTCCTGCCTCCAGCTCCCGACTGCTGCCGACTCCAGGAGTCCAGCCTGGACTTTCCCAGGGCTGCCCTGCAGCCTCGGTGGTGATGTGAAAGTTACTGGGGGGAGAGGGGGGAGGAATGTGGTATCCATTTTCCTGTATATTTGTATATATTTAGTAATTTTTTTCCTATTTATCATTACTGTTTCATTAAAGTTGTGTAGTTTAGTTTCCAACCCACAAGTCTCTCTCCCTTATTCTCTCTCCTTTCTTTATCAGGGAGGAGAGAGAGATTAATAGAGAGCGTCTGTTACTCAGTTTAATTGCCGGGCCACTAGAGGTTAAGACAGTATTAGCTAGATGAGTGCAAAATGCAAGATGATGACCAACTTGTTTAAGAACAGGTCCTTGTTTCAGAGTACAAGAATTGTACTTAGCTCTGCAAATTATGTGGCATCATCAAAGAAGGAGACTGAGGACCGAGTCAAGAGGAAGGTCTAAGATCTGAAGACATTACCTACGCCTTTTACAGTAAGCTTTCCTTGGTTTGTATTCCTTTCCTTTCCCAGCACAAGGCTTAACCAAGAAGCAGCAACATAAAATGCAGTAGATCCTGTAGGCAAAACAAACTGTTAATATATTGCTCAGGCAGTGGCTCAGAAGGTGGCTGTGAAATAAAAGCAAGGGGTAATCTTCAGCAGACTTCTCAAGATACTCTGCTGAGACAGAAGATGGAGAACCTGGCAATAAACTCATAGTTCTGAAGAGAAAGGAGGCAACAGGATAGATTATTGAGACCATCATCCACAAAAAAAAATATCACATGGTAAAATTAAGAGTATCTGAAATCTGAAAACAATACTTGATCTGTCTTATGTGTACTTTGAACAGTGGAAGATCAGAAATAAATATTCTTTCTTTAAACACTGCAAAATTTTTAAGAGTTTACCAGGTAACCAATAATATACAGATAAGGAGCACCATTTGAAGAACAAGAAAAATATCCAGCTCATAGAAAGAAGTTTCAGATTAATAATTCTGAAAAGGGTTTTTTCCCCATATTTATTTTAAACCAGCATGTCCTGATGTGGGAAACTAATCTTACATATTGCAGTGTACTAGGCTACATGCAGAGGCAAGTGCTTGTCAGCCCACACCCAGAATACTGTGGTCAGTTTTGTTCCTCACTATACAAAACAAGGTGTGGACAAGCTGGAGGGGACATGCACTCTTGCTATTTCTGATTTCTCCAGAACATTTTAGAAAAAATAAATTAAAGATGTCAATAAAGAAAGGAGTATTGCATCATTTCTTCAATTAAAAACCCACATAACTAAACCTAGTGGTATGTTACCACTCCTATTTCGTAGTGTCCTTCTCATACTAGTCCTTCGTCCCTGATTAACTTTAGTTATGTCCCCTATTTTTCTGCATCAGAATTTATAGATATGATTAATATGCAGAACAAATGCACTCAGAAGTACACACCAGAGTATTCTGGAATAATGTATTAAGATCTTAAGTTAAACACCTGACCAGTTACTCTTTAACGATGAATATTTAAATAATTTGCCCTTATTTCATAAGTGAAGACACTTTTTTTTTCCCCCAGAAAAGTTGGTATTGGATGGCTTTAGAGAAAAGTAGGAATGGCTTTCCAAAAGACCAGATCCCCCAAAAGACCCGACTGGAAAGATGACTCCTGTCAGGAAGCAGCAAAAAGCCAGTGGCAATCTGAAAGTCCTACAATTCTTTTCCAAAATATGCTACATTGTATATCCCCTTGACCAGCATCGAGGTTGGAAGAAATCTCTGAGGATGTCTACTCTAATTCTTCTGCTAAAACTGGGGCAGCTAGAATAGGTTACCCAGAAAAAACAAACTATGCAGGGAAATTTTTCACTTACCTTGCTGTTGAAAAATACTCATCTCCAGAATTCTTTTTCCTAAAAAAAATAAAAATAAAAAAGCAATGGTATCCTGCGAATACCAATGCATAAAGGAATGTCTTCTCTAAATTGTAAAAAAAAAAAAAAAATCAAGAACATCCTAAGAACATCCTAAGAACATCCTAAGAACATCCTAAGAACATCCTAAGAACATCCTAAGAACATCCTAAGAACATCCTAAGAACATCCTAAGAACATCCTAAGAACATCCTAAGAACATCCTAAGAACATCCTAAGAACATCCTAAGAAAATATTCTACTCCTAGCATAACTTGAAGTCCCAGAACTGTGCAAATCTGGCAGAAGATGACAGAAGCAAAGATAGATAATTCCTTGGAAAAAAGAATAGATCTGTTGTCTCCAAGTTCTCATAAAAAGTGTTCAAGAAAACTCTGGAGACTTACTTTATTTTAACCCATTTAAACTAATGTGCAACATACGTAGCTTAAGCTAAGAACCAAATCCTTCATAGAGCAAGCAAAAATAGTGATGTGTACCCCCAGCTGGAATTGTCAAACACTGCAGTAGCAGAGTAAATCAGGACTCTGTTGAAATTGAAACATTACTTAGGACTTGATTTGCAATGTTGCAGTTATCTTCATATATAGTGAATGAGAGTTTCTGCCCACCTTAATATCCATAAAAGAAGGTAAGAAGGCAGCTAATTTAACAGTAAGGAGCCTGGGAAAAGGAATTTCCCCAAAGTTATTTTGGAATATGATTTAGTCTTTAGTATGTTTTAAACATACTAAGAATAAAATTATAACTTGTTAGATATTCAGATAGTAGAGTTCTTCCTTGAAAGGGCTTACACTTTCTCACCTCAAGTGCCCAATGATTTACTTAGAAACTGATTAATTTTTAATTTCCTGATTTCTAGTCAATATTTTATCCAACATAGAGAAGGTTATAATTGTTTTTATTGGAGAGCTGGAGATTTACTCATACATTTTCATAACTTATATGGGGGGGCTATACTTATAATTCTGCTGGATCTACCACACAATATAATGTGTCCTAAGTGACTTACAAATATAGACTTTGTTATACTTCTAGGACTCTCTTCCAAGGCAGGTTAAGTTTCTTAAAGTGTCACTGTATTCCTGGAAAAACCTTACTGTAGCCAAAGACTAATCTCTAGCATTTTAGGAATTACCTCTCTTCCTCATTGAAAATAGAATTTATCTATGTCTATAAGGCAGAATACCCCTGCTTCTCCCCCTTGGAGAAGAAACAGCTCTCTTGCTGCCAGTAGAATATCATGTTTATGAGCCTTTGTCTGTAAGAGAATGCCACCTTTCTCCACCAAGTTGTATTATTAGGAAAAAAGGGAACTTATTCTCAAGAACATGAAGGACAAGAAGTTCATTAGGAATAGTCAGCAGGGATTTACCAGATGCAAATCATCCTTGACCAGCCTGTTTGTCTTTTATGATGAAATGACTTGCTGTATGGAGCAGGGCAGAGCAGTCGATGTGACATACCTTGACTTTCATAAAGCTTTTGACACAGCCTTCCACAGCCCTCATATGGGAGCTGAGAAACTGCAGGCTGAGTGGACTGCTAGATGGATTGAAAATTAGCTGGACAGTGGGCTCACAGTATTCAATGGGTCAGGGACCAGCTGGCAGTCAATAACAAGAAGGAAATCACAGATTTTTTTCTGCATCTGACATAATTCTCCATCTTCATCGGCAACCTGGGTGCATTAGCTACATGAATAAAAAATACTACTGGTTTAGGATAATACTTCATCTGTTTTGGAACTGCCTGTATTTACTGAATTACAAATCAACACTGAAAGGCAATTTTTCATAGGTAGAATGTGGTCTAGACTTTCATCAGAAAACAGCATGAAATGCCATTCCCTTTCCACATACTTAGAATTAATTTTGGTTTGTTTGTTTTACAAACATGGCATCTTCAACACAAGAGTGTCAAAAGTGCCTAGTACTTGCTCAGAAAAAAGGAAAAACTAACAGTAGCCCTCAACATTTTGGCAGATCTCCCACACCTGCCACCAAAAAAAAAAAAAAAAAAAAAAAAGACTTAAAGAATTAATAAAGTACAAATTTAAAAAGGTAATTGAAATCTGTGAGAAAGTAATGAGATACTAAATTTTGCTCATGTTTTTCAATATGAGTGGCAGAGTGTTGCATTCCCACTGCCAAGTAAATACATACCAATGATTTTGGCTTCTCCTTCCTGATTTCAGAGGAAACCACTGGGTATGATGCCTGCCCTGGCAAAGTGTCATTTAGAAAGGTGGCCTCCTATCATGCACATTATTTAATAGCTGCACACTCCATTATGATGCCAAATGCATAAGTGGTTTTGCCTATTACTGGCTAGTGATTTCAAATAACAGAAAAATAAAATAGTATTTGTAAATTGCATTAGTTGGTGTGATCCACTTCACCTCCTTCAGCAAAACAGTTTTCTTTTTTAATCATTGCACTAAAATTGAACCAATCATGTTTAACAAAGACAATAGGCTACTTTCTACTGCTGCAGCCATTTGGTTTCATTGAGTTCAATGGAATACCTAACTACATACATATTGAGAACACACAGGGATAAAGGAGCCAATTTGTAGTGGAACGTAAAAATGGCTCAGGGAAAAACCCTAGGAAGTCATAGAGAATACCCAGAAATAATAAACAGGTGCTGGATTCACTGCATATGCCTATATAAATAAATTTTAAAAGGGCAGGGCAAGGGTTCAAATACCAATATACTTACCCATAACATTTCACTCCTAGCATGTATACTTCACCAACATTTGACAATTTGTACCCTCCCAGCAATGAGAGATTGAGTACACCCTGCAGGATAAGAAAGATCAAGAACTGTGTGTTGTGAATGCACAAATAAACTATGGACCAGTTCATTTTCTACCATAGGCACAACACTCAAGTTTACAAGAGCGCTGCTATCTACAGGCATCAGCACTGCACTCTCTCATACCCCAAAATCAGAACAGATATCAAAAGCCCAGGCAGTGTCAGGTAGGACCAATGCAATTAGTTTGTCCTTAGTCCAGAGCTCTTAATGCTCTTTGCTTTTCAGCATCCTCACGCTACATCACTCTGTGTCTCCTTCAAGGAGCAACGGGAATGTCTGGAGCTCCCTGCTGTAGCCACAGCTCATGTAGACATTCCTGACAAATTCAAAATGCAGAGCTTGGATACTGCTGACAATGCAGCCACAGCAGGAGCCAAGCTGCTGGTGGGCAGCATCTTTAACCACTTTCCTCTGTGGCTTCCCTGCTGCAGCTCTGATGTTGACAGCACCCGAGTTAAACAGCTCCGAGCTCGCCCGGACTCCTTCACCTCTACTTCATCTGATGCAACACAGACCTACCACAAAGTCTCTAACCCTGGGGCCACGGAGAGCTTGAAAAGCTTCCTTCAGCTCCTGACCAGTCCAAGCTGGTCTGTGAGCAGAGCCCACATCCTGCTTTTCCCAAACAGAACCTGGGGTCACATTCAGGCCCCAGTAGGACAGATGGATATCTCCAATGGCAACCACCCCACCCTCCCCCAGGCCCAAACTGTACCTAAATGTTGAGCACCCCCAAGGGGTCCAGTCCCAGAAATGAACAGGCAGGGGCAAGATTACCCTTTGTACCACAGCAGAGGGTTTTCTCCAGCAATGCTGGGCAGATGCAGGCTTGTTTTACACATGTAAACCCAGTCATACACCCTCGGCAGGAAAGGCATTGAATGTCCTCTCAAAGCAGAACATCCAGAACAGGATGATGTGCCTTTGAAAGTATTGCAGTAACCCTACCTAAATCCAATATGCCTAGGCAGGTCTGAGCTGCAATAAAGAAAAAGCAAATTTTTGCCCAGGTTTTTGATATGAATGATAATATTTCCATAAGAGTAATAGAGAAATACTTCATGTTGTATAATCCCATCAAGCCAGTTAAATTCCGTAAGTGGTGCACTACTTGGTTTGACTGCCCCCAAAAAAGTCTAACCCTGCTAGGATTTTAACTTCTGGTCTTAAATACTTAAAAGAGCCTTCGAGGTGATGCTTGCTTCAATAAGCCATTTCTTGAAGTTCTGGTAGTAAAGTTTTTATTAGTTTAATGTAAGTAGATAAAAACAAGTTAAGCTTCTGAGTTATGAGAGAACAGCCATAATGCCCAATTTTTTCATTTTCAGTCTAATAAAACTAAAAAACGCCACACATATAGGATTATAGTTCAGATCATCATACTTCTTAGAAACAGCATCTTAACTAGCAGACCATACAAAAGTCTCATTTATGATATTAGAAAAAAAAAGTTCAATTTCACTCCTTGGAAATTTGTGCTTGCTTCATAAAAGACCTTCATATTTAAGCTTACATTAAACTATTTTGTTAAAGCTTAAACAGCTGCCCCAATAAAACATTAGTTTCTCAGTTGGATCAAACTAATTTGACTTACAATAAGTGGGAAGAACAGATAATTAGCACTAATGAATAGACTCTGCACCAGACTACATTTTCCTCTCAGCATCAAGAACTCATTAAAAAAAAAAAAAAAAAAAAAAAAAAATCAAGCTTTTTGTTTATAATTACCTTTGGAAAACCAGCACTTAAGACAATTTTCTAATTGCAGAAGAGGAACTGCATACAGCTACCACTCAAATGTAAATATTAATTTAGTTTCATTTTCCGCACATCCTTCCAAAACTAATTATTTAACAGTGAGGTTAGGAAATTGGAGAGTGAGCCTCAAGAGGTGTGGGGCAGAAGGTCTCCTAAAAAAAAAAAACAACATTTGAGCCTTGAGGGGGAAGGTAGATTCCAAAAACTAAGTTTTGTGAAATTGAATAAGGAAAAAAAGAGTCCCCCAAACCAACGCTGTAAACCACTTCAAATGCACTTCAGCATTGGTTTTGTCTTCACACTAATGCCTTTCAAGATTGGAGTTACATGGCAGATGAAATTCAGTGCTGATAAATGTAAAGCTATGAATATGGAAAAAAAAAAAGAGGGGTTTGACATACAGAGTGACAGGCTCTGAGTTGACCATATCAGCCAGAAAATATAATACGGATTTTCTATACAACAGCCAGGAGCAGCCATGAAAGCAACCGGTAAGATCACCTCTGGTGAAGAAAAGAACATGCACAGACAAAAGTATAAAGGTAGAGTTTTCTGCTCTGCACATATTACCTTGAAAGCATGCTCTGACCTCCTAGTACACATGTAGCAATGTGTATGCAAGAAACCACACAGAACCACCATGTAAAATTAAATCTTAAAATAGACCTTTTGGCTGTGAGGAAACTACTTCCATGCAACATAATTTGTCATCATCTAAATGGCCAACAGAAGGTTCATACATCAAAGTTCCCTCTGGATTCCCTTAGTCTGAACAGCATCTAGGTTTACTATAGTAACCATGTCAAACAAATCTTTTCCATGGCAGGAAGAAATGATTACATGCTTACACCAAGTTTAAGATTTGATTTGGCTATGCTTAAAGCACAGCCAAAGACCAAAGTCAGGAGTCTTCATAGAACAGAGAGGACCTCAGCAGCACCTCTGAGAGGATCCTCAGCATCTGCCAAGATTTACCTCTAAGCTTGCTGATTGCCTGAAGAATTATTTCCCTTGCTTAATCCAGAAAAACTCTTAGTGCCATCCTACTGTGCAGACTTTCATAAACAACACTTACTGTTACTACCATGTACCATGACTAGAAGACCACTATTAAGAAATGTATAAGCCCCTTCTAAAAGGTCATTTTTCTCTCTGCTGACTTGCTTTGATAGTATATCTATCAATTTATTGACAATCCTTTCTTGTTCACAGGATAACCTCAAGTATTGGTTTCTCATTAACAGAAGCAAACAAGATAATATGTAATAATGTTCATTACCAGGTGCTGCAGAATCCTGCATTTTTTTTCCAAAGGTTATTGCTTTCTTTAATGAACATGTCTAAATCAGGCTTCAATACTAACAGTAGTTCAATACATTTAATAGCTACAATAATATTACAGTTTACAATTGCCAAATATGTTCAGTCAACTGCTTTCATGCAAGCATCAATAAAGAAGATGGGCAAGGGCATCCCAGAAAACACCTCCCTGATTTAAAGCTTCCAGAAGAATAACTGTGGTGGCTGTGGATCCTGCAATACAGAAAACTTTTGAACAGTAATACGAAGTACAGAGACTGATGAAAGAATCAGCTCTGCAGTTGGATGATACTATTTAAAATACTCAGATACAGTCTTGTCAGAACTCTGCACAGGAATCCTATCACTCAACAAAAACATTTGCAGAGTCACAGGATCATTCTCACTGGAAAAGATCTTTAAGTTCATCAAGTTCAAACACTACTCCAACTCTACCAAGTCCAGTGCTAAACAACATACCTAAGCACCACGCCTACCCATCTTTCAAACACCTCCAGGGATGGTGATTCAACCACCTTCCTGGGCAGCCTATTCCATTGTTTGATAAGTTTCTTCTAAAATTCAATAAATATGCCTAAAAGCCATACCAATTACATCTTGTATCCTAAATGTCCAGAATCAGCACAAGACAACAGTAATCTCCAACAATCCAACACTTAATTTCTTTCAAAAGTTCAAATTCTTCATCAATGAGCCTGTGCATCACTATCTCTCAGAGCAACATGCACATGAACAATATTCCATGCGAACATATTAAATAGGTGAAAAAAAAAAAAATGTTTTTTTTGGTGTATGTTTCTCCCCTTTCATCTCAACAAAATAAAGACAAGAAGCAAAACATGGTTGCAAAAAATTAAAACCCCGGATGCATCTACAAATAATTGTGATAGGAATCTTCCAACATGTAGAGGCCCAAATTACTTAGCTCTGAGGAACCTCAGAAAAAACCTTTGAGTCTATTAACCTTTTGCAGAGTAAAGAATACTAAATGGCTGAGAGGGAGTCAAGATTTAATTTAATTTGGGCACCACTTTCTGACAATCTGAAAGAACATTTATATTCAAGACATAGAAGTATTTATTAAGTAATGGAGTTTTCAGATATTCTTATTCCTCTTTATTTTTTTTTTTCACCTGTCCCAGAAGCTTTACCCACTCTACCTCATAGAGAGGGCTTTTTTTCACTTCACTGGGCTGTGGATCAGGCTTTTAGTCACCTAAGCACCTACCGTAAATATTCACAAAAAAAATGGTGCAAAAATACCAAGCCTGATTTTCCATCTCCCAATTCCACTCTTCTCTTTGTAATCACAGCAGTATTGTAAATCAGACCAGCAGACAGAAGCTCTCCTTGCCCACTGCTCCAGTGGGAAAGCAGCTGCCTGGGGAGATGTTCAGGTGCTGCAGATGAAGAGATGTGCTTTAGCAATCAGTTGCCTGAGGTCACTGAAGATGGACTTTCTGTGAGCAGACGGTTCCGTGTCCTCCCGTGGAAATGGAGTGAACACCTCCTTCTCCACCTAACCAGCAGCTCCCTGAGCAAAATTATTGAAGTACTTGCATCACCTTCCATGAATGAAATACAGTCTCAGTCTTTTCTTTGTGCTGTACAAAGAGGACAAAACAACTGAAAAAGGTTTATTGTTCAAGCAGTTCATTAGCAATTCTACTTCCAACAAACTCTACTAAGCTATACTTATTAGATACACTATTAGACACCACTGACATGCTGCTGACTACCTGGACTCTCTCTAGCATGTGTCACACTGGGTCCCAACACCCATCACCTGTATCTGCAGCCTTGGGGCTGTAGGTACAGTCTGGGCAGGGAGGGGACTGATGGACTTGGCAGAGGGCAGGGCTCAGCCTGCTGCCAGCAGAGGCATTGCAAACCATGTCTGACAGCCAGGAAGCAGGCCAGCCCTGGGGACTTCTGGATGCAGGGGTCCAAAGCTGGGATGTCCCAGCCCATGTGGAGAAGTTGCAAAATGTAGTGGAGATCTGTAAGCAGCATGCTGGAGGTCTCCCAGGGTTTGGCTGCTGTGCACTGATAGAAAGAAGAGGAACGGAGGGATGAAACTCTTGCTGTCTGCTGCTCCAGAAGGCTCTGGAAGTGTGGGAGCAGCTGTCTGCCTCTGGAGATGTATAGGCACTGCCAAGACCATGAGGTGTTTAGTTTGTTGCTTGGTAGGTGCAATTGTCATGGGTGGAGATGCCTGTGTGTCCTCCAGTCATTGACCATCTGGGTTTCAGATAGTGTTGGCATCCTGCAACAGCAGGATGCAGCTGGGACTCTGGGCTGGAGGCCAACTCTTCTCTTGCACCTCTCCAGCAGGTGGGGATGCTCTCTGTTAATGCTGGTTTTATAGTAGTAGAGCAACTAAAAAACACAGAGAAGAATGAACTGCCACCATGTAGAGACTGGAAAACCCCAGGATATGAGAAACAAGACTTTGAACAGCAAAACACAAACATGGATATCAAAAAGCTCTCTTGGTAGAGTTAAAAAAACTGTTTTCAAAAACATTAGGACTGTTTTTGAGAGCCAGTCACTTTCCACCATTTTAGAAAACTTTTTTGGAAACACAAAGAATGAAAATTCCTTGGCTTGACTCTTGTTCTCACTAGAAACTGGAGGGACTCATTTGGTCTTGTGGTCAGTGCTGCAAGGCTGGACACACAGCTCCTCCTTTATCAGTCATACAGCAGCATTCCAGGGTATTCTTCCCCCTTGTCCTGGAGGGCCAGGAAATATTTCATCTTCATCAACCCTTGTATTGTCGAGTAAATGCAAAGAGCAGCTGCAAGTGTTTAGAAAGAAGGCTCTGCTAGGCCTAGAAGAAGGTTGTCCAAAGCACATGGAAAGTGTTGGATAAAAAGAGGAGAGGAATTTATCTGGTCCTCATTTTTTTTCAGGTGGTATAAATATATGGAAGCATACAGCAGGAAGAAAAACTTTTCTGAAAAATCAGTGCGACCAAAGGAAGGAAAACTATTAGGCAAAGGTGTGACAGGATCAGCATCAGCTTACACCTTTGAATCAAAGATGCCACTTCCCAGCACAAGAGTCAGGGCCAATCTGTTTCCTCTAACTCCTTTTCCATTATAGACAAGGACAAGGCAGTTCTCACAAGGAACCACCTCCAGTTCCAGCCATTACATTCTCCATGGTGAAAAAAAATCATGAGCCATTCACTTCTCCAGCCAGTGTGGAACAGAGCTCCAATGTAGCTGAACAGAACTCATCCTTAGTTTCCTTAGTTGCCAGGTAGCCTGCTCTTTACTTTGATTCAAGAAACAGTCCAGTTGAAGAGTCAATGTTTCAATGACTAATCTCTCTGAAGCATAAACAGTCCAAGAAAATCTGTCAAATGCCTTTTAAATATAAGAAAATGCTATGCCAAAACTTACTGGTTCATATTTTAAACTGACACTAGAGATATATTACCAAAACTCCTTAAGACCGATCCATGATATTTATGCCAGCTATAAAATCCACAACTAGTGCTTCTGGCACAGATTACACATGCAATACAAGTGGAAACAGTCTATAAAACAGCTGAAAAAAATGAGAGAGTGGGGGATGTGTGTGAGTTGCTCAAGAGGAATTAGAATGTGAAACTGGAAAAGCACCAAAGTCAGCACTCAACTCTCAGCCAAGGTAAAAGCTGAAATATTGGAATCATAATAGTAATGTCAGCTGTTAATCATTCTAGTGCCAAAAAAACCCCAAACTACTCAGTTCTTGACTGAGAAGCCCAACACTCCTGTTCTTCTGTAGTGACTATCATGAATGTGGCTGAATAGAAGTGGTAACAAGGCCCTGTACTAAGATAGTCCCAGACACTTAAGAGAAATCAGGGGTACTCTGAAGACTTGAAAGATATCTGGAAAAGCACAGGCATTTCACACAGGGCTTTGACAAAAACATTTAGATAATATTTATACTGTACAGAACTAGATTTGTAAATTATATCCAACTTTGATAAAATGTTCATCTAAATGTTAGAAAACCAAGTGTGAAACCAACGCAGTAGGGGAGGTTCACACCTTATACAGTATCCAAATCCAGTCCTTTTCCCCATACATAAGTAATATTAATAGTTTGTGACATAAATATGCTGTAAGTCCTTTCTAAACTCCAATTTTCACACCTGCCTGGTACCTGCCCCAACCTTCTCTGAGGTTTTTGACCTCAGACTTCAACTTCTCAGTTCTGACTGAACCTCAGCCTCTTGTCTTCCCCAAGAAGTCTTCATTCTGCTCTCCCAAGTCATGACAGGCCTCAGCAGAGCCTGTTTACACAAAATGTAGAATAAGAAAAGAGCAGAGAAATTGTGTTTGGTACTTGCCAGTTATGTGGGTGCCCCAGACTGTTCAGTTCTCTCTGGTTTTCTTTTGTGCTCCAGATGAGAGCACAGCATGGGGGAGGAGGGAAGAGGGATGAGTTCAGCAGATCTCTCTGGCACATTTAATTGGATGCTTCTGCCTCTAAAAGTGAACGAGGAAGGTAGCAGAAGGCACTTTACAAAAAAAAAAAAAAAAAATTTAAACTACACAGGCTCCAAAAATGGAGACAAGCTGAAGGTCCTTTTTCTGATCAACATCCCAAACATTTAGGGAAATTCGAAACACTGACAAGCTATCCACTTTAATCAGATATTCAAGAAGCAAGGGTAAAATTTAGGCCTTCTGAGAAGCAACAGTCAGGCTCCTGGCAGGATTTTAAAACATTGCCAGAAGCAATACTCCATGAAGGACTTTCCACGCAGATCTACTTTCACCCAGAGAAATGTCATTCAGTGGTCTCTGGCAGAAAAGGATGAGAAAAGAAATAGCACCAAAAGTCAAGAAGAGAGAAGAAAACCCTCACTTAACAATGCAAAGATATCTGGTGAGAAATGCCATAAAAGCAGTGTCCTGAAAACCAAGACAGCTGCTTCTGCTTTGTGCTGAAAAGCAGCTACCTAGCATCTCCAACAGGTTGCTGCAGCATTAAAAAAAAAAAAAAAAAAAAAAAAGAGAGAGAGAGAGAGAGAGAGAAGGGGAAAGAAGGTAGACCAAGGAACAAGGAAAGAGGAATCTAAAAAAAAAACCTGACCTTGCTGATGCCTATGTAGAAAACAAAGTCTTTTGTTAATTATAGCAGCTGTGAAGTCAAATAAATCAATTAACAGGGCATATGGTGCAAGGTTTAAAGAATTTAAACTAAAAAACAAAACATGCAGGAAATTTCTCTGCAAGACGTTCATTATTTAATACCACATTATGTACAAAAATATGCCCTCAACAACTTTCTAAGACATCTTTGATTTAATATCTATACCTTGTAGCTTTGTGTTTGTGGAGATCTTTAAGATCTTTATTTTGCAATTTCTACAATAAAAGTTTCTAGGGTTTTAATTAAAAAGCAACCACATAACAGAACCCTTCTCAGTTTTTTAAAACAGAGTGCACATCAATATGCTGTATACATCACTCATTTCAGTCAGTCAGTCAGAAAGTTGGGCAGCTGAAACATGAAGTAAAATTTCATTTGAAAGAGATAAAACTGGAGTTGGTTGATTTACATTTTAGTCACAATGCTGAACTTCTGTACTGTGATCTTTTGCTAAAAAATACTAGTACTCTGCCCATTCGCAAAAGCATGTGCTTCATTTCACTTTTAAATTTACTGGTGTTTACTCTTGTAATTCAGGAATAAAGAGCATGGAATTACACAGGAATGTTCAGAATAATTTCAATACCATTTCTTGGGGGAAACATGGAGAAGAATAAAAATATTAGCTGCTAAGAATGTTAAGTGCTTTCATGGCTGTGCTGGCTTGACCCCGGGCAGTCATCAGGTGCCCCCCAAACTGCCCTGTAACCCCCTTTCTCAGCTGGACAGGGGATAGAAAATATATTGGTCTGAAAACAGGGAGAGATCACTCACCAATTACCAGCACAGGTAAAACAAGCTCAACCTGGGAAAATGGATTTAATTTATTAGCAGTCAAATCAGAGTAGAAAAATGAGGAATAAAAATTAAACCTTAAAACACCTTCTCCCCCTGCCTCCCTTCTTCCCAGGCTCAATTCGACTCTGATTTCCCCACCTCCTCCTCCTCCCCAGCAGTGCAGGGGAATGGGTGATGGGGCTGTGATCAGTTCTTTACACATTGTCCCTGCTGCTGCTTCTTCTCGGGGGTGGGGGAAGACTTCTCACACTTTTCCTCTGCTCCAACACAGAATGCTACCCATGGGAGACAGTCCTCCAGGGACTTCCCCATTATGATCCCTTCCCACAGGGTGCAATCCTGCAGGAACAGACTGCTCCAGTGTGGGTCCCCCACAGGGTCACAGGTCCTGCCAGAAAAACCTCCAGCGTGGGCTTTTCTCTCTTCAAGAGCCCATCAGAAGCCTGCTCCAGTGCAGGCTTTGCATGGGGTCACTTCAGGCATCCAGGTGCTCTCATGTGGGGTCTTCCATAGGGTGCAGGGGGATATCTGCTTCACTGTGGGCCTTCATGAGCTGCAGGGGCACAGTCTATCTCAAACACAGACTGCAGGGGAATCTCTGCAGCAGATCCTTCCCCTTCCTCTGCACTGCCCTTAGTGTTTGCAGAGTTCTCTCTCACATTTCCTCACTCCTCTCTTCTGCTGTAGGCTGCTGTTCTGCAGCAAGTTTTTTCCCTTCTTAAATATGGCATCCCAGAGGTGCTACCAGCAGTGCTGATGGGCTTTGCCTTGGCTCTGTCTTGGAGCCAGTGGCATCGGCTCTATCAAACACGGGGGAAGCTTCCAAAAGCTTCTCACAAAAGTCACCCCTGCAGCCCCACCACAACCAAAACCTTGCCACCCAAACCCAGTACATTATTTTAGCTCTCACTCATGGACAGAAGCATATCAAGGAGCTGAAATTTGAATAATGACTTAATCTAGGATGCAATTCTTAATCAGCTGTGGTAAAAATCAGTTCTCAAAACCATTCTGAATCAAGTATTACACCTTGGGTGATCAGTAAAATTCATTCCTTTTCTGGAACCACAATCAGAAAGATTGCATTTTCTAACTGAATGGCCCTCTGGTTATTATACAAGTAGTGTTAAGTACTTCTGGAAAAGTAAGAGTTTTGTCCAGAGAGGGAAGAAACCACAATATAGTAGTGACAAGAACAAAACCAGGAAAAGTATTTCACATTATGTCATGAGAATTTCAATTTTTTAGTCTGTCCTGCTAACATACAGGTGTGAAAAGGGGGGATGAGTGTTTATGTTTGATTAAAAGAACAATCAGAGCAAGTGAACTTTAACAATGTCTGGGAAATGCCATGAATTTTAAAATCTGGTATATGACTATTTCAGTCACAAAATGACATTTACCATGCTACCTTAAAAATCAACAAGGCAGTCTCTGTTGCAGACAAATTCTTTTAAAAATCTGTACATTCGAGGGGTAAAAAATAATCTCTGCCCCAAATACAGAAGACTTTCAAGGAGCTATTCAAGTAGTAAAGAAAAGAATTACATTTGGTTAATACAGAAGAGATCTCGGATGACAGCTAATGAAAATGAAAACAGAACTGTAACTATTAATATCTACTTTGTCTGTATATTGAAATGTACAAAATGGCTTAATAACTATTCCATTTAGCTTTCAAAACGGCACTTTTACTACTGTTGTGATCTCTTTCCAAAAAGCTAAAGTAGAATGCAAAGTTTAGCAGTGCTTTTCTGATCAAGTTGCATTTCAGTTATACATGCATGATGGTTCTATGATGCAGGTCAGACCCATTCATAGATGACAGAGGAATGGAACAAATTCTATTTGAATTACAAATTGTAGGCAGCTGTTTCTGCATGTTATGGATTTCCCTTTAAAAAACAGCCCTTCTTGCTATTAAAAAGCGAGAAGAAAGGGATAAGTATCCAGATAAACATGAACAGAAACCAAGGAAGGCCAAAGAATATATAAAAAAAATATTTAAAAAAAAAAAAACGCACAAAAATCCACAAACTAGAAGGAATCAATCACATTGTTACACTAAGCCAGTATGCAAGTAATGTTCCTGCCAAGAAGACAAGTGATCCAGGCTAGAACAACTGGGACTGGAGTTAAAAGTAGCCATATCCTGATACAGGATAAACCTGTTGGCTTTGGAGCAATATTAAAGGCTGCAGAATGATGACAAGGTAAGAATTCCTTCCTGCAGAAGCAAAATTAAAAGATCTTGCTGATGAAATTGCCAGTGATAATTGTAAAAGATTTGAAAAGATCTTTACACTTTCAGTAACACTTTTCTGTTGAAATTAGACTGTGTCATGGATTTGAGTCTTATACAGAAACAGAGATTTTCACTGTGGCACCAAGACTAGGTCTAATGTTTCCATCCAATGAGCTCAAGAAATCTATGAACTGAGTTCCTGCTTATTAGGAAGACTTGAAGAGAAAATGGAAACCAATATTTCTGTTACTTTGAATTATTTATCAAGGAACAGAAAAAAAGTGAACCGTTTTTAACTACCCATTTTATGTGGCAAATACTTGCTAAAATACAGCGTAAGAATCTCTTTGTATGAAAAAGCAAACTAGCAGAGCCTGAAAAGGTACGAAACATCAAGCCTTTCCACACCTCATGAGAGAGTAGACCACAACAGGAGTGGAGCAAGTGGTAGCTCAGCAGAAGCAGCAGCTGATTCAGAAAGGGTGGAGATGCCAGGTTGCCACCCAGCAGAGCACATAAATCAGATACCTGTGGCAGACTTCTCCATGGCCACCCCAGCAACCCAGGCTGCCAGGTGCTGCTTCCCTCATGCATCCAGAGCAGAGACTTGGTCCCATTAGTTTCTTCTCTGGAAAATATCTGGGCTAAAGGCTTCAAAAAAACTGCTCATGTGAAGTATTTGGGGCTATTCTCTGAGAATAAAGTCCAGGAGGAAGGCTACTGACAACATCTTCATAGCATGTCCTTGAAGAGCAGGACACAGGCATTGCAGTCCCTTGGTTTGAACTTGATGCCTGGGCAACAGCAAAATTTTTGGTTGCATCAGTATGAAAAGCATTTAAATTCTACTACTACAAGAAGCCACGTTCTTTCATTTTTCCTCATAGGATGGCTGGAAATCCCAGTTGGCTGGAACTGCCCACAGAGCCTGTCAGAAGATCCAGTTTCAGGAGGTGGGCTGTGCTTGTTATTGTTACTTCATTTGGATGAAGCAGCTGCCAGGGGGGTCAAGATCATTCTCTAAATGACTTTGTAAAGAAAACTTTAGGCATTATTTTAAATACTGTTTATACAAGTGGTACATGTGGAATTAAGTACTGTGAAAATGCAAAATTAAGCATGATTTTTTTTTCTGGGTAGATATATTGCCAAGTCAAAGCATACCATGACACTCAGACAGAGCTAGCCGACAAGACTTTTTTCCTAATGTGCACTTGAATAAATTCATGTGCACCTCTCAGAATAGACTGAAGGTATTTTCTTTAGAGGAATACTTTACTAAACTGCACTTTAGCAGAAACACAATACACCACTTACCGGGGAAATTCTTGCCAAAACACTCTAGCATTATTTTTGAAAGGCTTGTCAATAAGAAGAAACAATGAACTCACAGTAATTTATAACATTTGAGTTACACTGCAGAATTCCTTGGCTATCACAGCATTGCTGTGTGACTGCATAAATTTCAACACAGCAAAGACAGCAACTACAATGCACTATTCTCTTTGCATCACCTCATTTATTGCATTTCAGTGTCGAAAGTCAACCAAATGAGAGCACTAATCAAGCAAGTGATAGTGCTACTCTATCTCCTAATCTGAGTTTTGACCCCAATATGCCTCTAATGATTTCAGGCTCTCAACTTGATTGCTAACCCAAAAAGACTGTGAGACAGTACACTAATTGTGATCCCAAACAGTCCGTGTACACCAAAGTCTGTTTTATCATTTTCTCTTAGATAGCTGACAGGGAAAGCAGAGTATGTTATGAAGCAGAACCTAAATTTCTTTTAAAGTCTACAGTCATTTGCTAGCATGATATCAAACTGATAATTAAGCCTGGAATAACAGCACAGCATTTTACTGGGCTCCAGTATAGCTGTTACAACTAAGGTTCAGAGTGCAGAAACCAGCCCAAATATTGTTTAGTAGACAGGCAACTAATCTTCTTACACGTTTCCCAAGTGTGAGCCATCAGACAGAACTCTGGACTTAAACTCAGGACTCCTAGAATCACACTCTTGGCCTTTGACAGCAGACTTCATAGTTACAGAGAACAACAACAAAAAAAATAAAATGTTTGGCTTCCTCTGAGAGCTCAGATTAGAAGAAGCAGAACAAACAGCAAGGAGGATGCTATACTTTGCTAGCTGAAGCACCCCT
Source organism: Heliangelus exortis (assembly GCF_036169615.1). Classification (NCBI taxonomy): domain Eukaryota; kingdom Metazoa; phylum Chordata; class Aves; order Apodiformes; family Trochilidae; genus Heliangelus; species Heliangelus exortis. The sequence continues at coordinate 79,439,645 of NC_092423.1, read as the reverse complement.
TCTGACTTCAATATAAAATACTGCCAGACTTTTAGAAGTCTGTGTCCATGCTACATCTCTGCTTCAATCTCATGTTACCTTCTGCCCCCAACTCTTGCAACTCTAATTCAGAAGCATTCAGATTTTCTGCACCTCCTCCTCATTCCAGATGAAACCTAGCTTTTTCCATGTGAAGAAGAAAAGATCCCTCTCCTGGGAGTCATCCACTGAAGCAGTCTCCTGTCTGTGGGATGCCTGCACCCATGGTTACAGAACTTGGAGAGGTCTGTACATCAAATGAGTCCCAGGACTGCAGAAGGATGGTCATGTGGGTGAGGCAGCTCAGTGCCTTCTTGCAAGACCTGACTGATTTGATTCTTCCCTCCTCAGTCCCAGATCTCTCAGTCTTCAGCAAACTAAACATCTTGCAGCTATCACTGGATATTCTGTGTATCCACCTGCTGGAATCCAGACCTACATTAATGCTGATCATGAAAAAAAGCCTTTTTACATAGTAAAAGATTAAATAATCCCAAACACTCTGGGCATTTAGGAGACTACACGAAATTAGAGAGTGACAATTTTAGCTTTAAATCTCTCTGTACTTCATTTCCTTCTCTGTAGAATGAAGAAAAATTATCTCTTAGCATATTCTTTTCACAACATCTCTCTGATGATTCTGAAACTCATACTACAGCAGTAAACAAATTTAGAAATAGATTTTTTTTTCCAGCATAAAATTGAAACCACTCATTAAATAAGCCATAAGGTGAGGTATGGAGAGTTATTGCACTTGGTTTTATTATCCTGTTCATTCAAGCATAACTATCAGTGCAGAAACTGCACTCATGTTTGCTGAACAGTTTAAGGTTTGTACTCCAACACTATCTTAATGCTGAACTAACTTATTTTTATATTTGCTAGATTTTGGGTACTTAGACTGCCTCTGTGCCATCTCAAAGTTCAGTAAGTTTTACAGCATAAGAAAATACATGTATAAGAAAGATTTTTTGAATATTAGAAACTGCTGAGTCTTGTTTCAAATTCAGACTGAGCTTTCACAGTATTTTTATGTGCTCCTGCCCATCACTTCTCAATTAAAATGTGTATATTTGCCAATAAAGATGTAAAGATCAGCAGTTCATCTATCACATACACTTGAGTTACTAATTTTTAAATCCTATGCCCATTCCAGCCACTTACCAAACAGCAGTGTTGAGAGGATTGATTAAAGACCACTGTTTCTGTTGCCAGTCACAACCATGATGAAAGCATTAAAAGGAGGAAGGACTGGATCCACTGCCATGAAAATAATGCACTGAAATATAGCAGGTTTAAAATATTAAGATTAAAGTTTTTTCCAACAAGACAGATGCACTTGCTCTGACAAAACTGAGCTGTGAAAAGCCTGGAATGCTAAACACCAATCTTGTGTGTTAAGAACAAAAAAAAGCAAAGTATCTATTTCAACTGAAAAATGCTAAATATTCCAGTAGCCAAGAACCAGAAAGAATATTCTGTATAACATCCATACTGATAAAGTAGTCTGAATCTGCTTGCCTGCTACAAGGATTTCAATGCTTATCTGCAGACAACTCTTCCTTATTTGTAACGCTAAAATATTTGAAATCTTCCTTATTTCACTTGGGTTTTTCTTATTTGTTTTTGTCTGGTTTTGTTGTTAAGTCAGTCACCCTCAAGAAACTGTACAGTACATATTAAATAAGATAAACTTCTCACTCAGTCTGGCAAAAACGCACACTACAATGCCTGGAACACTTATGCAAAGATAAAAAATAAAGTTCTACTCTCCAAGACAGTCTCCAGGATAAAATGAAAAGCTAAAAGATTGGGTGTGTTCAATCAAACTGTTCAGGGAAACCTTTCTAGATTAGATATGTGTGAACTAATGCTTTGAAAAAAAAATGCCTTTTTTTTTTTTTTTCCACCATGATAGAGTTACCAGGAGAGAATAAAACACACTCACCCAAGAAAGTGCACATCTCATGCATGTAGAAATATCACACTAAGGAAGTTACATGACAATACCTACAAAAGACAAGTGAAAGCCTTCCAATTAAAAACTCCTGATTTTTAAATGACACTCATGACATTTTGGTAATCAGCTCATGATCACAGACTCTTTAAAACAGGCAGTACCAAAATTGCAGTAACAAAGCTGTGCTTATATGGAAGCTTCCTTGCATGCTTGGAGCAACTCATGCCCCTTCTTCTGCGCTGGCCTTAGTGTCTGCAAAGTCTAAAAAAACAAAGCAAACAAAACAAAAACAAACCAAAAAAAAGAGCACCAAAACTAACCAAAAAAACCCAGCCCCAAAACACCTTAATTTGGATCCTGAAACTGGTTAGGAAAATGTGCAATTTGATACTTGTTCTTTCTTACCCCCTTCTGTTACTATAGGGACACTACTGCATGTCCTGGTTAGGTAGTTCAGTAAAAAAATGAAAAATATTTCTTTCAGAGATGTATTTCTGATGAAACAATTTTTTGTTTCTTTGTTAAACAGCATATGGAAGTCCTAGATTATTTAATTATTGGTTTTATTGTACTTTGCCAGTCTTGCTCTGTTTTCATCTGCTCATAAACCGTTGATTATCCCCCTTCATGCCTGGGACTTAAAACTGTGTTTACTATACTGGTGAAAGTTTTGGCACAACATGAGAAAAGGGCCTGGGGGTGCCAGTCAACAGCCAGCTGAGTATGAGCCAGCAGTGTGTCCAGGTGGCCAAGAACATCCTGGCTTGTATGAGGAATAGTGTGGCCAGCAGGAGAAGGGAAGTGATGGTGCCCCTGTACTCAGCACTGGTGTGGCCACACCGAGTACTGTGCTCAGTTCTGGGCAACTTGCTACAATTAAGACATTGAGGTGCTGGAGTGAGTTCAGAGAAGGGCAAGCCAGCTGGTGAATGGTCTGGAGAACAAGTCCTACGTGAAGAAGCTAAAGGAACTGGTAATGTTTAGTCTGGAGTAGAAGAGGATGAGAGGAGACCTTTTTGCCCTTTACAACCACCTGAAAGTTGTAGGGAAGTGGGTGTTGGCCTCTCTTAAGTAAATAATGATAGGACAAGAGGAAATGGCCTGAAGTTGCACCATTTTATCACCATTCTTCTGTGTGGAAGAATTTCTTTACTAAGAGAATAAATAGGCATTGAAATGTGCTGCCCAGGGAGGTGGTAGAGTCACCATCCCTGGAGATATTTAAAAACTGTGTAGATGAGGCACTTCAGGACATGCTCTATTGGGTGATACAGTTATTAACATATATATATATTTCTGGGGAGGGGAATGGGGGGAGTTGACAGCTGGATGTGGTGATCTTAAGGTCCTTTTCAAACTGTGACAATTCTGTGATTTATTCGCCAGGCAAAGTCCTGAGGGCAAATACTGACTATGACTGTACTGTGCATACAATTACTTTGTCCTTAATTCCATGTCAAGCTGAGATGCAAGTATAATAACCTGACCCTTTCTTTCTCTCCTTTCCAAAGAAGCTGGAAAGAAAAAGCAGCACTTTTTATAAGCCTATAGGGTTTCACATAGACCTTGTCCTTCCCCCTCAGCTATATTCTCTACCCTTGATACCAGACTGTTAATAAGAGCCCTGGATTGCTCATCACTGTCAGAGTCCCTTCAGATAGCTCTTGAGATACATCAGAAGCAAAGGAAGCATTTTACTAAATAAACTAACAATGTCTGAGATCTCCACTTTACAGGTATCACTGTGCCATGTTACTCTTCATATTTAACTTACCAGATTTTCTGTTACCTTACTGCATAGATTATGTTTTCTTTCTCATATTTGTACTCGAGACAATAATTAGCATGGAATGCTATTTGAGCCATGAGAATATTTATCTGTGTATCAGATTTTTTGAAAATCCAGTACAATAGCAACCCACTGGTCTCTGTGAGGCAACATCACAGCTTTCTGAAAGCAAATCAGCAGACAGAATCACCCTCAGTGCCAACCAGTTGTAGTCTGATCATGTGTTTCTCCCATCATATGTTGCACTCCAGAAAGGATCCTGAGCTAAATGTTTCAGCATGATTGCACACGTAATCTTGCAAGTGCAGCAGAGAACACACACACAAAACAATCTTCTTCAGCCTGCGAACACACTGGTATGTGAGGGTAGTGAAAAAATTGACTGGCCACAATCTTCTCACCACCAATTTTCTTGTTAAATTTGTATTCCACTGCAAATTTTACAGCACCAACAGGGCTATTCAATGCTTTAAATTTATGGATGATGATTCAGCACAAATTCCTAACTCATCTGTTTGTTATGTTAGGCAATAGCAGAACAGGCAAGCAGGTGCATATAGAACTTTACAGAATGGCAAAGTAAGTTCAGAGGCCCCTGATGTGGTAAAGCACTTCTATATTTTCATTCCCAGGGTAAAAGGAAAAGAGCACTGTACATGCCAAAAGCTTTAACTGACCTTAAGGATGCAAGATCACAAATTGGTCCCTGTGATCACGCCTACTGTTCTCCACACAATTACAGAAGTCTACAGCTTTTCACCACATTCCCTCCTACAATGTGGTAATAGGCTGTAAATACAAACATCAGTGACAAGTTGAAACCTAAACTTTTCCAAAAATCCCATAGTATAAAGTTATATAGCTAGCACTCATACTGATAATAGTTGCATTGTTTACAATTAATAGTTAACTTGAAGGTTTGAATTGTCATTTGGTTTTATTTGGCACAAACTATAGGTTGGGAAAATGCTACTGAAATAAAGAAGTTAATGCTTTGGTTATTTTGCTTATTACAAAAATTATTTTCACCATCTCAGGGCTGTTGTTGGATTTCAATGGCAACAGAGGTTTCTAAGGAGGCTCGGATGAAATAGTCTGGGTTATAATAACATTCATCACATTCTACCCAGAGTGACCATAGCAGAAATTCAATATCTGCCCATAGCGCTTACCTATGATTTGGAAAATGTTTCTGGGGTTCTTTTAGAAATAGTTTGAAAGTTCAGAAGACTGAAGAAAATACAATCTTACATAAGAATTTTCTTTTTATGGAAGTTAACTACTGTTGTGAACTACAAGCCAATTAAATCTACTACTGCAAGCTAAAATAATCAGCAGATACAAGAAAACACATTCATCACAGCTACTGGCTTGTATTGCAATATCTTTATAATGGTTTGATATTTATTCTTTTGATCCATTAGCTGGCACAACATGCTGCATGACACAAATGATATGTTCCACATCAAGACTGCTGTGGCAAGTGTAATTATTTGTATGGCTTTCATATCCATTTACCAGGTCTGGCCCCACTGTGCATAAAGTTCAATCCAATATAGAGACATAGAACAGAATGATAGCTTAAAGAAGCATCACATTCAAGTAGGGAGAGCAATAATTCAGTATGCAATCAGCATGATATATTTATATGATCTAGCTCAGAGCTGTGTCTTCAGAAAGAATTATGGGAAATTTGGAAGGCAGTGCAATGTTTAAACAGTCTTTTTATATATATATATAATGAAAAAATATGCTAGAATAAGGCTTTGTATTAATCTAATTGGAAAGCTATGCATGTTGCCTTTGTATTATGCCAGCAATAAATTACTGCATAGGAGCTATTAGCTGCTGGTGAAAGACATAATTTTTATAGTATACAATGTGATGATACAATGATCCTATCTTTCTCTGCTCAAGTCACAAAACTTCTAATCTTTCCAAACACATCTGCTTTAAAATTACCTGAGCATAAAAAATTAATGCTGGTCTTGTATAGCTCTTCCCATATATCCATATTCATGCAATTTAGAGAAAATAAAGATGAACAAACTTTAAAAGAAACAGGACACCTGTAGCAAGACAAACCTCTTCTATGGATGCGGCGCTCCAAGGTCCAACCAGGTGTCCCAGTAGAATCTCACGAATGGTGCTCTGACCAGCCTGGATCGGTGCTACTGCTCTGAAGGTGGCTAAACCAGCCCCCTGGCTTCCCCAGGTGTGAGCCTTTTATTGGCCCCCTAATCCTGCTCATGTGCAGTAGGGGCCTGCCCTAATTAGGCACAGGTGGGCTTCACACGAGGTCAAGCCCACTACCTGGCAATTAGTGCCACCTGGTTGCCTCATGTCACTACAGACACCAGTCTGAAACCACATCTCAGACCAACCATAACCTTTTGTGAAACATAAGAGATGTAAAAAAAAAAAAGATGTAAAAGCACATTCTCTTCACCTAACATTACAGTTTGTACCAGCAGTGCCAACATGTTATACTTCTCAGAATGTAGTTCATGGTGTCAGAGACACTGGCAGCTCCTGATTTGGCTTGCAAGAGTGGGTATATCACAGACATGATATTGAAATACATAGGAATTTAGGAGCCAAATTGTTACTGGTTTCATAATCTTTCTTAAAGCAAACAATGATCAAGAAATATGAGCTCTACAAGCAGCCAAGGGAACCATTATATGGTCTCCATTGACACGGTAGGTGTAAGAGAAAGCAGGAGACTGGAATATATTCAAGATTTTAAATGCAAATATAGGTTTTTTTTTGAGAAACCAAGGTATTCCAGGAGACCAAGAGTTAGAATCTAAGCTAAAGAACACAGAAATAGGTAGGAACAGAAGGTACACTAACACAGAAACATACTGCTAAGAATAGGCAGGATTAAAAATAGTTCTAGGAAAGCACAAAGAAAGGGACAAGAGTCTTTTCTTTCAACCTGAATGCTGAATGCAAGCAAAACAAGAATACAGGACATAAGGAAGCTAAAATGGGCAAATGAGTTCCCTCCTCAAGAACAAATTTACCTCTTCTCACCAGCTCAAGAATACTGAGGTTTCTGCAGCCCTTTTCCTGTCCCACAAACTCAAGAGATTAGAACAACTGCAGCAAAGAAACTGCGGGCTGGGCTGCAGCAGCTTTAAATACTGAGCAGCAAGGCAAATCAAGCCTGAGGCAATGGAACTGCACTGACAGGAAACTAAATGGGAAGTGTTGTATTAATTACCGTGAAACAGATAAGGACTCAGGGAGTCAGTGATGCCAGCAAGATCCTGCAGTTCTCCAGCCCTAAGCAGTTACCTGTGGCTCATAGGGCTGAGTGCATCTGCTTTGTCTCACACCAACTACCACTGGTAAATCTTTCTGCAGACCTGCAATAAAGGAAATACAAAAAAAAAATAAAAATTAAGGTTTAAAATAAAAACCTAACTTAACATTTCAACAGCTCTATTTTCTGCTGAAAAGCATTTCAGGAAGCCTTCCCCTCCAAAAGGCAATCCTTCAGAAGGAAAAAAAAACTAAAAACATCAGCTGAGTGGGGTTAAGGCTCCTGTGAAAATCTGAACCATTTTTCTTAATAGAAGACCACACATCAAAGAGTCATGGAACTATTCTAAGACTTACATTATCAGAGTTCTCTGGCAAAACACCAAAGTTTATCTACTGTAGATTTCATGGAATAATCTTAAATTGGGTAACAGGTTTTGCTTTTCTAATTTTTTTTTTTTAATAGCAATATTTTTCTTGAGCTTGAAGGTTTGTCTGGTAAGGCATTTCTTCCCCCTTGACCACTGAAATTAACCCAGAACCTGGCTCCAATGGGAATTTAAAATTTGTAAAATAAGTCTGAGGGTTTTTTTTTCACAGTTGGTATCAGCAAGAGCTGGGATACTCTCATGCCCTCGTGGATCTTCAAATGTTGCTCTCAAAAGAGGTGACTTTTCTAAGTCCTTGACTAAGCATATAGCTCAAAGTTGTACATGAGGTATATGAGATCAAGCAAAGTAAATTTAACACATACCAAAATGATCATTGGAAGGATGCTTGACTAAACAATAGACCCTTTAATACTACGCTTAAGGCTCGTGTCCCAGAGTGCTCCTCTTTTCAAATCTATGTGACAGTTTGCACACTTCCTGCATACTCAGTCTGTCAGTAACAATGAAGTGGGCAGCAGAAATTTTAGAGCAGATTTAAAAATTACCAAAGAACTTTCCAGAGAGGAGACTGACAAGACCCTCAACTGTCTCACACCAAAAACACACAGCAAACCAACTGTTCCCAAATAAATACCTGTAATTTATGTTGGATATGTTATCCAGATTTTTTAACAGCTGTCTGAAGGAAGCTTGAAGGGTTTACAGTATCTCTAAACCCCCCTTTGATACTTACAAGTACTGAAGAGCACACTTAAACTTTCATAATCCATTGTGTTTTCCAGTTTTCTGGAAGTACTTCTAGAGTTTACACTGTCCAAAGAACAGCCAGCTATCCTGACAGAGGTCTAAGGAAAAAGTCTGAATGGCTAGGAAATACCTGGGATGTCCAGAGAATTATTTCTAAGATCATTTCTGGAAGAAAAAAAGAAAAAAAAAAAAAAGGTTTTGTGCCCTTCCTACATCTGAAATTTCAGCCTTTGAAACATAATTGACTTAAGAAATTCAGTATACTTTTATCCACGCTTATATAATTAAATGTAAAGATAGATGAATAGTAACTATATATTTTTAAAATTAATAACTCACTACTCTTCTGTCAGACTACAATTTTCCAGACACAGCATTATCTCAGTGATCAGCTGAATATTATTAATGGGTTTATTGAAGTGCATTTCCCTGCCTGAAGTAACATAAAGCAATCTTTTCTCTTCACCTTGTAAAATAATTTGAACATAAACTCAATATAGACAGACATTACTGGCAGATTACTGACTTGACATAATGATCTCTATTCACTTTCCCATGCCCTCATGCAGTTACCTCTCTATTTACCTATGTGTTGTTTTGCATTCAAAGATTAAATATGCTTCAAATTTTATTACAACTGCATGAATATATAGAACATTTATGCAGATACAACTGTCTGATGAGATCCAGTTTTCTGAAAACAGAAGACATCTCTTACTGGCTAAGTTCATGTCACCAAAATGCTACTAACAAATTTAATTCCTGGCTATATCGAAGTTTATCCTCAAACATATTAAGAAAACAGCAGCTTCTGTAAAACTGGCATTATTTAGAAGACACTGATAAGCCATAGTAAAAAAACCTTAAAATTTGTATTTTCCCCTATAATATAATCCATATGTTGTACAATTACTGTCCATTCATATTTAAGGAATGACTATACTGTATGAAAAAATACAAAATCTAACTTGAGAAAATTAAGATATAACTAATGTGGAAGCTGTCACTTGAACCTTTTCTAAAACTCCTTTTTAAGTTGCATCAATGGATCCCTCTGCAGTAAGGAAACCAACAACTCTCTTCCATTTTTGTGCTTACATGACAACTCCAGCCAGCAAAATCACTTTGTTGACATTGCTCCTCAGAATTCTTCTCTGTACCAACATCAAAACAGGAGCTTTTTGTAAGTAACAGATATGAACACAGACAGCAAATTATTATTTTGTTCCATGCCCACATGGTTTCAATTCTTTCATAGGAAATCAGCTACTGAAAATGTAGCTGAGAGGCAAGTAGTTAAGGTATGCTAGAAATCAACTTTTTGCAAGTATATGCATGTATTGCCTCATATCATTGTTATTAAGGCAGAGATTTCCTAAACAGCTCATTTTTTTAAAAAAGGTATTTACTCTATAAGTAAAGCATGGAATGATATGTAACTTCATGTATGAAAACTTCTTAGAAACACCTTCACACTTACTGATTTCCCATTTAAAGAATAACAATCCAAGAACAACAACTGCTTGAAAATCTTCCAACTACAGACTTTTAACAAAAAATACAGGAAAGTTTTGACTGTAAACAAACCATTTCTTTCAATGATGTGCAAAAACATCATTAAGAAAGTTTTTCTCAGGATGAGCAAGTGACACAAAACCAGATATGATACAAATGGATTTATATAGGAAACCTTCATAGCAAAAAGCAAGAACACCAGCAAGCAGGAACAGAGCTGCAAGATTTACTTTCAAATTGTAGCATTCTTGTCTTGTTTTCTTTTGATTTAGCTTGATATGACTACTAAATTTACTGCACTCTGGAATTCTGTTTGCTTTACAAGAACAATTTATTGCTACAGGAACTGTAACTTGAAATTTTAATGTACTTCTCATGGCCAGTTCTCTGGATTTTCACCTCAAATTTTTTTTCTCTTTATTCATTTCCAAGTAACATTCATCTTAAAGTAACATCATACTTTTGAGTGTCATTCAAGCCCAGCTTTCAAATTCTGCTTGTGAAAAAGAATTGGTGACTGACTGTTAAAAGTTTAAATAAACTACATTAAATATGAAACACCTTATTAATCACTACCATAGTGTCAATGTAAGATGCAAGATTTTAAATAACAAAACAGGCACCCTAGTTCCATCTACTGACCAAAAATTCTCAAGTAAAATGCATCACTCCCTTGTCTTAAAAAAGACCTGCTGGAAATTTGTTATTCTTTCAAATAACTTTGAAGATGCATAAAAAGCTTTTCCATGAACTACCACAAATTATGTTTTCAGTTGCAACACTGTAGTAGTTTAAGTGCAATTAAAATGTATAGTAAAGTATAGTATTTTTGTAATGTTTTTAATTTGTTATCCCAAAGCACATTAAAAATAAAGTATTTCAAAAGGGAAAGAAAAAATCCACATACGTAAAATATAGTGAACTGTAATAAGTACTTTGAAATGGTACTGTACATGTTTTCACTGTGCTGTAACAGAATCCTTTACTGGATTATGCATTTCAAGAGACTATAAAATAAAACATATCATACCAAGGACTACATCTTTAGAAACTGTTAATTATGCTCCGTATATAAGGTCTTATATGATTTATCTTATGCATAACAAGATCAGGAAAGTAAGACAGACTTTTCAGTTTACACATACCACATCACTGGCAGTCAGAGCTAAGGATTTAAGCAGGATACAAAGCGACCCTTTACTGGATAGCAACACGGGTATCTTCATGGTGGCAGAAAAGGAAGACTTAGTGTTGCCTGAAATACTTACAGATGGAAAATGAAGAGGTCTGTCCTCATCACAAACAGCATCGTTGAAACCTGGGGGTTGGGTGAAGCAAGGAGAACCATGCCCAATGGGGTCAGTGACCTTTACCTGCACAACCCCCCTTACTTGGGTAAAGGAGGAGACAGAATAGACACCAACCAGCTCCTTGGTGGGGAAGCCCAGGGGCAAAGTCTCCCTCGGCCAGGGAAGCATCCATGTCACTTTAATGTGATGACAATGCATGGACAGTGCTGATTTGCTGAAAATAGGGGGAACAAGGGACAGAGGAGGAAAAGAGAAGTTTAGAGGAGATGCTGCCTGATGCTTCTTTCTGTCAGTAAATTGCTTTTTCATTAATTAGGATCTTAATGCCAAGCCTGTTCTTCAGTACTGGCTGCTGAGATGTGGGACTCCTAACTTGCAGCCAGTACTGAAGGGGTTACTTAGATATCAAGACCGAATGAGAGAGCTCTGTGCCCTAGCACAAAGGAGCACAGGCTTCAAGATCCTGCAGGCAGAGAAAGGATTATAATCCAGGGAACTGGAGTATTTCCAACTGAAAAAGAGAACATTTTTTTATATTTAATTTCAGCAAAGAAAAATATTTCGATTCTCTTGAATTCAGCTATATCCACTATAAATCAAAACAGCATTTAGGCCAAAAATGTGGAAAATTGTGCAATGTAATAAGCAATCTCATATTTACGTAAGTAAAATATGATTATTCCCATTATATCAAAAAGCACTCTGATGAATAACATGTTATCTGTACCAAGAAAACACAATAGTGCATGAGTTCTCCTCAGATTTGGTAAAAACTGGCAGTGACATTCACACATTTTAGAAACTAGAAGAACCCAGATAGAATAGAATAATTTTTATACAGATAACCAGACGTTGCATAGAGACCTGTGCAATATTTATCAAAGCTTATTTATTTACCAAAAATACAGCTCCAGGTTCAAGGCTACTTGTAAATTAGGTCACAATCCAGTAGACAACTTTAACCAAAAATAAAATAACCAGAAGTCAATTTTTTCCTTGAACATTTTCTCTCAGCAAGTTAAAATCCAAGAAGATCTTGCTAGCATGCAAGCTAAGTATTCTATGCTATTCTCAGAATAGCTATACTTTGTTCATTTTGCTATCTAAAACCATTTTTGGTCTTCTATTTTCATGGCATTTATCATACTTGGTGATCAAAGATTTAGATCTCACTGCATAAATTTGTTTTCTCCCTGTTGCCCATCTTTATAGAAGCACACTGTAAATACCTGCAGCTTGAATTCTCCTTTTAAAAATACCCTTCACAAATAAGAGTAATATCAGACACTTATTGTCTTACTGATAAACATAATTAAGAGCATTTGCAGGAAGCAAAACACATGCTATCATTTTTTCTGGATCAGGCACATTAGTGTTAGCCTCCACACAGTGACTATGAACAAAACAGGAAACACTCCAAAAACACAAAGGAAGAGGCAGAAGTTAAACATCTAGCATATGCCATGAACAGTTCTGCCTTTCACAGATTTGCTGCCACTCATAATCAAGGTAGCAAAGTAATTAACAGATAAATAATAAAGAAAAATAGTCGAAATCCATCATAAACCCCAAATATCAGATTTGCCAGGATTTTTGGTAGGAGGAGCAAATGCTGCAGAAGCAAAGACTGTGAAGATGCCAGGAAGGCAGTCACTGTTTTTTTGTGGAGGAGCAACATCACAGTTAACTATTCATATGTCTATTGCTTAATCTTTATTAATCTGATTAAATAGCAACATTTTATTACTACCCATCAAGTTCTGAGTATATAAAGCAAAAACCACATCAAATAGGACTTAATGCACCTAATGCACTAATTAGGGGGGAAAAAAGGTAATCTATTGCAAAAGTGGAAAAACACAGCATTTCAAGTAAAATAAATAACAGTAAAAGGGATTGTTCTGATAATTGTATTTAAATAATGGCTTCAGACTCAAATATATTTGACAATTTCTATTTTGCAGTACTAAACAGTCAAACTACGGTCAGTTTCATGCACAAAAGCCTCAACCTATCTGGTTATCATGACAAAACCAGTAGGAAATCATAGATTGTCAGGTTGAAAGGGACCTCGAGGATCATCTGGTTCAACCCTTCTAATTTTATTGTTTATACAGTATGTCTGTCTCAGCATCCTATTGAGCCAAGACTTAGAACTCAGAAGCAAAATCAAAGCCCAGAGACAGGAGGGAAGCAGACAAGGCAGAGCCAGGCTGCCAATGAAGAGGTATCAGGACCAAGAACCAGAACCTATATTAGAGAACACCAGGAGCAGACAACAAGAATGTGGAAGTACCCACGAAGTACATCCACAGTCCAGCACTGTGAGAATTAAGAAACCAGAACTTCTTAAAGTACAGAATAGATAAAATAAAACTTACCCATAAGGCCCACAGGCCCAATTCCACCTAATCATGCTTGGGCATTCAGACACAGATTAGGATGGCAAAAAGCTGAGATTCCAAAAACTGCTGAGTCCCTGCCCCTGCCAGCACTTGCTGGGTAATGAAAATTATGAAGTTCCCCTCAACCACTTGCAGATGTAATTAGAAGCCTACATTATAAAAGACGACACTCATTCTGTCTGTCCAAGGAATTTCACTGACCAAATCATGACTTTTCACTGCAAACAGCCAAAACTGGACACTGAGGCCCTCTGTGCTTCCTACAGCTGGTCAACAGTTGCATCCACCTTAATTATGCCAGCAATATCTCCATCTATGCCCTGATTTCAGACAGGGTAGAACCAATTTTCTTTCCTGTAACTTTAGCTTCAGCTAAGTCTCTAAGCAGCTGTACTTGCTGAAATTAAAAGCAAATTTCTCAGTCAGTGTCCACTTCTAGGGCCAGTAACATTCAATGTTTATCATTACTGCTGGAGAATGGTCTGCAGGACCAAGGCCACTGCTTGGTTCTGAGCAACATCTTGTGTCCCAAAAAGAGAAAAGGGGTCACACCTACAACCCTTCTCCTTTAGGGAGGAGTGGAGCACACAGGTGACCAAAACTGACCAAACAGAGTATTCTGTCCCATAAGTGTCACGATTGGCATGATTTTGCAGGATCACAAGGGTCAAGTTCTTTGTCCATGGCCAGCATCCTAGGAGGATTTCATCCATTCGTCTGCCTGTGGTCCTGATCCCATGAACCCATGTGAACCTGAACCCATGCTCCTGAACCCATGTGTTCCTGCCTCCAGCTCCCATTTGCCACTGACTCCAGGAGTCCATCCTGGGACTTTTCCAGGGCTGCTCTGCAGCCTTGGTGAGGGGAAAGAGGGAGGAACATAACTTCCCTTTTGTATGCATTTGTATATATTTAATAATGAAAAATTATTTTTCCATTGTTACTGTTTCATTAAAGCTGTGTAGTTTAGTTTCTGACCCATAAGTCTCTCTTGCTTATTCTCTCATTCTTCTTCCTTATTCTCATTCCACAGCAGGGGAAAGGCAAGGGGATTAACAGAGAGCTGCTGTCATTCAGTTAATTGCCAGCCCAGCACTCAATCATGACACCTTCGGTTATAGGTGAAAATTAAAGAGTAAAACAGGCTTCAGTCACAGTCCAGGCTTCCAGTTGTTACTGAAAGAGAAATTATACTGCACAAAATAGTTTAGGTATGAGCATTTATTTAAAGAATTCCATCACAGAAGTGATGTATCTGCTTTGCATTCAATTTCTTTCAACATCTCTATCTCCTGTTTAAGGAGACAAAATAGCATCTGCCAAGAAAATTATTATTTGGCTTATTTATTAACAGTTTGCCTAGGAAGTGAGATTTAAGTACATCTAGAAAGGCTTACAGGTAAAAACTGAATATGCAACATAAGGATTATAGTCTAAATCACATGATACAGTAAAAGTATTGTGGGATGCAATAACAACCATTAAAAGGCTAAAGATTGTTTTCTTGCTGGTAACTGAATAGCAAAAAACAAAACTGTTTTACAAGTACAAGGTTTACTATTGACTTAAGAGTCTGAATCTCAAATATTGCTTCAAATCTCTTTGCAACAGATTCAAATATTACTATTCTAAGAGAACAGTAAAAACCACTGAAAAAGGTTTTTTCTCTCCTGTATATATTTATATCCATAATGAATTAATATTAATAAAGAAGAATGTATAAGTACTGTCAGGAATCAGATAAACAGAATAACCAAAATCCTTTAGATCCTTCCAAAGGATCTAAATGTATGTAAAAATAGACACAGATTACTGACCAGGGTAAAACTAATTCAGGTTTTTTTTATCATTACAGTTTCATTAAATTCTATCAAAGTTCTCTGAGGAAATCAGAGCAGCTCCATAGGATTCAGCATAAGTGCACAAGATCATGCAAACCCCCACCTGCAGAAGTTGCCTGTAGCCTTGGTGCTGAGATCAGCTTCATTTTCAGCAGGCCAAAGGACAAGGAACTGTTCCATCAGCTAAATGCCAGCAAATATGAAAGTGTAGTAGGTCCAGACCAATTGCACTTCAGAGGGATTTCTCACTAAGAAAGGTTAATTTGTATCTTTACTCCCTCCATCTAGATTTATTTCAGGAGAAAGAAACTAAATTCTACTTAAGTCACAAGAACACTACCAACTACTACTGTTTTGCCAACAGTAAGACAAAGGCTCTGAACTTGTCACTGTGATGTGTCACTGCCAGCCACCTCTGTAGCACGGACTTCAGATGAAGCTGCACCTGCTTTTCATGTCTAATAGTATTTCCCTCCTCATAACTAGTTCTCATGTTTGGCATTTGGCCTGCTGGCATGCACTTACCCACTTCATTTCAGAAAATACCAGGAAACAGCAATTAAAAACCTGACCCTTCCAGAAGAGGCAGGAGCCCATGTGAAAACTCCCCTGGGTGCATGTCCAGGTTCTCCTCACTCGATGGACAGGCAATGAACCATAGCTTTGAGCTGCTCTGGCTGGGGCTCTGCCAACACAAAGGTACAACTGGGATCCCTGGCAAAAGGACAAACACCACCTCATCAGTTTGCTTGCAAGATGGTCTCTGATCTTCATTATCAGGAGAGCAAGACTGTAAGAAAGAGCAGCATAAACATGCAGACTATTCGCTAAAACTTGTATATTCAATTTCTCTTTCTTCTCTACATATTTTTTTTATGGGCATCTGCTCTAGCAATATTCAGGACAGCCATCAACTCATTTTCAGTCTCTGCTTTTCCACTCACCTTCTTTAAATTGAGGCAATCAGCAATTGCAGCCTGGAGTCTATTTTAAAGATTCCATTTGGTCAGGCATTGAAACAGTTCTTTAAAAACTTTGTTGTCTAGATAGAAAATACTGTCTACTTTATTGCTTTTTCAGTCTGACACCTTGAAAAAGCTCTGCCATAAGGTGCTTTCCTATCCAGGAATAACACACTTTAAATTACATTTTAACCTGTTTGATGAAGACATGGACTTAAATCCTTCTATTGGTATATTCTAAACTAAGAAACTGTATCCAGTGTAGAAATAATAACTGTACCAATCTAGCTAGAACTCCATAAACATAGCACCCAGAAAAGAAAAATGGGGAGAGGAGAATGGTAAATATGGCAATGCTGATACGCAGGTTAAAGTCTGACCTCTGTCTGGAGACCAACTAACTTCCAGTTTCTGGGTCAAATTAGTTAAGTGAAAGCAGCAAGAACAATTAGAAAGAAACAGAACAAGGATTACAGTCTTTGCAGGTCCTGTGCCTTACCCTTATAACTTACCTGTGTAAACAGATCGTTCATGGGACATGCCAAGGCTTTAAAATTATTTTAAAGTGAAATGATATCAAGTTATTCTTAAAGAACAAGTGTATTAATGCCATGGTTTCTGAAATTTCAGGGACCTCAGTGCTATAAGAGCTGAAATCTGTTTCTGAAACCTCTGGTGCCTATTGGTAACACATACAAATAGCATGTCTAGCCCACAACACAGAAAGTACATTTTTATTGAGACTGACTAGCATATGGCATAAATTCAGAGTGCTCTGTGCAGTAAACAAATTAAAAAGATAAGGCTTGTTATCTATTCTAGCTGATTATCCATCTAAACGTGCTGAAAAATGGAATTTGCAGTACAGGTATTTGAGACTTGAAAATTAAGAGTTCTGTTGTACAATTGCTCAAGAAGAAAACCAAAACCAAAACACCCACAAAACAATCAGCTTGTTTTAAGGATAAAACTACACAACAGATAGCCAGAGTTTTTCCAAGTTTTCTACAGTCTTTTCACCCTTAGTGAGCAGCTTTCATGTTTCTTTTTAGTACATACTGCAGGACAAATGTTTTTTCAAATAGTTTTTATCAGCATAAACTGTTATTACTAAAGCAGCCCATGGAGCAGATAGTCCCTAATGCATATGGATATAACAGACGGTGTAACAACAGCGTAAGAAGGGAGAGGGTTTAAATCAAGAGATTTGTATTTCCTAGCTATTACTTTTCAGCAAACATTTTGAAAGCAGGTAGCATATAGGATTCTTGCTTCTCAGAAGCAGACAAGCATTTTCAATTCAGTTGGCCCTTTTGCATGGTTCTTTCCCTTCTTGGCCATATCTGAAAAATCATACTGATTTTTACTTCATTTTATGGTTCTTGCTATACCATCCATGTGGCCTGACAGAAGCAGGGCAGGCCAAAGATCCAAGCATTACAAAGGCTGGATAAAACATAATGCTACTACCAGTTACAAGGTTTTATGTGATTCTAATAGTATGAGTAATATATATCAACACATTGAAGCAAAGTAGTATCCCTGTGTAAGGTGGTGCAGAGGAAAGCAGTCTCTCATTCTCAGAGCTATCACTGATCTTTCAACTACATTAAAAAATAAGTGTTCCTGCATAAAAAAAACTGTTTCATACAGCCTTTTCTGTATACCCATTCTGAGCATCTTTTATTTGGCAAGACTGGTCTGATTTTGTGATCACTTTTCATGATTCAATAATAAGAAGCAGAAAACAGCAGTAAATGCTGTTTACTGGGTTGTTCCCAGATTAACAAGCTTTGTTTATATTTACTCAACTGATAGATAAGTCATTTGCTTGCCATGGTAGAGGTGCTGCTATTTGTTCATACATTGTTCAATATGCATTTTTCTGCATATCGTAGAGAAAGTATTTTGTCTTGGGTTAGTTCATATTTACAGGTTATGCCAAGTTGCTGCCTCTTGTTTTAGTAAAAATAGGCAAGGCAACTCAACTAGAAAGACTGCACATAAGGTTTAAGCAGTCTGTTTTCCCAGCAGACAAATGGAACACACATTAGTGCTGGTTTTGAGCTGGTTAAGCTAATCGCAGTGAAACAGCTTCTTAACAAGAAGATCAGGACCATAACTCCACTTAATACTGATGGTTATGCCAAGGTAAAATGAGTTTGGACACGTCAGGACAGAAATTTGTAACAGCAAGAGCTGTTGATGAGTCACACCAGCAGAAAACTTCTTCAATCTTGCATGCTGTTTTGATGAAGGATAAAGTTATTAATGTCTAAGGAAATGATTTCTTCTTTCAGTTCATCTCATTTGTACCCAAGAACAAATGTAGAAATAAAAGTGAGAAATAAGAACATGAAGACTTATTAATATAAGCTTTGACAGCTCAGATGACTTCATAAAATAAAGATTTGTTTTCTGAATTGTCCTCAGAGAATTAAGACACAGAACACGCACAGTTAAAAAAAAATAAAAAATTAAAGGGAAGTGAGAGGGACCAGATGGAGAAACCCCCTCCATCAGCCCCTCATAGGCTGCTGCAAAGGTAGTCCTCAAGTCACCTTTGCAAACCTCCCCCCTATCCAAATCCTTATTAGCATTCCCAAAGGGATTACTGGAGAGGAAGGAGACAGATGGGGTCTGCATATGGCCTAGAGTCTGGTAGAGATAAGGACTGGAGAGCAAATTGGGTGGAGGTCTGCTCCAGCTGTTCAATCTGATGGGTCTCAACCACACTTACCAAGCGAAACAGGCCCAAAATATGAGGGGCTGCATTGGTGGGCTTGGGGAATTTCATCAACATCAACCCTCCCCGTTGGCTGGATCAATGCTCAGATCCAGGACTGGTGATTTTTGCTCACTCTCTCTCTCTCTCTCTTGCCCCCTTTCCTGTTCTGTCTCTGAATCCAATGGGACACCTCCAGCCTCCTGCTGATAAGGGGCAGCTGACTGACTGATGCTGATGACAGCTCTCCTCCCGGGGAGGAAAGCTGAAAAAATGAGTTGCCCTCTCCTCGGGCCAACAAAGGAGCAGTGAATCATTTGCCTGGAATAGCAGGAATTTGGGGGTATATAAGCAATACAGAAGTTCCCATTTTGTCATCATCCTTCACCGACCCACCATCCTACATCAGGCCCTGTCCAGGATTGGAATGCCTGGAATGCCATCTTGAACAAGAAACCCTTGCTGGACACCTCTGGACCCATGGTGGTGACTTTCACAAACTCCCTCATTCTTTTCTTTTTTTCTTTATTTCTTTCTCACTTTTTCACTCTTTCCTCTCCCATCTTTCTCTCTCACTCTCTCTCTTTCTCTCTCTCTCTCCTCTCTTTCTTGTACGTTGTCCTCTCTTTCACCTTGCAACATATCTGCCATACCTCCACAGGGTTATATCACTTTGCTCATGTTAATTGTCAAATAAAACTTTATGCTTGCACCCAAGCCTTGGTGGTTGGGCTTTGTTCTCATGGATCCAAAAACTGCAAGTTACTTTGAACCATAACAGGAAATAAAACAATATCTATACTGGATTGCAGTCAATTCATATTTCATACTCCCATTAACAGCATATTTAAGCTGCTCAAAGATCTGAGCTGTCATAAAAATGGAAATCATCAAAACAGGCAAGAACCAGAATGACATAAAAATATAGTAAGATTTAGTACATGATGTGAAGTCATACACTTCAACAGAAATAAGATTTACTTCAGGTAGCACATATAAACAGTGACAGAAGAATGAAATTAAAGTACAGATTAAAAACAGTAATGATGAGACATCAAATGTACTAACAACTACTAAAAAGGCAAGACTGACGAAAGCAAAGGCAAGAATGTGAACCTGATAGACAAAACCACTGTGGGTGCTATGTCTCACAGTCATAAATAACAAGACAACACTAAATAGCATGTGAGCGTCTTACCTTTTATCCCTGGCTCCATCAGTTGTTCAAGTGCACAGGTACTGCCACCCTCAGGAGTAGCTACTTTAAAAAACACTTTCTTCCAGCTACAGGCAGACATGCAGCTGCAGATTTAATCATTTTAATCACAGCATTGCCACTGATTATTTTTATAGCCATGAACAAATCAACTCTTTGATACTGTTTTTGCAGTCATAAAGGGTGAAGATAATACCAGCCAACCCTACAAAAGTGGTGCTACATTTACTATTCAGTAGCAGTTTGAAAATGAATACTGCTGTATAAACATTGCATTTTACTTCAGGGCTGAATGCAAACCAATGACTAGCATTCCAGTTGCCATTTTCTACGTTTACGTTTTTTTTCTCAACACATGCAAACAAATTCCCAGAAAGATAATAGGAACAGCACATGTTTACCAAACGGAGAGCAGACT
This sequence comes from Heliangelus exortis, assembly GCF_036169615.1. Taxonomy (NCBI): domain Eukaryota; kingdom Metazoa; phylum Chordata; class Aves; order Apodiformes; family Trochilidae; genus Heliangelus; species Heliangelus exortis. Next base: position 79,419,077 of record NC_092423.1, on the reverse strand, counting down.
TGTGTCTCTTTCTCCAAGCCAGAAATCTCCATTCAGTAACATTCAGATTAGTCCATCATCAGAACATTAGTATCAGAAGATTATCCTTATATTTTCATTATATCAATATACTCTGATATTTTTACTGAGACACAAAAATTATGCTACTGTAAGGAACAAAACTAGCTTTTTGAGAGTCCCCAAATAAGAAAACAGACAAGACCATCCTGCCACTCCAAGCCTCTGTACCGGATTTAAAGGCAGCTGAAATAACTTTAAGCCACAGGTAATTCCTCCAAGTCTTGGTGGAAAAACAAGGTGTTTCTAGTAGTGCTCCTAACAAACAGAATCTGTACCAGCAACAGGAATTTGAGAGAAAGCCTTCCCACCTCTACTGGTATGGGACCTTAGTGCTGAGAAGAGACTTTCCAAAGAGGAAGCCTCCCAGGTAAGAGTCTTGCTTTTAAGTTTGTGCTGGAGAAGGAGGACTCTGGAGTAAGATCTTTCCCCCTCCATGAAGGAAATTTTATGATTAGGCTGTACCAGAAATAAACAGCAGTTTAAAACTAAACAATGTTCTACTACTACGAGGCAGATGGAAAATTTGATTTTACCCTCTGCTTTGCTGAGTTTCTAAGCTGGGGGAGAGACCGAAATCAGCAGCACTTAAAGCAGTCTTCATAAAAGCCTGGCAAAAACATTGATGCTGTATCCCATCATGCTCAGACAGCAACCTTCAGGAAGTCTTCAGCACCCAGAGCCCATCTGCTTCAGTGCCTTCAAAAATTATGAGCATTTCTTAGGAAGAACCTTGAGTGATAAAGGTGAATCTAAAAAGGAACTTGCTCACTCTGAAACATAAGCTGGGAAGGCCTCACTAGGACCACAGCCCAGGCAAAGCTGGAAAGCAATGCAGTCATTTGCACCAGCAGCTGGAAACCAAAAACCCCATTCTGATGCATGAGACCAGGGGGATGGGGAGTATTTTGTGCATGGGGCAATGACTGGAGAGGAGAAGGCTGCTAACAACAATTACAAAGTGAATCTCAGTGCTTTTGATCAGGTTATGTACTGAGGAGACTGAGCTCCAGTACCATGGGGTTCAGTGCTTCTTGAGTACTCTGACATGAAAACTGCATCATTCACCACCATGGGTCTTACAAGCTCAGGAAGCAAACAACCTGCACACCCAATAGCAGGCAGGAACACTGCCTCATCACAGTAATAAATAATATGCACTCAACTCCAATAAAGCATCAACTGTGCACTTTGCACAGAAGCAGAAAGAGACTTGTGCTGCCAACATAGATTCTTCAGGCATAAAACAGGATATAAAGATAAGCAGCATCTGCTTTTATGCCTGTGAAAGTGAAAATTTTAGCAGAGTCAGAAGAAAAATACCAGAGAAAGGATAACTTTTAAGTAGTTAACCTGGCAGGGTTTAAAAATATTCTTCAATCTCTAGTCTGACTTTTGTCTTTACACATGCATCACCCAAGAGGCAAAAATCCCCACTTCAATCATTTGATGTTCATCCCCACCCAAAGTGCAGACCAACATGAAGAAAAACAGCTGTAGACAAAGCCTCATGCAATATCCAGCATCCAGGTTCCCAGTTTGAAAGTGCTCAGACTACCCAATTTTCATGTAGTAGACAAATCCTGAGAAGAGTGCTGTTTGATCAGCATTTCTATTATAATAAGCAAACAACCTAAATTAGATTGCACATCAAGAAGACCCAAAGAACTGATAACTTTTTGTAAGAAACTTAAGCCAGTTGCTAAGTCAGTCTGGATCTGACACACATTCTACTTACTGCACTCTGGTGCATTAAGAGACCCAGCTGATGAAGCTGGCAACTTTTTTCACATTAAAAGCTGATTCCTAGTCTTTAACTTCTAAGGGTGACACATGTAGTTTCCATTTGAAATCTGTAATGTTGCCACTCTAAAGGTTTGGGATGGTTTTTTTGGGGGGTAGGAGAAAGAGGTAAGTACTATAGAATAAACACTTCAAGATGCTCACTAGATGTATTAGCTTAGCAAATTATATTGTCCTACTGGCATACTCTTTATCAGAACAACAACAGTACTTAATTTAGATGAAACCAGAAGACAACCTCTGATTATAGAATTAGAAAATAAATTTATTTTAAAAAACCACACAACAGTGCTGCTTTGCTACTAGTCTTTCATTCCCCAGCTTTGCTTGGCATATTAGACTGACAACTGAAACTCCTCAGCGGCAGGAGACTCCCATCCCTGTCACTAAGCAACATCAGTGTTCCCACTTCATGACCATTACTTACCCCGTTTCTGCTCAAAATCTTTTTAGAATTGCTTCAATGCAAAATCTGTGTTTGCAAATGAACTTAACTGGTATTGATCCCACCCACAAAACTTATTTGTGCTTTGATCAGAAAGGTAATCAGAGTATAAATTTGACTTCTATGTGTGTTGGCAAAAAAGGAAGCAGCAACAAAATATACATGGACGTAGACAATGAGTTTCCCTATAGACAATTGTTAGATAATGGTACCTTTGGACATATAAATTGTTTTGATTTGTGTACATTCTGAAAAGCTTGGAAAAAATTAAGAAGATGGAAAAAGAAGAATACTTTCATGAATAGCAGTATAAACTTAAGGGGGGGGGAAAAGACGCATCAAATATGAGGGACTAAAGTGATAGTGACAAAGAAGTCCCCTTAGATTTTGGCTACATCCCACACCATTTGCATGTTTCTTTCCCTGAATTTACACTGATCCTCAAATTTTTATCATTCATTTTGTGTTCATATACTTGCACTTCCATTTTCAATCAACAATCAAGAGAGCTTATGCAAGAGCTAGGCACATTTCCTCTCATCTGAACCAGAGTTCTGGCATAGTCAGCTGCAGACATAATAGCACAAAGGAAGTTCATAGGGTCTCTCAGTTTTTTAAACAGGCAGTAGCAGGTGCTTTGAAAATGTAAATTTTACCAGTAAGCCATTCTTAGAAAGAAAAAAATTGAATTAGACTCTTAAGCCAGAACTATCACATATAAACTAAAAGGTTAGAATTATAAGCACTCAATGAGGACGTGAAAAACCCTGCATTTGCTCTCATATAGGAAATATTCAGCTACATGCTTACCAGAACAGACACAGGCTCTTACGTTTCTGTACTGCAGAGGCACAAGACTCAACAGTCCACACAAGCAACAGCAGAAAAAAAAAAAAAAAACAAAAAAACCCCAAAACTGCTCACTTTGATAAACTCTTTTCATTTAGATAATATCTTACATAAACCTGTATTTTTAGCTCAGGGATTCTCAATTGATCGTTCAGGCACATTAAAATTTTCCAATGGAAGGACACAACCACCAGTAGCAAATAAAAACCTACTGACAGTAGGTCTGCTTTTTAAATTACTTTTTGTGGATTCCTCAGAAGGCATCCACAAACCTCAGGTCGAAAGCCACAAAAATACTGCTTCTGACCTTGCAAAGACCTCTGCTCACCTCAAAACTTTATGCCACAAGTTTTATCTATTTTTAAAAACCACAACATATACAGTATGCTGGAAAATATCCCTGCACATTTACTGGTAAGCAAGTTTCATTTAATTTTATACCAATGCTTCCAGTTCACTGGATTGTATTACTGAAATTCTTCAAGGACTACAGAGCAATTTGCAGGAAAAACAGTCCAAAGCCTGTAATAGAAACCCCAGCATTACACTAGGAAAAAGAAATCAGCAAAAGTCCCACCTGAACAAACAACCCAAATCTGAAGAACTACTGACTGGATGAAAAGCCTGTATTCATTGGCCAAGTGATGAAATATAGTAACAATGTGAAATTAAGTACTTAAAAGTACAAGTCAAAATTGTTGTAGACCAAGGCTGTTTTCCAGTTTAAATACTATATGGGTGGGTGTGGTTTTCTTTCACTTACTGGAAACAAAAGTCACGCTATGTCAGCATACAGACTGCTTTAATAAATCAAGGTTAAATACATGATAAAAAATTAGAGAGAAAAATGACATTCCTTAACATAATTGGTCTTCCTGCAAAGTTGCTGGGGAAAAAAAAAAAGCAACTACTTTACATTTTAAAAATTAATAAGATTTCATGAATTTATGACAACCAATAGAAAAACAATATAAAAATTAAAAACAAACATTGAAAACAAGGGACAATTAAAAAAAAGAATTAATTGATAAGTGGTAACTTTTCATGTTTAAGTTTCCTTCAGCAAAGCATACAAGGATGAATAAAAAGATCATTACACAAATAAAAATACTTAAAATATTAACTCCGTAGCTAGCTCACTCAACAATGATTTTTAAGTTAAACATAGATGCCACACGATCTTATCAAGAACTCAAGATGCCTTCTAGAAGAAACACAAAATCAGAATGTACTGGTTCTAGATCTAATATCAGACTTCTATCTTCAAATATGAATTTGAGGGATTCATATCCTTCCTTGAATAAATGCTTCAGTATTTGTAAACCATCATGAAAAATGAAACTAAAGAAGCATGAGGTAATCAATATGAGGTATCAATAATTAGTGTGCATTCAAGTGTAATGATATCAGACATAAACCTATTTCTGAGTGAATGTACACCACAGCCCATTCTCAGTATGGATGCTCCTGTCAGTGAGAAATGAGGAACAGCTGATTTGGTAGCCTGGCAAACTGCTTTCAAAATAGTTCAAATGGCCATACTTAAGCTGTAAGATTCCCTTTCTCCTTTCCTCCCATGGATCAACATATAACCAAAATGTTAACTCTGCTTACTTCCTTTGTAGATCTTAGAATGGGGTAATTTTTTAAAAGAATACACAATAAGTTCAAGTTGTTCTTTAAGAATAAGGAGCACCCTGTGCTGGGTTAGGAACAGCCTGGAGGGCCGGGCCCAGAGAGTGGTGCTGAACGGGGCTGCATCCAGTTGGCGGCCGGTCACTAGTGGTGTCCCCCAGGGATCAGTGTTGGGCCCGGTTCTGTTTAATGTTTTTATTGATGATTTAGATGAGGGGATTGAGTCCATCATCAGCAAATTTGCAGATGACACTAAGCTGGAGGGGAGTGTGGATCAGCTGGAAGGCAGGAGGGCTCTGCAGAGGGACCTGGACAGACTGGAGAGTTGGGCTGATTCCAACGGGATGAGGTTCAACAAGGCCAAGTGCCGGGTCCTGCACTTTGGCCACAACAACCCCATGAGGAGCTCCAGGCTGGGCACAGAGTGGCTGAGAGCAGCCAGGCAGAAAGGGACCTGGGAGTCTGGATTGACAGGAAGCTGAACATGAGACAGCAGTGTGCCCAGGTGGCCAAGAAGGCCAATGGCATCCTGGCCTGGATCAGGAACAGCGTTGCCAGCAGGTCAGGGAAGGGATTCTGCCCCTGTACTCAGCGCTGGTGAGGCCACACCTCGAGTACTGTGTCCAGTTCTGGGCCCCTCAGTTCAGGAAGGATATCGAGGTCCTAGAGCAGGTCCAAAGGAGGGCAACCAGGCTGGTGAAAGGACTCGAGCACAGATCCTATGAGGAGAGGCTGAGGGAGCTGGGGCTGTTCAGCCTGGAGAAGAGGCAGCTCAGGGGAGACCTCATCACTCTACAACTCCCTGAAAGGAGGGTGTAGCCAGGTGGGGGTTGGTCTCTTTTCCCAGACGACTTTCAACAAGACAAGAGGGCATGGTCTTAAGTTGTGCCAGGGGAAGTTTAGGTTAGATATTAGAAAGAATTTCTTCACAGAGAGGGTGATCAAGCATTGGAATGGGCTGCCCAGTGAAGTGGTGGACTCTCTGTCCCTGGAGATATTTAAAAAGAGACTGGATGTGGCACTCAGTGCCATGGTCTGGTAACTGCAGCGGTGGGTCAAGGGTTGGACTTGGTGATCTCTGAGGTCCCTTCCAACCCAGCCAATTCTATGATTCTATGATTTTATGAATTTATGCAGAATTCAGGAGATCTATTGCCTCCTGAGCTGTGTCCTTCATTAAAGGTAAAAGACTTTCCCCAAACCTTGGCTTTGTAGCATTTTATTCCATCAACCGTACTCTTCCAACCGGCCTGTGAGATGTACTTCATTTCAAGCTTTATTCTGTACCTTCTTACCTGGCTAAAACTCCTGAGTCAGAAATAAACAGCTGCTCAGACACGGAGGATTAACTTCCTCGGAGCAATATTAGATTAAGTGGCAGCATATAATAAGACTAGAAGGTAAGTCAGGAACAGAATTGCCTGAAGCTCACAAAATACATGTACTTTTCACTAACAAATCCATACAAGCTTGGTTGCCATTGCTGTGTAGCTGTACTGACTGTATCAGATTGCTCTCTTCTACCCATACCCCTACCCCTCCCTCCTTCTCCGTAGAAAGCCAATTTTTGCAAAATAAAAAAAAAATTTAAAAATCAGAATTGTAGCACTCAGGTGCTGCATTAGTACAGTTGATCTTGCATCACAAAGACTGTGGGGACATGGGTCTCAATTAAAAAAAAAAAAAAAATTTTAAAATTATATTAAAAAAAAACCAAAAGCCACCACAGAAGCCAGCAACAAAACAAAACCAAAAACCCTTTAAAACTTTGGTAGTCTTACTCCTCAAACTCAGACCTATATTTCAAACAGAGCAAACTCCACGATATTTCAGGAAAGCACTACTCATTCAGCAATGTAGCAACTTTTTTGCTAAGATCCGTAAGGGCAAGGAAGGAATACAACAAAGAAACTGAGAGTCTGACCTCACTGACTTGAAATTGTCTCAAAAGAACAATTTTAAAGTGAATAGCCCTGGCTGGGGTGGAGGACCCGGCCTGGCCAGAGCTGAGCAGGGGGTGACATCCAGGAAGAGGTAAGAACTAAGGGCTGGGTGGAGACTGCTCCCCTTTTCTGAGGGCTTTCAATGCTGGGACGTCCCTCCAGGAAGCATTACCCTGGCCAGGGTGGAGGGAGCCACCTTGATTGTACTGATACTGATGGACCTGGCTGAGGAGGCTGGAACGGAGTGAGGAGTGGCACCTGGGAAGAGATAAGAACTGATGAGTGGGTGGGGGACTGCACCCTTCTGCGGGAGCTCCCCTCCTGCAGGCAGCCTGTCTGCAATGGCTCTGATGCCAATGCCCCTGCCTTCTGTGGCAGCTGACTGACAGCTGTCCCTTGGGAACAAAAGGGACTCAGGGGTATATATGGCTGTCCATGCTGTGGCTGTTTGGTCGTCTCTTGACCCACCGCTGTCTCACATCGGACGCTGTCCAGGATCAGCAACATCTTGAAGAAACTCCCTGGACAGCTGCACCCCTGCTGGTGACTTTCTCTCTCATTCTTTCTTCCCACTTTCTTACCCTTTTTCTCCACTTCTCCCTCTCTCTCTTATATCCTCTTCTCTTCCTCTTTTGCCTGGCTCTATAGTTTTGCCTGTGTCAATTGTCAAATAAAATCTGCTTGCACCGGACCCTTCTATGGTTGGACTTTGTTTCCAAAACAAAAATAAATTTTAATGTTACATCGGACCATAACAGAAACAAATAACAAGTGATTCTACTAGAAGGTGTAAACAAAGATAAGCTATAGGTTTTCCTGTGCATCTGAATTATTTTGGTATTGAACAGCATGTGTAGCTTGAAGGTTTCCTTCTTCTGGCTTCAGACCTACACTATAATTTGATTAAGCATTTTATCTAAGGTCCTCTTGGTTTGTACTCTGAAATAGCATATCAACATAATCATAATACATTACTATAGCAACAGGAGGTGTATCAACATACATACAGTATGGATTGTACCAGCATACTATCCATACAGTGATAACTGAAGTTACAGTTAAGTATTTAATCTTGTAACAGAGCAAGTGATAGAAAAAACGAGGACAACATGACAAAAAGCCAAAAAAAGTGCTTTCCCAGTGTATAAATTAGAGCAATTTCCTTCCCATTTCATACTTTCATCATGGAAGCAGGAAACACAGCACATTTCCTTATGTAATAAGCAATTCCAAACCATCAGACCACTGTCTGTCTCAGTGTAGGCCCCTAAAAGTAAATGGCCAGAGGAAGAAACAGCCCTCTGCTTTACTTTAAAAGCATTCATAAATCTCTCCTCGCCTTGAGGACAGCACTTTGTGCTACTAAAGCTCAAGCCATCATGTCATTAATTTTCTCTCCTCTTCCTCCAGTTACCACCTATAACTCCAGAAATAAGTAGTACAGTCCCTTAAGCCTTTACCACAGGCAAAATTGAGAAATTCATTTTTACCTTATAACAGGCAAATGATAATGGCAATAGATAAATGTATAGTCAGACACAGCAGAAAAAGTATCTGCTTAATTCCCTGCAAACTGACTGGTGAAAATAGGCAGTAGAACCTTGGTCAAAGCACTGTACTGCAGGTGCAATCCACTAGATGAAAATCTTTTGCCTCTTCCCTTATAAACATTAATGGAAGGACTTGTTCAATTAGACTGTTTCTCCTTTTCTGTGTTCCTATTAACAGAAATAATTTCAATTTTGCTTTTTCTGAAGTTCCAGATCTATGGCCTTTGCATATTACAGTAAATACAGCTATTTTACTGTAGCCCCATCCTGCCACACAGTGCAGTAATTTTAACACTTAAATCATGGTAGAAAGAGGTTAGTGTAGCTTTACAAGATGCACTGTGTTACACTACAGTGAAAGGCTGTATAAGACAGCTTACCAGACATCAGTGGTCTTCAGTACATACTCTCCATGCATGTCATGGTTCCAGCCAAAACGAGGTGAAAGATGCCCTCAGTCATAACCCCACCACCCTCCCAGGGGAAGATAAAAAGGGGAATAAGAGAGTGCTTAAGGATGAAAAAACCCTAAATAGCTTTAATGAAATACTAGTAATAGCGATAATAGTGAATTACATACAAACATATACAAAAATGGAACCCACGCTCCTCAGCTGGTAACTACTTCCTGAACAGAAAAGTCCCAAGTGACAGAAGTCCCCCAGAATGGGGGCCCGTATCGATGAACCGTGTTCTTCTCCAGCAGGCAGAGAGGAAGCGGGAGCCCCAGAGACGAGCAGCAACAAGAGAAACAGAGCCCCAGAACACCTTCCCCCCTCCCCCCAATGCAGTGAGGCCCAGGCTGGGCTCCCTCAGGAGATACCGCACACCCAGTGACACCAGCAGCAGCGCTATGACTGGGCCCTGTGGGGCACCTGACCCACCGGCACCGGCCCAACAGCCCCGGCCCACCGGCATGTGGCAGGCAGAAGATGTCAGGTCAGTATAGGCCATAGGCAATACTTATCCTGGTCCTCAAACCAGGAGCAGAGCTGTGCTTTGCCATCCAAGGCAGTAATCACCCCTCATTCGCAGAGTCCAGCACAGGTACATTGGTCCCTTTCTTCTCCTGCTTTGTATACATTATCAGGATAAAACCATTCAACTGCTCCACTTCAAATCCGCAGTGTAGATACGTATCCTAAATTCTCCTTCCTATTCTCCTCCCACCAAGAAAAAAGCCTGGGTACACAGACCTAACTACAGACTATACATTCCAAATAACATTTAACTAAGTCAGAAACTATAGTCCAGCTTTCCCAATGCCTAATAAAGCGTCAAGGGCTTTGTATTTACCCAATATTGCAGGGTCTCAGCACTTCACTTGGCCTCAACTGATTTCAGTTGTGGTAACAATTGCATAGAAGTCAGATGACAATTCCTTGGCCTGTTTCAGCTCCATTCTGTGGCTGTCATGCATGCAAAGGTCTGACTAACTTACAGTCACTGCTTCACAGTCTATATGTTAACTTCAGCCAAAACTGTTGAAGGGTGAAAACAGCCAAACTTTACCTGTGAACCAAAAGGATGACCAAGTAAGCAGATTGTTTAAAAATAGAAAGGTGCTGGAACCATGTTAGAAAAGGAAAATGTCACAGCAGTGCCAGTATCCTATGGCAAATCAACATCAACAAAAATGACAAGGAAAGCTTGCATGATGTCCCAGGAAAACCCATGCAGCGATGAAAAAAATCGTATCAAATGGCCTAGCTCAGAAAAGTAGAGGGGAAAACAGAAGTCTGGTTGAAAACCTTCCTTCCATCTAACTATAAATTACATGAGGTCTGTTCAGATTTAACCAAGCTAGCTCTGGACTCAGAGACAGACTTCACAATACATTAAAGTAAGCAACTCTTACCCATACCTTATCCAGGGTTTGAGCGCACAGGAGTATTGACACTTCAGTGCCAAGGAGATGACTTTTGAAACCCTTCATATATCAGGGAGGTTAGGAAAAATCATGGTCATTTGTCAGAGGCTTATACCAGGAAGTGTTCAATAAGAGTTCATTTCTGCAGTTTTGTCTTCACATAACAAGGTAAGAAAAATATACTGATAAAAATCAAAGACAAAATCAAAAACTGCACTTGCGTAAATTAATAAACAAATTGTATTTGCTTGTTGTCTCACATTCAACTTTAAAAAGCTCACATTCAAGATGTAAAACACTGGTATCATTACCATACTTGACCTGCATCAATTTGATGTATGCAGCATTATGTCTACTTGGTGTACATGATGAAGACATTTGGGAGCCGCAACTCACACAACACTTCCAACACCAATAACAAAAGCTATGTAGGACCAGAAAGAAGGCACAAATTAAGTTCACTGATTTTAGCATTTCACCTTAAGACATTTACTCCCCTTAACAGTAGTTAATTGTGGTTTATCCCATTTTGCATATTAATGTTTTCCACTTCCGTAAAACTCTCATAATTTTTACTAACTTCATTAAGCAACTTAACTACATGTTTCACCACCCTCTTTGTGCTTTCAGACAACTAATGTGCTTCAGTTACTTCAGGGAATATGTATGTCCATATCCCAGGACTCCACTAAAGTTAATTCTATCTTAACAGATGAAATCACAGCCAAAAATCTCAGTACAAAACCAAACTGGATGGTTAGAATTCTGTCTCTGTTTTAATTTCCAATATTTCTGCTTCACATCCTCTAGAATGTTTCAGATCATAGGCCCACACAGTGTCCATTCCCTCTCCAGTAGTATGATCTGGGATCCAGCAAGGGAAAGGAAAACGACAGGCAATGATTCTGGCATTACACTCCAGTTCTTCTTCTAGCTTCTTCTCCAACTGTGGCATCTGTTGAGCAACAATAGAAGCTTTCAGAAGCAGTAAAAAAAACATTCTCTTTAGACTCTTATTCCAGTGCCCATGAGAATTCTACTGTTTGAGAAAATGTTGGAAAAAAATAGAAAAGTATTTGATACACATGATACACACTTTGGCTTTGATGCAGACAAAGAAATGAATATCTAAAACTAGAAAATGGTTATTGTGTCTGTCCTGATTGGTAAGATCACAAAAATTGTAATTCAAAAATTCAATCAAGAACTGTACATAACCTCTTAGATATTAAAAAAAAACAACAACCAACAACCACACAAATTTACAAAGTACTGTGTATGTTCCACTTCATAATTCAGGGGGATTCTTCTCTGTAGAGAATGAGTGCAGCCCCTGAATTTACCTTATTTATGACAACCCAATGTCATAATGTATAATGTCAAACTGTGCAATACTCAAAGGCCAATGCCTCTCAATTTCTGGCCTAATGCCAAGAAATATCCTAGGGCATTTAAAACATCCTTTGGGTGACAAGCCAAAGTAAACCTTCTGCTGTCCCTGTATGATAAAATACTGGTATGTTAAATGCTGCTGAAACAGAGTTTAGTCAGCTCCAATCTGTTAAAATATGCATGTCACTCCCTACAGTAGTACTACATGAAAAAGCACGTGGAATCCTAGAATAATCAGGATTGGAAGGGACCTTTAAACATCACCAAGTCCAAAATTCCCTGCAATGAGCAGGGACCTCTCTAACTAGATAAGGTTGATTAGAGGCCTGTCCAACCTGACCTTGAATGTTTCCAGGGATGGGGCATCTAACACCCCTCTGGGCAACCTGCCTCATTGTTTCACCACCCTCATTATAAGATATTTCTTCCTTATAACCAGTCTAAATCTACCCTCTTTTAGTTCAAAACCATTACCCCTTGTTCTTCTGCAACAGTCCCTGCTAAGTTTACCCCCATCTTTATTACATAAACTCCAAGACCTGAAAGCTACTGTAAGGTCTCTCCCTGGAGCCTCGTATTCTCCAGACTGCACCACTCCAGTTCTCTCAGCTTGCCTTCACAGAAGAGGTGCTCCTGCCCTCTAACCATCTTCATCACCCTCCTCTGGACATGCTCAGCAGGTCCATGTCCTTTTTATGCTGGAAGCCCCAGAACTGGACACAGTACTCCAAAAGTGAGCTCTCAGAGGAACAGAATTGAAAGGGAGAACCACTTCCCTTGACCTGCTCATCAGGTTGGTTTTGATGCATCCTAGGATACAGTTGGCCCTCTGGGCTGTGACCACACAGTACCAGCTTGGTTCAATTTTTCACCCACCAGCACCCCCAAGCTGCTCTCACTGCCTCCATTGATACCAGGGATTGCCCCAGCCCAGCGACAGGACCCTGCACTTCTCTTTGTTGAACCTCATGAGGTTTACATAGGCCCACTTATCAAACTTGTCCAGGTGTCCCTGAGCAGCATCCCATCACTCAGGCTGAGGGATCATCCTGAAGTTCATACAACTGCACCCCACAGCCTGGTGTCACCTGCAATCCTTCTGAGTGTGCCCTCAATCCCACTGTCTGTCATTGATGAAACTATTAAATAGTACTGGTCCTAATACAGACACCTGAGAGACACCACTCATCACTGATCTTCACCTGAACATTGAGTTGTTGACTCTCTGGATGCAACCATCCAACCAATTCCTTACCCACCAAACAGCCCACCAAACAAATCCCTATCCCTCTCCAATAGAGAGAAAAGGATGTTGTTGGGGACAGTGTGAAATACCACTATGCAGCTCTCCTTGGCTGAAGACCTGTCTAGGCTGCCTAGATCTCCTCAATTCACAGAAGCTGAGCAGCTATGAAAGCCAAGGGAAATATCACTGCTCTTCCAGAAAAGAGCAGCACTCTGCCCAGTCAAATACTGGGTCTCCAAGAAGTAACTCCAAATTCTCCTATGCATTTAGTGAGAAATGAATTAACACATACAGACTTCAAAGAAATTTCTTTCCCAACCCAGACAGTCATTATGTTCTGAAAAAATAAAAATTACACTTGACAGATTTAACCATTTTTGTCCTTGGGAAAGTTTGATGTTATGCTTAAGTAGATCAGTGCACATCCACTTGGAACTCCTTGTATATTTACATACTGTATCTATCTCAGGAAGTAATTATAACAGCAATCTCCACAGGTTACTTCCAATAAATGCTATGATCTATTTACTTTGATATCATGACATAGCATTAAAATATTAAAAGGTTAAAACAAGTACAGTTCAATTTAAGTTACAAATGACTGAAAATAAATGAAAAACTCATAAAAACCCCCCAAACAACAAAACAGAACACAATTAGAAAACAAGACTGACAGAAGAAAATGTATTTCCAAACCCTGCAGATAGCTTCCACTATCACATACATGCAGGGTATGCCTTTGATGTAACATCCTATTATAGCTACATTTGAGCTTACAATGGAGTATTTTAGGAAAATTACAGTCTAGATCTAATATACCAAAGAGTTACCTCTGAATATTCTTAAGCAGCCCATGCTCTGATTTCATCCTTACAGCAAACGCTTCTAAAGATTTTTGCTACTGCACCTTAAATAAACCAGAAAAATAAGCCCACTTTGGGGTCTCAAACTTAACTGAGACCCCAGAAAAGAATGGAATAACTCATTAACAGAAATTATAAATACCAACTTAATAATTATGAAAATTTGTGACATCCATGTCTATATGATCTCAAATTAGAAAATTTCATTAACAGTCCAAATTGTATTCTTGAATCAAACTGGTATGGAAGCTAAATCTCTCAGTAACATGAGATGTTATAATCATACTGTATTTTATATCAAGCCAGGGTTAGGGTTCATTTGGTATGTCTACATAGATAGGTTTAGTAAATTTTTTTACTGTATATAATCAGTTAAAATACGCAGAAGCTGTGAACATGAACACCTGGTTAGAATTCTGTCATCCCACACTGAACAGGTAGAAGTCTCTGCAACTACTCCTAGATTAACACACCCTTCCCCAAACACCTGCAGTAACAAAGAGGTCTTGGTCTTCCCTGAAGATCAATAAATCCAAGTTCTGTAAGACAAACTTGGATATGAATTACAAGTACTATGTGACAGCATCAAACCAAGAGAGAGAGAAGGCATTAATGTTTCCAGAAAATCAATTTAGTCATTCAGGAGGCAAAGTAGTCACAACTTCTGAAGGTATTGTGAGTAAACAAATGCTTAGGAAACAAAGTAGTTCATATATTTGGATCTGCTACATTTAGGACAGTATGTTTAGTGGAAGAATTTCGCCTAGTATTTCCTGATTTAACTGAAGTTATTCCAAGCCCTATAGCTAGTCTTTCTGTCATAACTGTTACTAATTCATCCACTTCGTACTATTGCATTTAAAGTTAAGCCAGTATTTCTGCTAGGTTTACTCACATTTTCTCGGGGCATTTGCTTATTTTTAGGTTACTGAAATATCTTTCTTCACCTGCAAATTTTCCTTCAATGGGATTGCAGAATTTCTGAGTGCATTCAAGTATTTATACTGCCCCCTCCCGGAACGTGAGCTGCAGAGCACATAACCTCCAAACTTGGTAACATCTGTACCACAAATAACATCGTAGTTCTCACTACATATGCCATCCACAAAAGCAGGGAGGGAAAAAAATGCATTTTCACTTCAGTTTCCAACATGAGTTACAATCTGTATTGGAAGTAGGCATTTTATTCCAATGCTCTTAAAGAAAACGCAAAGAATAGGGAACCTTTATTATGCTTCTTTTTGCAACTTCCTGTTGCTGCTGCAAAAATATTAACAGTGTATGTTGCATGCTATAGCAGCTGATGAAGCTCTTCAGTCATTTCAACCCACATCTGACTGCAGATAAAGCAGCAATACAGAAGCAACCAATAAAGAAGTATTTGAGCTGTTTTATTTCTTCACATGCAACCTACATACAAGGTTCTAATAACAAATCAAAAGAGAGAATATTTAAATATTTAAGATTTTTTTTCTCCTTTCTAGTAAAAAAATAAAACTAGATAAAGCTGAAAGCTCCTCATTTTTTTCAGTATGCAAAAAGCCAAAAATTTCAAGAACCAATCTTTCCTCCAAGCTACTTGAGCTCAGCAGATTTCATTTTAGTTCTGAATTAGTGGACAAGTACTCCTCAAAAAACATTTTGATTTTTAGAGCTAAAATCTGCATCTGTCACAAGCTTTACAAGGTTTTATCATGGACATTAATAAGCAACAATGAAATATCAAAATATTAATACTGACTACCTTTGACATTCTGCAGGCTGGTTGATCTAGAAGAATGTACAAGCACCAAATGCCTTATTAAAATAATTAAACAACGCATAAATAGCAAACTTACCATTTGAGGTACCCCAAATACAACAACATTTGTATAGTGGGAAAAAGAAACCTGAAATAAAATTTAAGAACAAGTCTTAACGAAAATTGCACTTATTTGGAGATGTCGTCACCATTCTTTTCCACTAATCCCTCTAGCTGCACTCCTTTCAGCAGGGATTTAGACCAAAAATAAAAGGAGATCCCATGCAAACTTTGCATCACACAAATTTCCACAGAGCCAACTCCAGATCACTGAACTTCAATCACCTGGCCAAGAATATGGCACCAATTCTAATAGTGCAAAAACTAACCATTTAGAAAATGCTATTTTACTCATGGTTAAGTTTTTCCAGAACTCATATATGTTGAAATGAAGTACATTTTAAGTTTGTCCCACTTTTATGAAACCCCAGCTAGATATAAACTTCCCAGGCATTCCATTGCCTGAGTACTTCCAGTCAGTGCTCTGAAAATTTACTCTGAACAAATATAAAAACAATACTTTCACACTTTTGCCCCCCCAAAAAACCCAAGGAAACAAAAAACAAACATTGACAGGAATAGCCTGTCAGGGAGGGAGAGGCCCTCATAAATGTGACCAAAAAGCTCACACTTCATTAAGGAGGCAATTAGGACTCAAATTACTGAAAACTGCAAAAATAATCAGTAACCTTCAGAAGTTACCTTCAAGCAATGCTCAAAACCAGATAGCACACTGCACAGCTTTAGAAGAACACTCCTGAAGAAACACCAGGTGAGACTGTCATCTTGCACATTTGATAAGTCTCCTTGCTGACTCCACAGAACCATCCCTCAGTGAAGCCTGACACTACATGACCCCACATCATACCTCAGGCACAAGCATGAGTGTGCTCAAGGAACCTCTACTGAAAAGGAACAGCACTTCACCAAAGCACAAAACCAGCAGAGACATGAGTCTGGTTTCCATGAGCTCACAAACTTGCCTCAAAAGTTTGAGACAGCACCTTGTGGCCAGACAGCCACTAATTCTTTCAAGAAAGTACCTCCAAATTATGGACATTTCTCAAACATCCCATATTCATTCTTAGATACTTCACCACCTACCTTCCATAAGTCTGATATATAAAATTTGGTGTTCTGATGTACCCCATCTCTCCAGGCACGGTATCTGGAGTACCAGACTAGCCAAGGATTTAATTCATAACCAACAGCTTTGAATCCCCTTTTTGCAGCTGCTATCACCTACAAGGAATAAAAATATTCACTCAGAACAGAGTAAATGTATTAACCTAAACAGGAGCACTTGGTTTTATTTACAATATAATGCAAAGAAATGCACTTCTGTAAATCACTTAGGTTTTAATCCACAACAGATTACTAGTATAGCAAACAAAAACTTAAACTACACTTTACTATTATGACTAGCCACACTGAAATTAACCACTAAACATTCACAAGCTGTAAGTTTGTAATATGCCTGTGATTACATAAATGTTTAACATATTCATGACACTTACTCATTACTAAGGCATAGTAAAATTGACCGTGCAGAGAACAGTGAAATACACAAGCAGAAATGCTCAAAATGCACTTATTTGAAAAGCAGTGATAGGCACGTACTTGAAAGACCCCTAAATCAGATCCAAAATGACCTACCAATAGAAAAAGCATGAAAGTAGTCTGTTGACCTACATTTAAAAAAAAAAAAAAAAGTGTAGGCCTATACACATAAATCTTAGAGTATACTTTCATCCAGTACTAAGCTTCATATATAAATTTAATAGGCAAAAGGTAATTCAGATAAATACATTTGCAAATACCTCTAAACTCCTCTAAATTAGACCCCAAGATGTAGAATTGTTAAACTTTATTCTAAGTGTCTTTAAACAAGATCAAAGCTTCCCAGTTTCTTAAGAGAAAGTAAAAATCTACAGAAAATATTAAAAGGCACCAGTTTCCAGTTTAAGTCATAATTTAAAAGGTTCCTGACAAATTTTGACAGAACAGGAAAGTTGAAATGAGGAAAAATTACACATTTCTTAATAGAAGTTCTCAAACAGTATTAACAAGTGCTTGTCACTGTGTGTTACACCTGACTAATTGCTACATTTTTAAAAGCACCTGAACAGAAGCTCAACTTTTTTTTCAGGATGGATGAGTTAGGGCAACACCAATCATTTAGTATTAACCACTTGGCCCTCTCCAAGTTGTCTTCAGTCTCCATTTAGGCACCTAATAAAATCAGAATTAAACACACCATACCTAGTCCATTAGATGACTTAGATGACTGTCAACAGCTAGAATTCTGAACACAGGGCAACCAAAAGTGCATTTCTCTTATGCCTCTGCGCTTTTCTGTTTCCTCTTGGGGTACAACTTGTTCTAAGTTGTCTTCACACACTGGGATTTACAAATCAAGTATTTTAATGTGGACCAGCAGTTGAGTCATTCACATGAAATATGGACAAAGCCAACATTCAAGAACTTGCTTCTTTCCACTTAAAAGCTGCTTAATGCACTATTCTGTTGCTATAATTGACTTGAAGCAGGTGGGTCATAAAACAGTACAAAAAAATTAACAAAAAAAAAAAAAAAAAAAAAAAAAAAGCCAAAACTAACCCACACTACATCCTTAGCACCACACTTCACAAACTGGGGTTCAGATAGTGTCCTGAAAACACAGTATTGCTTTGGTGAGTCTCACCATTCCTCTTGGCAGTTATTCTAGTTTAACCACATACATTTTGAAGCAGGGCCAGGACTGCAGGGCTGGAGCAAACAATATTGATTACTCACTTAAACTGCACATCAACTTTTCTCAGCTTTGAGCCTTTACCTAAGACTCAAGCAAAAAACACTGCATGCCAAAGACATTCATAAACATTAGCAAGCATGGCTAGAGCATTTGGCACTTTTGAAAGAACTGACATAAAAGGAAGACAAAGTCTGTAACTTACAACGCGGCCATCCCCGCTACCAATGTCAACCAGGGAGCCGCTTCTGTTTTCTAACATTTTCAGCACATTCTGGATCTGACTGGATGTTGCGGGAACAAAAGGCAGGCACACTTTCCTGAGAGCTGGGGTCACAAAAGGCGTAGCCACAGCATAGAGTGCCACCAAGGTCCCCCCGACACCAGCGGTGACCAACAGCCCCCAGCTCCTTCTTTTGGAGCTGCCCTCACAGTCCTCTCGCCGTCCCGCTCCCTCAGGGCTCTCCTTCACTAGCGGCTCGGACATCACACCTAGAGACAGACAGACATTAAAGAGTATTTTCTTTTATAGCTTTATTAATTATGTGCGCACTAAAAACAAAACAACCTTACATGCCTCTAGCCGATTCCTAGAGACAAGTTAAGAGGAGCTGCAGCGCCAGGCCAGTTTTTCAGGGCAGGAAAGCAGCCTCCGCTTAATCCCGCAATTTCCCCGCTACCTGCCCGGCCAGCAGCTGCCGGAACAGCTCAAGGGCGGCGGAGACAGCGACCTGACCTGACCTCACCTCACCGCCCCGCACAGCCCCGCAGCCTACCCTCAAGAGGAACCTCCTTGAGCAGTCACCGCTCTGCCCTTCAGGGGGAGCGCCTCCTCAGACCCCTCTCTAATGCCGCCCTCCCAACTCCCTCCCAGCCACACACCCTGGCAGGCACCGCACCCCTTCTCTCGGCCGCCATTTATAAGGGAAGGCAATACCACTTCTCTTAGAGGGGAGGAGAGGACCAAACCTTTCCGAGGGCGCCTCTGAGAGAGGCTGCGCACACCCTTCCGCCCTGTGTCTGTCCCTGTGTCTTCACACCCCCAGCTGCAGGCGGCTGCTGCCGCGCTTGGCGCCAGCATTCTTCCTACTACAACATCCCTTTCCCCCCGTTAACCCCCCTCCCCCCCAGCTAGTGGATGTGGCCGCGAACGCCTCGCAACTCCCCCCGTGCCGGATGCTTCCAGAAAGCTCCGCTGGAGGCGCCACATAAGTCGCGGCCGCCAAATGTGTCGCGGGGCGGCTGGTTGCGCAGGCGCGGAGCCGTACGCGGGCCAGCGACCTTGCGTCACGGCGCGGCAGGCGCGGCTGTATCCGGCTGTTGCGGGCCCGTGGTGTGGAGCGGTGGCAGCAGCAGCGATGTCGGCCATGGGGACTCTCGCGTTCGATGAGTATGGGCGCCCCTTCCTCATCCTCAAGGACCAGGAGCGCAAGACGCGCCTTATGGGGCTGGAGGCGCTCAAGGTAAGCGGGGGGCGGCTGGGGCCGCGGGTCCTTCTGCGGGCCCTCGCTGATCGGGCCGCGCCGCGCCATGCTGCCGTTAGGGGCGGGGAGCGTGCACCGTTAGGCCGCGGCGGGAGGAGGGAGCCCGTGGGGATGCGCCCCTCTGCCCCGTGTCGGGGGCAGGGCGCCTGGAGGCTGGGCTGGGCTCGCAAGTGGGGGAGCGATGGAGGGAGAGAGAAGATATCGCCCCCGGGGCTGGGAATCTGCCCCAGTCTGTGGGGTTTCCTTGGCATGAGGCCGCTCCTAAGCCGTGGGGCTTCAGGGTGCTCTCTCCAGTAAATGCGGCGCGTCCCTCTGCCGTGGTTCGCGGTCGCCGTGGGCTAGGAGGCACCCCGCAGCCCCCTCCCTTAGGCATACAGGCGTTCTCCTCCTCTTTGCTGTTTGAAGCTCGGTTGTTCCCAAAAAATGCTATGGTTGAGTGAGTAAGCTGGTTTGTGTGAATGCATGTGGTTTGAATACTGATGGGAAAATGAAACAAAATTTTACTGGTTTATCTTTCTAGCACTGCTTGCTTCTGTTGCTTCCTTGCGTTGATCCTCGGGGCTGTCATTTTGCCTGCTATGCTTTTGTATGCTTTAGCCGTGTAAATGCCAGCAGTGCAGGAAAAGGTGGGGGAAATGTTTCTGGCATAAAAACAATACTAATTTTAGTTATATTTTACAGCTATAACTGGCTGTTGTCAGTTAAATTGTGATATCTGAGTCAGCATTTTTACGTCTGTATTTTTCTTGGCTTAGTAACGTTATTCTGTGGTGTGCTATAGTAATTTAACTTCTTTCTTCTTTGTTTTACAGTCCCACATAATGGCAGCAAAGGCTGTAGCAAGTACTCTCAGAACATCCCTTGGGCCCAATGGTAATAATGAAACAATTTTAATGGTTCTTTCAATTATTTTTGTAGGTTTTCTAGTTTTTCCTTCATGCTTTGAATATTATTTTTTTTAGGTTTGGATAAAATGATGGTGGACAAAGATGGTGAGGTGACTGTGACAAATGATGGTGCTACCATTCTGAATATGATGGATGTAGATCACCAAATAGCCAAACTTATGGTGGAGCTGTCTAAATCTCAAGATGATGAGATTGGGGATGGTACTACTGGAGTTGTTGGTGAGAAAAGATTTTGAATTTAACTTAACCCTTACAGCTTTAAAAGCAAACTTCAGCTACTTTAAGAAATACTGAGTCAAGTAACAGCTTTCCTGTAGCACATTAGAATATTCACTGCTTCGGTATTCTTATCAGTTCTTCTAATCAGAAAAATGCTTTTGTGTTTTTATTAAGTAGGGGTACATTTCAAGTTAGTGTTGCGAGCCTTCTTTGTACTTTCAGTATCTTTCTGCATTTTCTTCCATAATCATGTACCTGTCGTGCCTTGGTACTTGTGCTTCTTTTTGGTCTAACATAATGTAGCTTTCTTTTTAAGCCTCTCAATTAGGGATTTGGGTTGTTATTTAAGAAACCTTAAATTATTAAAACACCGCAAACAGAAGTCAAAAGGCATACTTTAAAAGCTTTTGATAACGTATTAAATAAATAAATGTATTAAAAATTATACTTCAACCTGTGGAAGAGTAAACATTATTTTAAAAATTTGTTTATAGTTCTGGCTGGAGCACTGTTGGAACAGGCTGAGCAATTACTGGATCGTGGTATTCACCCTATCAGAATCGCAGACGGTTACGAGCAGGCAGCCCGCATTGCTATTGAGCATCTAGACAAAATCAGTGACAGCTTTCCAGTTGATCCACAGAACACTGAACCTCTGATCCAGACAGCAAAGACAACGCTAGGCTCTAAAGTGTAAGTCACAAAAAATTCAGAAGCATGTTTAAGCTTCACTTAAAAATGCTTGAAGAAGTCCTGGTGTTTTGATGAATTATTAAATTGTGTTATTGGAGTGGCTGCTGATGGTTCTTTGATGTTAGATTTTGGCTGATTGCTCAGTGAACTCATGTCTTGGGGAAAAGAAACAGAATCCTGTTTCTCTTTAGGGTCAATTATGTAAGGTTAAACAGCTGCAAACTATATTTCATTCTAACCTGTTAGTTCCAGATTTCTGCATCATGGTGATTTCCAAGAATAATGGAAACCCTTTAAAACAATTTTTATTATATCTCAAAGGTTTGGTTTTGTGGGGGATTTTCCTAAAAATTTTTTGTAGGATAATTCCATTCAGTTATTTTTCATTATAGGTTCTATGTGTGGTATATTAATTTAGTCATTGCAAGGCATTACTTTGCAGAGTGTTCTTAACAGTGGTTTTTGTGGCTTGAGTGTTTCTTAGGATTTAATTATTCTTGCTGGTTTCAAATTCATATCTTGAGACTAGGTTCACAGAAACATTAATTAGACAATATTTAGCATCTTTTGTGAACAACTGAATGTAACAGGACACCTCATTTCTGAAAGTAGTGTTTAAAAGTTGTTGGCTATAGGGATACTTTGTTTTCTGTCTGAGATTGATAGAAAAACTTTGTTCTTCCAAAATGTGGAAATGTAATGCAACTTTACTGTGTTTTGTTTTTTTTTTTTAAAACCTAGAGTTAACCGTTGTCACAGACAGATGGCAGAAATTGCTGTAAATGCTGTACTGACAGTAGCAGATATGGAACGTAAAGATGTTGATTTTGAGCTGATCAAAGTACAAGGCAAAGTGGGAGGTAGACTGGAAGATACACAGTTGGTTAAAGGAGTGATTGTGGATAAAGATTTCAGTCATCCACAGATGCCTAAAGTAAGTGATGTTCTTCTGTGTGTCTCTCGTCTCTAATGGTCTAAATAAGATTGTCTAGCCCACTTTAAATGCTATTCTAGCATTTCTTTAAGTATTTTGACTGTAAAGTGTGGCTTGTTTTTTTTTTTTATCCATATATCAACAG
The DNA here is from genome assembly GCF_036169615.1 of Heliangelus exortis. Taxonomy (NCBI): domain Eukaryota; kingdom Metazoa; phylum Chordata; class Aves; order Apodiformes; family Trochilidae; genus Heliangelus; species Heliangelus exortis. The sequence continues at coordinate 79,396,488 of NC_092423.1, read as the reverse complement.
AGAAAGGGATAAGGAGGATTAAATTCCTCATGCTGAAAAAGAACAAGTTTGAATTTACAGCAGTCCTGAGTACCTAAAAAATTATGGGGGTGGGAATGGGGTGGAATTACTGTACAACTGAGTGAGAATAGGTGTAGAGTTCTGTGTTGAAGCAGAAATGGTTGTATGTACTATGCACGAGATGCTTAGAGTACAAGTTAGCATCCAGAAATGCTTCTTAAGCTTTGTGAGTTGCCATGTTGTCCTTTCTGGAGCATCCCAGAAGCTGTCCTTTTATTACATTGATGTAGATAAGGTCTCCCAATTTTGTGTGCAACATCAAAAAGATGGAGACATCTAGAATATTTTCTTAATAGGTGACACTGTATATATGATGATATCTTATAAAAAGGTAGACTGGTGGAAAATATCAGTCATGTGGTACCTAAAAGGTGGCTGTGAAGATGAGCATGTAATATCTTCAGTGGTTAAGGATGGGTAGGTTAAATAATGGCTTCACTATTATTATGGAAATCACTATTAAAGGCTGTTAAGGGTTTAATGTCTTAAAGCTGTGGAATTTGTTCTTTGTAGGTTACAGACATTTTTGCTGGAAATACTTGGTTATAGTTAGCTTCACTTTAGAATAATTCAATTGATCTTCAAGTTTATTCCTGTCCCTGTTTTTTTAAAGATACGTTTGTATGTTTTGCAGAGGTAAGAAGGGGGTGATACTAAGGTCAAAACTCCAACTTTTTTTATTTTAAATTGTACAGGAACTTAAAGATGCTAAAATTGCAATCCTTACTTGTCCATTCGAACCACCTAAACCTAAAACCAAGCATAAGCTTGATGTCACATCTGTAGAAGATTACAAGGCACTGCAGAAGTATGAAAAGGAGAAGTTTGAAGAGATGGTGAAACAGGTAGTCTTTATTTCTGGTTTCTATGTGTTCTTTTTATAGTCTTCACAAAAAACGGGGTAGTGTAATGATTTATTTCTAGAAATGAGCTAACAATCCTGATAGCAACATAAAAGCACTTGTAAGGCTGTGAATAGGAGTTAAGTTTGTGTAAGAAACGGATACCACATTGGTTTGAAATGTACTTGAATTTCTCTGTATGCCAGATGGTTCTTTTTCAGACTTGTGTTTTGAGAAAAGTAAGAGAATAAAACTGTGAAGAGAGTGTTTTTCATTTCTGTATTAGTTATGATCAGAAGATTGATGTTGTGTGTTGGTTTCAGATAAAAGACACTGGTGCAAACCTTGCTATTTGCCAGTGGGGTTTTGATGATGAGGCTAATCACTTGCTGCTCCAGAACGAGCTGCCTGCTGTTCGTTGGGTTGGTGGACCTGAAATAGAGGTAAGTAAAATCTTCTAAAGTTAAACATTGTCCCAGTTCTCAAGCATTTGCTAATTAGTGGGCTGTATCAGCTAAAAATTCAGGATTTCTGGATGGGTATGGGTATGGGTAGCAATTGGAGAAAAATCAGTGAGGATTTGTGGGAAAAACTACAGTGAATGGGGTTATGGTTTAAAATTGGAATGTGTGCACGTTACTTTTTAAAAGTAATGTTTCTGGAGTAATGTTTCAGGATAATTAATAAAATAAATTAATAAAAGTAATTAATTAATAAAAGTAATGTTTCAGGAGTGTTTCTGCTTTAGGCTTGCTGTTTTGCAGAAGCCTGTAATACTTGGAAGCGATGGGAAGATAACCTCTTGGAGCAGGCATTTGGCAGATTGTCTTCCACCGCTTTTATGTTATGAGAAATACAATTGAAAACTCTTCTCGAAATAATTGGTGATTGTTTACCTTCAGTTAATTGCCATTGCCACCGGGGGCCGCATTGTCCCTCGCTTCTGTGAACTTACTGCAGAGAAGCTCGGATTTGCCGGCATTGTCCGAGAGATCTCCTTTGGAACAACGAAGGACAGGATGCTTGTCATTGAGCAGTGTCAGAATTCCAGAGCTGTGACCATTTTCATTAGAGGAGGAAATAAAATGGTGAGATGCTGAGTTTGTTATGAATGCTTGATACATAAGTTAGAGTATGTGTAGTTTCTTTCAAAAGCATATTACCTCTTCCTGGTTTTGTCTAAATTTTCTTTGCAGCGTGGACAAAAAGAACGGGGGCAGGGTTGTAGGCAGTCATGACTGTTAGAAGTTAACAAGTTAGAAGTCACTTGTTAGATTCATATCCAATGTATCTGCATGAAAACTTCGTTTTCTTGCTACTGGACCATTTTTTCCTGTGGGAGAGTCATTTTTATGAGTAAAGGCATATTAGCATTTTTTAAGTATATGGGTTTATTATAGGCCGAGGAAAACAAGCAAACAAAAACACAACAAAAAACTACAAAACAAGGCCATTTTAAATGCTTTTATATGCTCATCTTGGTTCTTGGTTTTACTGTTAGTGTTAAGTTGTATTTAGTACAGGTCAAGTCCTGCTTTGAATGAAAAACCTTTGGAAGAGAAGAGCATAACCCATAAGTATGAAGTGTGAGTTCATTAAGAAAGCAAAAATACTGCTTTACTGGTTAGCATAATGTGTTCAGTCATTGATTGAGTATGGTTTGGGTTGGCAGGGACCTCCATTGATTCAAGCTGGGAATTGACACAAATTTGAAAGTTTTAAGTCAGAGCTTGACAGAGTGCTGAAACATCTCATATAAACTATAATATTAGAAGGGTTGGAACAAATGATCCTTCCAGGGACCAGAGGTCCCTTCCAACCTAACATTCTATGAAACTGAAGTCTGAAGATAATGCTGCATTGAAATTTAAGTGTTTTGTGTCTCAGAAATATGCCAGCTTGTTATGTAAATATTATGTAATTTTTTATCATTTTAACCTATGTTTTTTTAAAGTATCAGTGAAAGGTTGCATATTTTTATTCTTTTTCTGCTACCATTTTTTAACATACTGTATTTTAGACTAGCATAACATAGCAGTAGTATCACCACATTGGAGCCATGGAAAGGCCCTGCAGTTCATTTTCATTTTCCATTTCTGTACTAGGAGATACATCTCCATAGACTTCAGTTGTTAGTGTTGTAAAGTATGTGCTGTTTCATAATTCCAGATCATTGAAGAAGCCAAGCGATCTCTTCATGATGCACTGTGTGTTATCAGGAATCTTGTTCGTGATAATCGTATTGTATATGGTGGTGGTGCAGCTGAAATTTCTTGTGCCTTGGCAGTCAGTGAAGCAGCAGATAAGGTAAGAAAGGAGGAGTTAAACTCTTTTTTATTTATGAGTGGAAGATAAGGATTAAATCCATCATAAGAGTTTCCAAAAAAACATCAAAGAGCTTCCAGAAAGTCCATATTATGGAACTTACTGACAAAGCGTGTTCAAAGTTTTCCTTCGCTTCTCTGTAAAAAGTCATTACCGGTACCATTTTGCTTTTCTGCTAAGAGCAGTTTAAAATTGCTTTAATTTGCAAGTAGGTATCGTCCATCTTCTGCATATTCTGAAGAAAATCTGCATATTGTGTATATATTTTACAGCTAGCATGAAAATCTGCTTTTGCTAACATTGGAGTTAATAGCAGTGGTGTGAATTTAAATTTCTTTTCCCGTAGTGCCCATCTTTGGAACAGTATGCTATGAGAGCTTTTGCAGATGCCCTGGAGGTAATTCCCATGGCACTTTCAGAGAACAGTGGTATGAATCCAATACAGACCATGACTGAAGTGCGGGCTAGGCAAGTGAAGGAAAATAATCCTGCCCTTGGCATTGATTGCTTGCAGAAAGGAACAAATGGTAAGCACTGCAGTGTGGAGGAGGAGCAGCATAACAGGTTTTTCTTTCTTGGAAGATCAGAGGTTTACTATTTTGCCTGTCAACCCTCTCTCCCTTCCCCAGGTCTCCCCCCCACCCCCCTTTTTTTTTTTTTTTTTTTTTTTTTTTTGAAACCTTTGCATCACTTCAGTTACAAAGTCTTTCCCCTTGTCATAGTAAATAGAAATGAAGGGGGGAGCAATATATGCATGTCTAGCAGGTAGAAAATGGGCAGTTGTTTGAAAGCTGTTTATTTGGTGGCAAGATTAGTTGAAGATGTTGGCTGACCTTGTGATGCAGAAGTAAAAGCTGGGAGGCAGGCACAGCCTGCGTTTTAAATAGTACACTTCTAGTGGTCCAGTTTACACTGCATCCCTACAAATAGATGTTCTTAGAAACAGCTTATGAGAAGTAAACAAAAGGCTGTAAATATCTTTAAGTGGTGATGTTCACAACAGTACATATGCATATATAGACCTTTTATAAGCTTTTGAAGACTAAAACCAGTGTATGAAAATTTATTTTCATCTGGACATGTATTTTTCACACTCTTTCTCTTCCCCTCCCCCCGCCCTCACAGGAAAGGAAGTGTTTTAATTTTGGGACACAGTGCAAGACATTGTGTTCATGTGAATCCAACCCTTTTGTGAGAAGGTGTGTAGGATACAGGTGCCAGGAATCACCGGGTGATGAGCCAGGCTGGTGCCCAGTCTCACCTGTGCCCGGTTAGGGCTGGCCCCACTGAGCATGCCCAAGACCTGGGGCCAATAAAAGGTGAGGCTGGGCGCAACCAGGTAGCTCACTCTAGAGCAGGCAACCAGGTAGCTCACTCTAGAGCAGGCAACCAGGTAGCTCACTCTAGAGCAGGCACGGTGCTAGAGTGGTCACAGTTAGTCCCTGCTACTGACTTGGACTACCAATAGCTCCGGTCCCTGGCTTCAGAATCGAGCTCACGCTCTCGGTGACGTCCGTTTCGAGCAACAAGGTGCTTATGTTTCACGGCATAACTTCCACTTTAGTCGTTGTTCAGCCCTTAGGATGGTTCTAATATTTGCGTGTTAAAACTGTACTCTTCAGAAAACTATGCAGAAAAGTGAAAAGCCATAATTGGGAAACAGTTGGGAAAGAGATCTTAATGTTCCATAATCTGTGGTAAGAACCCAGACATAAAACTAGTTTGTACAAATTGTCAACTGTAGTGACCAAGAGTAATAATTTTAAAACATTTTTTTAAATTACATGGAAATTAGTATTCCAGGTTAAATGTTATATATAGATTTGGGAAGGGTATCTAATTCTTCCACTTCTTTTTGGCAGATATGAAGCAGCAGCATGTTATAGAAACCTTGATTGGTAAGAAACAGCAGATTTCTCTGGCAACTCAGGTTGTTAGAATGATCTTGAAGATTGATGATATCCGTAGGCCTGGGGAGTCTGAAGAGTAAAGGTTGGAAAGCAAGAAAAAATAAGGGGGCCACAGCAATAGCGAAGACTGTAGTATTCTGATGCTTCATCTTCAGCTGTTTATTTTGGACACTTTTTGTTCCAGATACTGTAATGGCTAACTGTTGGAAATAAAACACAACTTGGCACTGGTGGTTTCAAGACTTGTTTCTAAAGAATTGCATCTTTTCTTAAGTTTGAATATTCACAGAAAACATTTTTTTAATGTATAGGAAAAAAACCAGATAACTTGGTAATAAAATTCCATGGATCCTTTTGCATTGCTCCTGCAGCTACCTCCATTAGCTGCTTGTGAGCAAAGCCCACAGATTCTCATTTTAAGAGGTCTGTTGTTCTTCAGTGAAGCAAGGAGAAAATTACTGTAGCCTCCAGTAATTCTCATATGTAAAATGGATTAAGTATGAAGTTTTAGTCTGTAGTTACAAATGACATGTATTTCATGTTTCCAGTTGCTTCTGGTTTTAATCTTGTGGTACCCTTTTAAGTGTATTTCTGATTTATGTACAAGGAGAAGTTTGGCTTTTTTTTTTTTTTTTCCAAAACTTGTGCCTATGCCACTACAATTGAGTGCACTTACTTTGTAAGTCCCAAATATGTCTTAAATGGTTCAGTAAAACTTACTAGCAAGGTGCTTTGTGAAATTGTTAGCAAAAAACAAATTATGTAATTTTTTTTTTTCAGATTTCAGAAACTAGGAACCTTTTAGGTTATTAGCAGATCTTGTTCTAATTATTACCTGATGTGATTATACATCACTTAAATAAGATCCTTTAGTGAGCAGTGATAAAAGGGTTGAAATTACAAGTTTGACTTTTATGGCAGGAGAGCTCCAGGACTGCTTCTAATAAAGTATATTTCCTCAACTGAGGACTAATGCTGCAAAGCTTTATTTTCATTGTTAGAAAATGAGTAATGGGTGTTTTATTACTCTGTTGCTAAATGAGCTTTGTTTACATCCAGTTTAGTAGACAACAACAGCTGCATCATATTTTACTGCCACTTAAGTCTGGCATTCTGAATAATTGTGATCAAAATTCCATAAATATATTAGCTTATGTAGAACCATCTCGTACTATGTTCAGTAACACAAAAAGACATCAGGTGTGGCTTGAACTAAAAAGAAGGTAGTTTGATGAATATACCACTTGCACCTCATAGAGAAGTTGTGCATGGATAGAAAGTGAGAAAAGTTACATTGTAGTAGTTTTTCCCTATGACTCCTCTCCCCTCCTGAGGGCTCATAACCTGTAGGGGGGCAATTAAATGAATGACAAATGCTCTTTATTAATCCCCCTCCTTAAGAGAGAATAAGGGCAAGAGACTTGGGGGTTAAAAAATAAACTACACAGCTTTAATGAGGCTAATTATTTAAATATATACAAGAGAAATACCATGTTCCTTCCCCCCACAGTAATGTTCAAGTCACAACCAAGGCTGCAGGGCAGGAGATTTCTCAGGCCAGGCTCCTGGAGTCAGAGGCAGGCAGGAACAGATGGATTCAGGAGGGCATGGATCAGGACCACAAGCAGACAGGTGGAACTCTCCCAGAATGCTGGCCATAGTTGAAGAGGAAATTGACCCTGTGATCCCTCAAAATTTATACCAAAATTCTGGTCAATTTTGGTCACCTGAGTGTTCTGCTCCTTCCTAAAAGGAGGGATAAAGGTGTGACCTCTCCTCCCATTCTCTTTCAGAAGCATAAGATGTTCCTCATAACCAAGCAGTGTCCTTGGTTCTGCAGACCAGTCTCTAGCCATAACTATAAATATTGAGTGTTATCACTCCTAGAAGCAGAGACTGAGAAAGTTGCTGTTAATTTCAGACAACACAGCTGCTTAGAAGAGACATAGCTGAAAGTAAAATTACGAGAGAGAAATTTAGTTCTATCCTGGCCCAAGCCAGGACATTTAACCCCTTATTCCATACCATTTGCATCATGCTCTAGTCTCTACTAGCTCTTATCCCCAACTACACCTATAAATAACACCTTTCTATACCAAAAACCCACTGAGTTCATTTAGTCCGTGACTGCACATGTCCATCTGTTGTAGCAGTCTCAGGGCAAAGAATGATTGTCACAGTTCATGTGCACAGCTTACAGGTTACAGATGTCAGCTTTTAGGAAGTTACTGGACACCAGCCAGTGAACTAAGTTCTGGTTTCATCACCCCGGCATTATCCTGAAAAACACTCAACACTTAGTATTATGCAACAATTCACATAAGAGCAGTTAACGTGGGGCTTGAATCCACAACACCCAAATTCCATGCTCTACTGATTCAGTCTGGCAAAAAATGGGTATTCTCACACAGTCTTGATTCCCTGGAAGTACATATTTTACTTCTATCCTTAAGCATCACCCACCCAGTGTGTCCAGGCCCTTGAGCAAAAGCAACACCATGAATGGGCTTACCTTTGCCCAAAGCAGGAAAAACACTTTTCCCTAGCAGATTCCTTTCATGTACTACAGGCACTTTATCCCTATCCATTTTATGTAGAAGATCTGAATGGGTAGGGCCAGTTTCATTGTTGGAACCCCTGGTGTTAACTAACCAGGTAGCTTGTGCCAAGTGTATATCCCAGTTTTTAAGGGTTCCCCCAACAATTGCCTTCAGGGTAGTTTTTAACAGTCTATTGTACTGTACAGTTTTCTCAGAGGCTGGTGCATGATAGAGCATATGGTATACCCACTCAATACCATCTTCTTTGGCCCAGTTACTTATAAGACTGTTTTTTAAATAAGTCTTAATGTCTGTCTCAATTCTTTCTGGTGTACGATGCCTCCACAAGACTTGTTTCTCTAGGCCCAGGTTGGTGCTCTGGGCTGTGGCATGAGGCACGGGATTTGTTTCCAGCCATCCTGTACTTTTTCCATCATTGTAAGGACATGGCACTTATCCTGGTGGGTTTGAGTGAGTGTGATACAGTTGATTTGCCAGATCTCCCATACCTGTATTTAACCATCTCCTCATACCACAGAGGTATGAGCTTGCTTAAGTGTGACACGTTTCACAGTCATGGGTAACCTGGGCAATATTGTCCAGCATTAAGTCCACCCCTCAGTCTCAAGCCCATCGGTATGTTCCATCCCTTCCTTGATGGGTTGAAGTGTCATGGGCCCAGCCAGCTAAAAACAGTTCACCTTTATGTTCCCAGTCCAAACCTCTGGAACACCTGAGCAGCCTCATCTGCTCGTTGGTTGTTTCAGTGTTCCTCAGTAGCTCAATATGAAGGTACGTGGGCATCTACATAGTGCATCTTTACATCAAGTTTCTCTAATCAAGCAGCAGTGTCTTGCCACAGTTTGATAAGACAAACAGGTTTACCTTTATGCTGCCAGTTGTTTTGCTTCCACTGCCTTAACCACCCCCAAAACATTTGCTGACATCCACGCGTCAGTATAGAGGTAGAATCTTGGCCACCTTTCTAGCTCAGCAATGTCCAAAGTCAACTGAATGGCTTCTACCTCTGCAAATCGGCTTGATTCACCTTCTCCTTCATCTATTTTTGCAACTAGTTGTGAAGGACTCCATACAGCTGCTTTCCACCTCCGATGGCTTCCTACAAGATGGCAGGATGCATCAGTGAAAGAGCCTCCTGTTTCTCGTCCTCTGATCATTTGGAGGAGCTACCTCAGCCTGTTGAATAACCTTTTTTGGTGGCATTCCAAAGTGTGTGCTCTCTGGCCAGCCTGAGATCACTTCCACAATTCCTGGATGATTAAGATTTTCTGTTCGAGCCCGCTGTGTGATTAATGCAGTCCATTTAGTCCAAGTAGCAGTGGTGGCATGTTGAGGAGGAGCAGCTCTACCTGTGAACATCCAGCCCAGCACTGGTAATTGTGGCACCAGGAGGAGCTGCACTTCAGTACCAATCATGTCTGAAGCAGCTCTAACTCCTTCATATGCAGCCAGTGTCTCCTTTTCAGTGGCTGTGTAGTTGGCCTCGGAGCCTTTGTAGTTTCGACCCCAGAATCCTAAGGGTCGGCCTCGAGTCTCTCCTGGAGCTTTCTGCCAGAGGCTCCATGTAGGACCATCACTCCCAGCTCCGGTGTAGAGCACATTTTTAATGCCTGGTCCCATTTGAATTGGTCCAAGGGCCGTTGCCTGCATAATCTCCTCTTTCATATGTTTGAAGGCTGTTTGTTGTTCTGAGCCCCATTTAAAGTCTTTCTTCTTTCGAGTAACCTTAGAGAGAGGTTTCACGATCTGATTGTAACCAGGAATATGCATCTTCCAGAAACCTACAGTACTTAGAAGGGACTGAGTTTCCTTTTTGTTAGTTGGTGTGGCCATAGCTGTTACTTTGTTAATCACATGCACTGGGATGTGGCAACTTCCATCTGGCCACTCAGTCCCCAGGAACTGTATCTCTCGCATAGGTCCCTTGACCTTGCTTCTTTTTATAACAAAACCAGCTTCTAGAAGAATTTCGATTATCTTCTTACCTTTCTTGAAGGCTTCTTTTGCTGTGTCACCCCACACAATGATGTCATCGATGTACTGTAGATGTTCTGGAGCTCCACCCTTTTCCAAGGTATCATGGATCAGTCCATGGCAGATGGTAGGGGTATGTATCCACCCTGGAGGCAGACGATTCCAAGTGTACTGGACACCTCTCCAGGTGAAAGCAAACTGTGGCCTGCACTCTGGTGCTATAGGAATAGCAAGACATGCATTATCAATGTAAATAGTAGCGTACCACCTGGCTGCCTTTGACTCCAGCTCATACTGAAGTTGTAAAACGTCCGGCAAAGCAGCACCCGGCAGTGGTGGTGTAACCTCATTTAGGTCACGATAATCCATGCTGAGCCTCCACTGCCCATCAGGCTCTCGCACTGGCCACATAGGACTATTGAAGGGCGAGTGAGTCCTGCTGATCACCCCTTGGCTCTCCAGTTGCCGGATCAGCTTGCGGATGGAGTTCACACCACCTCGGTTGGGGCGATCTTGTTGTTGTTGCACTATCAAAGCAGAAAGTGGTGCCTGCTGGTCTCTGCTTTTCACCACAGGAGGTTCATCTGTGGAGGGGGAAGCAGCAGCTGTGGCTGCAGCAGATCCGCTGGCAGTGTGGGCTGGCTCTGTCAGAGTCGTGGCCTTGCATGCAGGGGGGGGAGCAGTGGCTGTGGAGGCAGAAGGATCAGGACTCTCTGTCTGAGCAGCGGCTCTGACAGAAGGATCAGGGCTCTCTGTCTGAGCAGTGGCTCTGACAGAAGGATCAGGGCTCTCTGTCTGAGCAGCGGCTCTGACAGAAGGATCAGGGCTCTCTGTCTGAGCAGCGGCTCTGACTTTCCGAGCAGCAGCTCTCAGTCTCAGAGCACACGTGCTCACTCTCCGGATAGTTGCCTTACTCCTCCCCAGTACAAGAGAAACGCTAATAACACCCAACAGGAAATGAAGAAACGTAATGCTACTGAAATCAGAATCACCAACAAAGTTTTCTATCTCTGCACGAAACACCACTGCACAATGTACTGCACTGTATATCAGTATTAAAGACCAGATCACAGCTATGGTTCTTAAGCAGCGCTTACCCAAGATAAACCACCTAGAAATGCAAATCCCAGCTGCAAAGAAACATACTAAATACCCTAAACACCACAGGTATGGCATGATTGGTTCAATTTCCAACCCTTTGAAACTTTCAGAGGAAAAAGCCTGATTCCTTCTCAAAAGAGCCAGCTGAGTATCTTCCCACTGGTGGTGGAATTCAAACTATTCTGGCAAATTAGTCCAAATTTGAATCTGGGCTTGAGCTAATGAGTTTAAGCCACATTTGGTACCATAAATCTGTCACAGTTTAATGCTGGACCAGCAGTTAAATGAATGAAAGATACTCTCCATTAATCCCCTACCCTTCCCCTATTGAGGAAGAATGAGAGAGAATAAGGGAGAGAGGGTTGGAAACTAAACTACACAGCTTTGATTAAACAGTAATTATGGAAAAAAGAAAATTTCTAAGTATATACAAATATAGACAAAAGCAATATCACATTCCTCCCCTCTTTTCCCCCCAATGACGTTCACATCACCACCGAGGCTGCAGGGCAGCCCTGGAGAAGTCCCAGGCTGGGCTTCTGGAGTCAGCAGCAAATGGGAGCTGGAGGCAGGAACACACAGATTCAGGAGGGCACGGACTGGGACCACAGGGCAGATAGACAGAATTCTTCCAGGACACCGGCCATGGATAGAGAACTTGACCCTCGTGATCTCTCAAATTTATACTGAGTATGACGTGTATGGGATGGAATACTGCGTTTGGTCGATTTTGGTCACCTGTGTGCTCTGCTCCTCCCTAAAGGAAGGTTGAAGGTGTTCCCCTTTACTCCCTTTTTTCTTTCCAGAGAATAAGATGTTCCTCAGAACCAAGCAGTGGCCTTGGTTCTGCATACCATTCTCTAGCTGTAACTATAAACACTGTGGATTATCAGTCCTAGAAGCCGAGACTGACTGAGAAAGTTGCTGTTAATTTCATACAGTGCAGCTGCTAGAAGAGACAGAGCTGAAAGTAATATTACAAGAAAGAAATTTAGTTCTAGCATGGCTCAAACCAGGACAAGGCTGAACCCCAGTTGGCAGCTAAGCACCATGCAGATGCTTGCTCACAGGGGAGGGGAGAAAATTGGAAGGGTGAAAGTGAGAGAACTCATGGGTTTAAATAAAGAGAGTTTATAAATAAAGCAAAAGCCCTACACACAAAATAAACCAAGGAATTCATTCACCACTTCCCAGCAGCAGGCAGGTGTCCAGGAAAGCAGGGCTTTGTTGTGCTGATGGTTACCTGGGAAGACAAATACCAAAATGCAGAATATCTCCTTTCTCTCTGCTTTTTATTGCTCAGCAAAGCATTTTATGGCATGGGCTACTGCTTTGGTTAGTTCATCTGCCTGGTTGTGCCCCCTCCCAGCCTCTTGTGCATCCCCAGCCTACTTGCTGGGGGCAAGGGAGAGACGGGGAAGGAGAGGTGGCCTTGATGCTGTGCAAGCACCATTCAAGCAATAACTTAAACATTGGTTTGTTTTCAGCATTGTTCTGGTCACAAATCTAAAGCACAGCTCCATCCCAGCTGCCATGGAGAACATTCATGCCATCTCAGCCAGAGTCAGCACAGCTGTGCTGTCCACATCAGTGAATCCCATTAACAATTTTTTTCACCAATCAACTCTTCTTCAGTTATGTTTTGTTTTGGCATGGCTTAGAAATCTTGACTCCTTTAAAACATGAGATGCCGAGGAGAAACAAGCAGTCCTGTGCAGCCCTTCTACAATTGTTTTGAATGTCTTGATGAGGGGATGTAGAGGAGGCAGAGTAGGGAGGGTTCTGTGCAGACAGCACTTACAATTGAAGGGAAGAAAAGCTGTGGTTTTGCTCTACAGAAGGTGTATGGGGTTTGTTCAGTGCAACTTAGAGCTCACAGTCAGGAACATTGGACAGATCTTCAGCATGATGTGCTGCTGGTTTCTAAGGATGTGTAAGAGCTGAGAACCAGTCAGAATTAGGTGGTGGTGTGTTGAGTTTGGGGTTTTTTTTTTCTTCCAAGGGCAAGTTTTGATTGTAACTGCAGTCTAATTCAGAAGCATCTAGGAAAATGGGACAATTTATTTTAAAAGTTGTGAAATCACATCTGTTTTACTGAAATAATGCTCTATATATGAGCATTTTTCAATACGCAACCAGATAATGTGGAAAGCGAAGCATCGTGGCGGAACTTTTATAAAATTGTAAAAAAAGTCAGTCTTGTTTTTAGAGGCTCATATTCCTGCTCTTGGCAGGAAGTAATTGGAGGACAACAACTTTAATCACAGCACAGAATATGCAGTTGAAAGTACTCAGATTAATGAAGCCAGCGCACCTCAACTGGCACCGTCTCATGGCAGAAACAGTTCGATTTGTGCTTTGACAGAACAGTGAGAATACCAAGTATTGTGGTTTTGTGCTCTGGTCTTCCTCATATCACATAAAACAGGGCAAACACACCTGAATAATCATAAGGTTGTGGGAGACAAGCCCTGATATTAAATTTAATTGTATTGTGTTTGCAACCATCAGGAAATAAATTACTTGCCTAGCCGTGTATTTAGGGCTGAGAGCCACAGACTTCATAGTTCTTTCAAGTGCTACTCCGTTACTCCAGGGAAAATTCGAGGTTCACCACCGGAGGGCAACATACGCGTATCCCTGCCGCAGCAAACTGCATCCAGCATTTTGGAAAACGATCCTGCATCCGCCCGGCAGGTCTTTCCCAGCATCACTGACATGGCACACATGTGTCATCAGCAAGACTCGAATCTTTCCGAATTCCAACCTCAAGGGCTCAGTTTGAGCGAATTTCATGTCTGGCTCTGTTAAGGTTTCCTAGGGTCTTCCTAGGACCCTGGCCCTGCCTGTTTTTCCTGCTACTTCCAGTTCCCCTTTTCCCAGCTGGCTTTTCCCAGCCTCTTATTTTCTTCTGCTGTGTTCCTAGGGCTCTTTCCTTCTTCCATCACTTGCTTCTCCATGGTGACACAACACTCACCCTTGCAGGCACAGCGGGCAAGGCTGCCAGGAGCAGGGATTCCCTCACCATCCTTCCCAGTCAGTCACACACAGCTCCCTGCAGCTGATGGGTGTCCCACAGTTAAAGGGTCCCATGAGTTTGCTTGGACTGCAGTGATCCAGGGAAAGCAGGTCTGAGTGGATTTTTGTCAGATACAGGGTTAATCAGAGCTGGGAAACAGCATTCTTGTTTCTTTACAAACTGATACTTTTTAATACAGTGTAATTTTTCTTCACTCAGCAGAAAAAAAGAAAAAATAATAAAAATAATAAAAAAAATGCTGTTTGATCATTTAGACTGTATTTTCCATGCAGAAAGATGCATAACACAAGCAGTTCCTCTCCAAATGATCCAATCTGACAAGTTTATAGGCAGCCACAGGTATAATCATGGAATCGTTCTGGTTGGTAAAGACCTTTAAGATCATCATTATTTAATATTGGGAAAAGTAGTGGAATTATGGTGCAAGAGTCTGCAGCATATGTATTCAAATGTTGGTTTGTTAATGTTATCTATTTCCTCAAATCTCAGTTTTTAAAAAAGAGGAAAAGGAAATAATAGTGCTTCAAGAAGTGTGTTACATTGGTAGCATAAAATATAAGCAAGAGTCAGTGTCCATTATCATAGGAGGAACCAAGCAAGCTGATTATGTTTTTTCCTATTTTCTTCCTCCTGAGACATTCTAAACCGGAAATTTTTTTTCAGGAGTACATAAGCTTCATTGCATGTAGGTGGGAACAAGAGAAAAAGAACCATGAAAGATTAAAGTGAAAAGATAAATAAGTCTAGGCAAAAAACCCCACTGTGCTAACAGACTGGTAGCCAAGGAACATAAAACCACTCCTCAAACAGAAGAAAAAACTAAAAAAAAAATTAAATAAATTTTAAAAAAGGAAGGTGACAGAGGACCATCTTTACCTGCCCCTTCTTTGCCTCTTTTCTGGGTTTAAGACAAGACATGGCAGACCAAATTTCAATGTTCCTAAATATCAGCATTTTTTTCCAGGCAATACAAATCCCTGAAAGACACAGCCAGCTGGACAGAGTACCTGCAGGATTTGTTCATGTGGAGGCTGCTCACTCAGCACTCAGGACCAGCACAGAGTTTCTGGATGCCCTGTGGACAGAAGGAGGGTCTGGGTGGGCTCTACATCAGCATGAGTTCCATCCTTCAGAATCACTTTATGGAAGTACCACCCCCTTGCAGCACTTAGTGAAGTGGGTAGTTTGAGCCTGAAATAATATCTGTCCAGTGGAAATCAATAGTCAGTGCTTAACACCCCAGCTCTTTCTTTTTAATAAAAGCTTTAACAGAGCTGCTGAATTTGGACACCGAAAGTGCCTAACTTCCTTTCATTCAATTTCCACTTCGTGCTAACTCACACTGCCAAAATGATATTGCATTTACAATTACTTTTTCCAACAGATTCTCACAGATTTGCATGAAGAGGACAGATGGTCCCAATGGGAAACACTGTAAGAAAAAAATTAGAGGGAGAAGCCCAGGATGAAAGAAGGCAGGACATATTCCCAGGCACCTGCTGCCTTTCCCAGACTGCAAGCCACCAGAGCTGGTATCACAAAACAGGCAACTGTGAAAACTACACCAAAGGAAGCAAAGTGCTACTGCACTTGAAAGATTGCTGCTAATGTTGTGTCTACTGTAAGAGCACTCGCACAATGTCAGACATGTTGCTCACTAATGCAACTGCTGGCTCTCAAGGACCTTTCTTGAGATCAGAAAGAAAACTGGATAATGCCTCCATGGTGAGTTATGTCCCAGCCAGCCAAAAGCACCAGGCAAGAGTGGCCAGGCACAACACCTTTTTAAACCTTCTGCTTTTATTTCTACATCAGCTGCCTGGAAAAAAAAGGGGGCTTAGAGGAGGAAGACATACACAGAATGTGTTTGATCAGATGCTTTGAGGAGTTACAACAAACTTCAGGCCGCCTGAACACAAGGGACACTATTGCACCCGAGGGCAGTAAACAGTATTCCCTTTAAAACATTCAGCCATGCTAATGTGCCCTGTTGTGTGATGGGAGTTCACAGCCAAACCCCCTTTTTAAAGGATTTAAAAAAAAAAAAAATAAATAAAATAAAAGCCTACACTTTCAAAAAAATTTCCATGCACACTGGCTAAAGGCATGAGTTTTCCTGTTTGATGTGGCAGTCAGTCATTGCAGCTATCTAGGAATTCGTTACTTACAGCCTCGATTTTTGCTGGCTACAGCACAGTGCAGGAATGCAATTAGTACAGCTATAGCTAATTATTTCAGTAAATGCCATTTCCTCGTTCATTTGTCTTGAGGGGTACTTTGCAAAAAGGAAGACATGGTCTCAAAATGCACAGACTACCAGCTAATTTTCAAGTGTAACTCAAAACACAAGGTTCATCCTTAGGAACCAAATAGCTGTGCCCCCAGGACCTCCTAGGCACAGGGACTGTCTTGGAGCCAGCACCCCAAAGGCTTTCCTCAAAAGGATGCTGGACAGAAGGGGGGTGGCAGGGCTGGGGGGGGAAGGGCTTTGCAGGGCAGACCCCATCACTTCCATGTCACAATGTCACCACCAGCAACACAGCAGTCATAATGCCCCAGGACAGTATAAAAGGAGGCATCCTCCTTTGTTCTGCTGCCAGAGCTGGCCTGGAGGCAGAATGAAGATATCTGAAAGTTCTTGAGAAGTCAGAGGAATTATGTTGAGGGACCTGAGGGTGGAAGTCCAGAGTCTGGACAAGAGTGCTGGAGGGACTCCACTACAAGGCCAGCTCCCAGTAGGGCCACCTTCTAAACTCATCTGAGGGGGATGGAAATCCTTCCCAGCTGGATAGCCATGGCCAGACCAAGGGAATAACTTCTTGAGGAGCACTGCAGAGCTCACCATCCTCATCCCCTGCAAAGCCATGGAAAACAGCTGTAAGAAATGGGATGCACAGGTGTTGCCAGGGTTGCTTTGGGGCACCCACTGGTGACCTGCCAGGCATAGGAAGGATTCTTTCCCCTAACATCTGTCAGGCTGGGGGCTTTTTGCCACTCTGGGAAGCCCTTTAGATGGCTGCATCTTGAGGGAGAATAGCTCTTGGGCATCTTCCTGAGAGGTGTGACCAACCTGTGGGAGGAGGAGCCAGGTCTTGCTCACATGCTCAGGGAGCATCCGATCGTCAGCTCTGCTGGGGTCAGGAAGGAATTTTCCCCTGGGACAGACTGGCCCTGGTCCCCAGGGGTTTTTTGCCTTCCTCTGCAGCATTGAGCATGACCTCTTGTCAGGGCTCCTCTGGTCCACTTTGGCTGGGTTACTGCCTGCTGCTCATGCACCACGACTGTAGCCTCTCATGCCCTGCAGCTGGGGAGAAGGAAGGTTTTTTTTCCCCCATGGAAAAGTGTCCCTGGGGTTTTTTTATCTTCCTCTGCAGCACTGAGCACAGTCCCTTGCCAGGGCTCCTTTGTGCCCTTTTGGCTATGTGTCTGCTGCTCCTGCTCCATGAAGATGGCCCTTGTGCCCTGCAGCCAGTGGGAGGAAGCCTTCCAGATCCCCAGGTTGGGCACTCGGGATGGTCCCCAAGGGTCACTGCTTTTCCTCTGTAGCACTGAGCACAATCCCTTGCCAGGGCTCTTCTGGGCTCTTTCAGCTCAGTTCTTACCTGCTACTCTGACATCTCCAAGGCACCACTCATGCCTTGGCTTTCGGGCTCTCCTGCCTACTGCAAGTCTGGAGAAGGGAGTAAGCTCTGCTCTTCCCTTGGCTCTGTTTCCCCATGAATTCTTGTTTGTACAAAACATCCTGTGCTTGGAAGGGCTTCAGCCTGGCTGCTCCATCCAGAGCTGACACTTTTCATCTCTTCCTGTATGCAACAGGACAAGCACGGGAGTGCTCCTCATGCATCGCTGAACAAGAAGCACAGCAGCCAAGCAAGACAAAAAGTGTGCTTATTATCCATGTGTGTTATTCTTGGGAAAATACCCCATGGTACCACACAGACATCTTCTTCTCCTTCTTCTTCTGTGTGTGGTCAATACTGATCCTCTTTTCTCATGTTCTCACTCTCTAGGAAACAGGGACTACTCGGCCTCTACTCCTGCTGCGACTTTCTGTGCCTCTGTGGCTTTCTTTTGCCAAGCTGCAGGGGATGATTCTTTAACCTAAACTGAAGGACTCATCAACCTTCTCCTGGCTACACATGTGCATTGTGTTAATGCTTGAGAGTACTAGCTCTGAAACAGATTCTGAAAATCCTGTTTCCACTTGAACCTTTGTGATACATGTCCTCAAATGCAGATTTGGAGCTAAAAAAATCTCTGGCATTTCAGGCAAAATAACAGTGTCATCATTAATTCATGGTGAGCACAGGGAATCGAAAAGAATCAAACTGAATCAAATCAAGTCAAATCAAACAGAACAAAACAGTTATTATATGTTAGTCCTAGAATTCTGCATGACAAACTCTGACTTCTCCATCCAGGAGAGCATCTCTCTACTTTGCATGTCCCAGGGCCATCCAGGAGACAGGGGCAGAGAGGGGAATACCTACAGCATCACACCCCCTCTACTCTGCTCTACCCCAGCTGGAGTACTGCATCCAGTTCTGGACACCCTACTACAAGAAAGACATGGATATGCCAGAGTGTCCAGAGAAGGGCCACGAGGATGATCAGAGGGCTGGAGCACCTCTCCTATGAAGACAGACTGAGAGAGTTGGGGTTATTCGGTCTGGAGAGGAGAATGCTCCAAGGAGACCTTATTGCAGCTTTCCAGTATCTGAAGGGGACCTGCAAGAGTGCTGGTGAGGGACTTTTTAGAATGTCAGGTAGTGACAGGACTAGGGGGAATGGATTCAAACTGTGGGAAGCTAGATTTAGATTAGATGTTAGGAAGAAAAGTTCTTCACCATGAAGGTGGTGAGGCACTGTAACAGGTTGCCCAGAGAGATGGTGGAAGCCCCATCCCTGGAAGTTTTTAAGGCCAGGATGGATGGGGCTCTGAGCAACCTGATCTAGTGGGAGGTGTCCCTCCCCATGGCAGGGGGGTTGGAACAAGATGATCTTAAAGTTCTCCTCCAACCCTGAAAATCTGATGATTCTGTGACTCAGGCAGGGACTCAAGGCTGAGATAAGACATGTTCCCTGGGCTCTTGGTGGGTGTGGAGGTCCCAAGGGAGCTGGCCAATTAAGCCAATGTGCACTCCCAGGACCCTGGCAAAAGTATACTTGCACTGTTTGCATGCTCATCTGTGGATATTTATGATCAGTTACTTTGGAGATGGGGTACTGAACCAGGTGGATCCTCACTCTGAGAGAGCACCACTGTTCTCAGGCTCTTTTGTATTTTTTTAGCATCTCTTTAGCACGTTTTTCCAAGGGAAACAGGTCAGGTATTTCTAAAAATTAGTACAAGGAGGAAAAAAAAAACAGCATGGGGAGATGAAGAGGTTTACAACCATCTAGTTCAGGAGTATTGCAGATAAATCAAGAATATACTTTAAAGGCACCACAAGTTTAAAAACAGAAGGGTCTTACATGGAACAAGTCAAGCAGTCTTGTGGTGGGTCTGCTAACTCTCCCTGTAATATTGAGACACCTGGATATTAGGGTACCTAGACCCAGACCTACCTAAACTAATCTGGCTCCATACTGCCTGGGCTGCATGCATTTATGCTAGGGCTGCATGTCCTTATGCTAAAGCTGTATGTCTATGCTAAGGCTGAACAGAAAAGAAGGCACTATAGGACCTGGTCTCCTCTGTGGCAGAATGTGCCTCTCCATTTCACATCTTGGAGGGTTTCCCAGAGACTCTCTCTGCCAGGGAACATTTCTCACCATGTTAAATAGCCAATTAAATGGATTGACAGTGTTTGCTTTGTAAACAACTCATCTCTGTGATACAAGAGAGACAGTTTGCTAAACTGAAATGGCTGCAGGGTAAAGCTTTAGTACCTTTTCTGTAAGACATGGACCCTTCAATATCTGCCTGGTATATCACATCCATGTGAGATTCCTCCCTGAGCTATTCAGGACCAATAGGCCCTGCTGAAGGGCAGCAGCACAGGCACTGAGAAACAGGTTTCTGCCAGCTCCCTGGTGTCTGGGTGCTCACCAAACATGGGACACTGCTATCAGGGGCCTAATCACACCCTCCTTGTTCCCTCCTGGGGTCTGGATACTTGTGCTCAAGGCCAGCTCTGGCATGGCACATTGTATCACCTTAGAATCATAGAATCATAGAATCGGCTGGGTTGGAAGGGACCTCAGAGATCATGCTGGAGGTGAGATCCCAGCTCCTGCTGGGAGAAGCCATCCCACATTTGCTCCAGAGCTGCATTTAAGCTGATGCCCTTGCTCCTTGCCTGATCTATGTTTCAGATATGCCCGTGCCTTGCTGATATACTGGCACAAGTTTGACTTTCTGGCTTGTCCTTAGCCTTGTCTTGTCAAGTTGTGCTTGCCTGGTGATCCTGGTCACCCTGGCTGGACTGCTCTGCTTTTCTTGCTTGGGTACAGTGATGTCAAGGAGCTCTGGAGGAGAGCAGGGGCCAGAAGTTGTCTGGAAGGAGCACCTCAGAAGGCCATTGAAGGAGTCCTGACTCTTCAGGATGGGCAGTGGGAAGACAGTTCTGCAGAGTATGAGCTAGAAGGGCTGTGCAAGCAAAGATGGAGTGAAAAAAGGAAAGCTGGGGAACCTCAAGGGAATCTTCATGATTTTATCATTTGCTTTCAGTGAATGGTGGACACTGTCGTAGGACTTTATTCAGGGAAAGAAGAAAAAAAATATTAGAGTTATGAAACAAATGGCAGAGTGAGTAATGTTATCAAGGTTCAAGGTGAAGGCATGAGATCTGTGGGATGAGGTATTGCTGTAAGGGCTCTCTCCCTCTCAGAAAAAGTTGAGCAGCTTAGTAAAACAGGATTAGAGATGCTCAGTGTGGATGATAACACTTTTGTTGCTTTCAGTAGAGCCCATTATGGGATGCAGTGTTCTCTGCCAACAGGAAAAGATCATGAGTAAGTCAGCTTCATCTTCAAAGTATCCCAATGCAGTGGCAATAGAGAGAGCAACAACAAAGATCTTTGAAATGCCAAGAGTGAATTATGATGTGTGGCCATGTCTCAGGGATTCACGTTCAAGTTGGCTGGGGCTTCATTTCTCTCTGCCTCCATCAAAATCAAGGGATATTTCTTTCATCTCTGTACCAACCACCTGTGCTGCCAAGGAGTGTATATTACCTTCTGCAAACTCCAGTGTATAGTTTGGCTCTCAAATCCACAGGGGGAAAAGAAATCTATCAAGGACCACTACATTTAAAGTTTCCATTTATCAGGAGGTTGGTCTTCGGTCAATCAACTGAGAGCTGGAAAGTGTCTTTGAGGAATTATCATCACATCCTTGAGTGCTCTGTTCTTATCTCTGTTTTCTTGAGAGACAGGATATTGGATTGTATTAGACCTTTGGTCTGATGTGATACAGGCATTCTTGTTATCTAAGTACAACTCTGTTGAGGCAAGTCTTTCAAACCTTGTGTTATAGATAAATCTACTGATTTAAAGAATAAGGTACAAATGAGTAGCATTGGTGAACTGGCAGATGGTTTCAGATTCTCAAAAGGTGATTGTCAGAATTATATAACTGCCTAAGAGTCCTAGAGAGGCCTTTAAAGGATATCTATTTTCTTGGAACATAGTCCTAAGTTGCAGGAAGAGTACATTCTTCCCATGCCCTAATTGGTAGCAGAAAAATTTGTTTTATAATTGGGTTAATTTTGTACCACTTGAATATGCAAAAAACTTCAAATGAAGAAAAATTACAGAAATGCCACTGAAGCAGCACTGCTTTCCCCCTTTAAATCTTTTAATTAATTGGATATCGAATGAAAAGTCTCAAAAATATTTTCTTGAGTTCACATTTAATTTGAAATTGTTACCTTTTAAAAGAAAAATAAATATAACATTTTTTAAAGTCTGGTCTGAATTTTGTGATTTTTGATACAGCATAGTGTCTTTTAACACCACATGAGGAAAACATCTGTTTCTTTAAAACTTGTAAGTAACCAAGATGATTACTCAAAAATGCTTTTTATTTTTTCATTCCAGGTCACGAGGAAGTGGTTTCCCTGCTGGCACAAACAGAGCCCACATACACGGGGGACTATCTTAGGCCACCTCAGCTGCTCTGATCTCAGGGCATGAGGGCTTCAGACTATCTCAGTTTCAAGAATCTGCTATGATTTATGTGCCCTATGGCACCTAGTTCTCAGAGTAACGTAAAAAACCTGCCCAACATTAAAATTGCTGAGTTCCCACTCCCTAACCAGACTGTCTTCTCATGAACCCCTCTGCCAGCTGCTCACATTCATCACTCACTGACCATTCCCATCACCCAGCTCGCAAGTGAAAAGCCCCCTGCAATCTCCTGACCTTTCTCCCACGTGTACATCACCGACTCCTCTGCTGCCAGCAATGTGTCCCCATGGCCCACAGCTGAGGGTTCTGACACTTAGCTGGATTTTCCAGTGAACACATTGCTTCTATAGGGACCTTTGAACCATCTCTTGATGTGTTGACCCCAGGTGGTCACTGACTCTCCCTGCGCTCTGCTTATCTTTGAATTTGAGTCTTGTTCTGAGCTGACATGAGCTGGTTTCCTGTTTTTCACATCCAGCTACTGTGCTGGCTGGCAAGTGCCTTCACTAGACAGTTAGACATGAGGTCTTCTCATTAACACACCTCTTGGAATCGGAAGAAGGCCAAAGGCTGGGAGAGGCAAGTTTCCAGCACTGCCTTTGATTTAAGTGCAGCATTAATATTTAAGGTTAAGTAAGTGTGAGTACTAGTGACTGGGAATGAACTCGGAGGGACAGAAGGTGATGTGTAGTGAGTGTTGGGGAAGCAGGGGAGTGGCTGAAATGACTGAAAACCCATTTAGGAAAGATTCTTTGCTGAGTAACTTTGGCACAAGGTTGTGATGGCACATCCTTTTAATCCTTGTCACGCTGCCTCCCTTTTCAGCAACACTGACTCACTCCCTAAGAAAAGCTACTGCTACAAATCCCATGGGAGCTCCACTTCTGACTCCTCAGGCTCTGGATCAGGGTCTCTTGCTCCCTCATGCTGGAGCTCAGGAGATGGACAGGTCATCACAGCTTTGTCTCCTCTGCCTTGGAAGAGAAAGTTTGCAGCAAGTTCTTCTCTTCTGCTAATACAAAAAGTATGCACCCTCCAGCTCCTGCTTGTTTAGGAAGAGAAGAGAACATAAGCAGAGCTGTGCCTTTTTCAAAGCTGAGTACTGAGTGCTATTGCTTTTGAGTAGAAGTGTAGAAACTAACAGGGCCAACAAAGTTCAGTGGATGTTCAGCAGTGATTTCATTCCTTTCAATTCCTTTTCATTCCTAAGCATGAGAGAAGATGAAACTCATTTCTGGAGTGAGGAATTTAGAGCTGGTGAAAAATACTAAGCCTCAGACAAATCTGGATTCCTCAGGCAGGGCTTGGTCAGTATGGATGTTTGAATCCTTGGTGTGCTCCCAGCACTGGAAGCTTCAGCTACTGCAACACAGCAGTGTGAGCATCCAAGCGACTGGGATGTGGTGATGAGAATCGTTGGAGTTATACAATTCTATTAAGGCATTGCAAAAAGCAGATCCCATTTTGCTTAAAAAAATTGTGAATGAGGAGAATGGGGACAGGACCTTTGCACATCCCAGCTGTAGAGGCAGTGATGTGAGTTATAATCTTTACCTCCAACCCTGAGCTGTAGGCTCTGCTCCAGGTCATTCAAGGAAGAGAGGCTAGCACCCTCTGAGGGTTAAAGTAGTACCACATATGAGAGAGCAGAGGTCTTGTCAAGTACACTGAAAGGATAATTCAGTGACTCTGGTTACTTAATTGTCCAAATCAGAGACCTGGTGCTGTTGGCTTCTGGTCTGTGTGCCAGGATATCCGTGGAAGACAGGACCCGAATGATGAGTAACAGTGCACATCCAGGCTGTGCTCCATGTGGAGCATGGATACAGAAAGGGAATGAAGGTAATCCTTTACATACTGACAAAGTTTACCAGCCCCTAACATATGCATGTTGAATTTATCTTGTATATGGCTTACTCACTGACACAAAATGTGCATATTTATCCTCTCTCTGCATACCAACATCACTGAATCTCGTGGTGAAGCTGCAAGCCTGAAAAAATGAATTTGAGAAGCTATAATGCCCTTTCTCAGGGACTTGTTCATAGATGTTCCCTAGTCATTAGTCTACTCAACAGCACTATAAGGGAAGAAAAAGTGGGGATGTGAAGACAGTCCAATTGATTCCTCAGCTCTGAAGCTGAGAAATCTGTCTCAAGGCATGTATTGGCAGATTTTCTGTTCTTAAATGCTTCTTTTCAACCCTGGGACACAGGCAAGACATTATCTTCTTTAGTGACTGCCCAGACATAACTAATGTCTTGGTGCTTGCCTGTCAAACTATATTGAAAGGTGGGTTTTAATCTTTTAACCTGAGCGATATGTGGCTACATAAACTCTTCCCTTGTCTACACACTGACAGTTTGTAGCTTTTGGTTTGTAATTGCAACAAAATGGTCTGGCAATTAAATTGTGAACAGATTTATCACAGAAATAAATACATGTTTAAATCACAAAGGTAATGAAGCTGAGGGTATTAGATTTTGAAAGCAACAAGTTTTGTGAATGAGCATAGAAATTTCTCTCAGCATCCCACGAGACCCTGGAATAAAGGGGGTCAGAAAAGGGAGCTGAACACTATCCATCCTAAAGTGACCCTGCCTTGGAAGTGGTCTAGGTAAGGAAAGGTTTCTCACCTCTAGTAAAGAGTTTACTACTTATCTTTCTTTTTTCATTACCATTATCTTACCAAGATTACCCAGGGGAAAATAGTGATTTCCCCATGCCATTGACCCTGAAGGACAAGCTGAAAATTTACAATCAAGGATGTGAAATCCAATCTAATCCAACCTGAGCATTTGTCCTGGCCTGCTACTCTCCCCTGCAGCATTCTAACATGTAAATAAATTCTTCACACCTATCTTCCTCTGGCAAGCTAAGAACAGTCCCAATACCCACTTGAAGCAAAGCAAAAACTGTATCAAATCTTGGCAAAATGCAGCTATGTCAGAAACAGGGAACACTGGAAACAGGACCTGGGTCCATGCAAGCATTATTGCCCCTGCTTTTCTCATCATTAGTAATTTAGAGCCTATGTGGGTTGTGGTGATGTATGCACTTTCATTGCTGATGTGAGATCCAAACTGCAAGACTGTAGACCAGCCTATTTTAATCAAGGCAAGAGAAATGAATCATTAAGTGACCCAGAAAGGAGCTACTGGAGCTGTTGAGAGGAAACTGTTTTGACCAAACAGAGAGGTATTGGTTTAGGTGCCTTTCTTTCATTGGGAATGCAGCTCCAGCAACTGCAATGTCCCAAACATTTTGCTTCTGTGGAAGTACTGTATGGGGCTGTGCAGACAAATATCTTTATTGCAGCTACAGCAAAAGGCTAATATCTTTGAATGAGACCAACTTACACTCTTGTGTCATTCTTTCATGAAGATTTGGTCAGTAGCAGGAGATACAGAATTTAAGTTGCATTTTTTAAATTCAGTTTTGTCTTAGAGCTATAACTTTGGTGTAGCTGGGTGGCAGGACTCTGTCTCTATCCACACTGAGCATACTTTAAACCACGAGTTCCCCTAGGGGTCCAGGAACTCCTGGGATACTTAGTTGCATAGGCGAGGCAATGGACTGGTTTGTGACAGGGGACCAACTCAAGATCAAACAATCAGCTGAACTCCTAGCCACCTTCATAATTCAGGTTTTCACTAATTGCAGCAGGAGTCTCCAGATGGGAATTCTGGACACCTTGAAGACCCCACCAGGCACATCCTGCTGTGCCCAGAACAACTGCAGTGGCTAGATTAACATCCCAGGTGGATAATATGGCTATCCCAGGGACTTCTGGGGGCTTCTGATACAGCATTGATCAAACTGTTTGTAAGTACTGCTTAGGGACTAAAGGAATTGTCCTCCAGAGCTTTGCTACTCATCACATTATGGAGAGAGACTAATGCCAGGTAGCTTATTGACAAACTCTGAGGAGGGCTACAGCCTGCTGCTGGACTGAGGTGGTTAAGCACAGAAAGCCCTACTGAAACTCTTCATATGTTGGCTGAAATCACATTGTAGTGACAGCAAACAAGAAATATTGGTTCTAACCTCTGGGGGCAGTGGAATGTTGGCACACACAATAGGAAAATGATGATGACTGCAATGCAGGAAAAGCAAGAAGTCCGGGAAACTGTAAACTGAAGACAAGATGGAAGGAAATCAAGGCTTTTGTTTCAGAGAATATAGTCCCAAGCTGAAGTCCAAGGGGTGGGAGCTAATTCTTAGAAACGAAGGGGTGGAAAGGAAAATGAGAACCCAGGGTTAGGGCTTCAGATTATTCCCCTTACTCTGGGAGAGCAGTGATGTGTCCACTGGTCAAGGAGACCGAATATGGTTTCCAGCTCCTACCAACCTGCTGGGTGATCTGAATTACAGCTCAGGACTTTGTCCCGTGTTCCAATTTCTCATCAGTGAGGTCTTCACTCATTAAACCAACCTGATTCTTGAAAGTGGGCAGCGAGTCACCTTCCCCTCTTGAGGTCTCATCATTCCTTTGGCCAGTGCCACCTGGCAGCCCTCGCATGGTGCATGCCATAAACTCATCTCTGTCTTGCAGTGACGAAAGAAAAGGAAAGGACAGGGGCATTTTGTTACAGCCATGTTTCTGCCAGCCCTATCCAATTCCTTGCACATGTCCTTGTGCAGCCAGGAACCAGTGGGAGGGTAGCAGGCTCCTCAGGGACAGGCCCAAATCACTACCTATTGAACCTTCCCCTTAATCCCCAGGTTTCCATTATGGAGCAGTACAGAAGAGACCAACCAGTTAAGTAGTTCCTGGGGTAGCCCAGCAACAGTGAAATCAAACAGAGATTGGCAATGGTTACCCTCAAAGATACGCAGAGAATCACCAGATGGTCTGGTTTCCCTCTGCCCTAAATTGTGCTGGGAATAGAAATCCCTCAGCCTGCCTGCTGAAGTCCACTCCTACCCAGCTACCAGCAATACCAAACTAGCAGCTGCTTTTTGTGCAAGTGTTTTATCACTCTAGATGAGTGGTAAACAGTCCTGGTGGCATAAAGGTGCTACAGTCTCCTCTGAAGTACTATGGGCAGTGAGCCTTGAGGGAGGTGAACACAAGGATCTAAGTGCCTGCCTCTTCTTGCTACAGCTCCCCAGATCAGGGGTGCAAGGAAATGAACTGATTCAAATGAGTCAGGAGTGAGAGTGGTACCACCCTCCCAGCTGAGTGAAAGGAGACAATGAGTTGTACACAGAACATGTAGTATTCATTTTTGAGAGCCATAGTCTTCCAGGGTTTTGTATCAAGGGATACTTTTGCAGCTGGATGACCCCCGTGAAGGTGGAATACCAGATGTGTGACACAGAAACATAGCTGAAGGAGTGAGAAAGAGAGGGAGCAAAGAGCAAGAAAGAGAAAGAGGAAAAACAGTACTACACAAGGAAGATCCTTTCGTCCCTGAAGGAGGAAAGAAGTCCCTGGTAAGTTCCTTTTTTCAGAGTGAGGGATTTTAATCCATAGCAGCATGAGCACTGTGATGTCACTAAAGCCTGATAGACATGGGGCAGCTCTCACCATCCAGCTAGGCTAATTTATACCCTTGAGCATTGTACAAACACAACAGCCATGCTTCCATGATGCCCATGTGGATGTAAGCAGCAGTGCTAGGAATCACAGACTCATTAAGGTTGGACAGGATCTCTAAGATCTTCAAGTCCAACCATCATCCTGGGCTAGGACAGTCTTTTTTCTGTTTGTGGTCAGATCCATCACATAAATCTGGTGCATAGTGGAATTCCTGCAGTCAATCTGAATTGACCAGTTAAAAAGTGGGGTGGTTTACCAACTGCTTATTTTGCTTAGTTTCAGGGAGTTTGGGTATATAAGCAAATCCACAGCCATGATCCTTGGGAGAACTGATCTTTAGATGACACAGGGCTTAGCATATCATAAAAGGAAATAAATGTGTTTTGGTTTCAACCAAGAGGGCTGAGCAGTCAGAAGTTGTCCAATAGCTTCAAAGAGTGGTGCAAGTTAAAGCAGAAGATGCTCTGAAGAAGGAAAAATTAAGAGTTAGCTCTGGATTTAGCCACTTTTGCAAGATTTACTGTCCTGAAGAGGGAAATGAAATAATTTCTCAAAAAAGAGTGCTAGCTGCAAGGACTGTTAAATGTGAAAGATGCCTCTTTTTCCCTGACTGGCTTTGGTGAGAGCAGACTCAGTGGATGTCAGGCAGCACCTACACATTGCTCTCCTTGCTCTTCTTCCATCTCCTTCTCAGCCAGTGGAAGGGAAGATAAACAGGCAGAGGTTCTGCGTCTGAAGCAGACACAAAGCAGTGCTGGGGACAAGGACAGTCAGTTCAAGCAACTGTTTGCAGGCTTCTCAGCAGCCTCTCACGATGGTAACAGGACCACTTTGCCTGAAGTCAGCTCTATAAAGCTAGACATCAAATACTAGCTAAAACCCAGACTGTTTTATCACTTAATATAAAGGTGTATCACAAATTATGAGGTGTTTCTTCTAAACACCTCCTTTACTTTAAAAATCTGTTCTGTCAAGGATTGTCTTTCTCACTGTGCTGTAAGAAATCTGTCAGCAAAGCTCAGATGGAAGCTGCACTCAGAGTTAGCACACAGAAGGTGTTTATCAGGGCCCAGCATGGGAGCAGAG
Source organism: Heliangelus exortis (assembly GCF_036169615.1). NCBI lineage: Eukaryota > Metazoa > Chordata > Aves > Apodiformes > Trochilidae > Heliangelus > Heliangelus exortis. Next base: position 79,367,911 of record NC_092423.1, on the reverse strand, counting down.
GACCTTTTGTTCCACCCTGAGACACAGGAGCCAACCAGAAACACCAGTCCTTGTTGGGGAGCAGCTTGTAAACAGCAAAGAAGGGTTAAATATGCAATTAGTCCATGTGACAAGTGTGACCACCTTCTGTCAGCACTCTGGGTCAGGCCAAATTCCCCTTCCTCCCTCTCTCACAAAAAGCTGGGCTAGGGCACAAGGCTTATAAACATACCCAGCTGCCTGGCAGCCAAGGAAAGAAACCAAACACACCCACAGCAACAGGCAGGCCTGGATATGGGCAAACCCAGACTATTGGCTGATGTGGCTGGCTGCCAGACCTTGGATGGGTTATAAGTAGGGATGTCTAGGACACCGCAGAATTGTTCTGTGAGTTAGTAGTGGTCAGCCCTCTTCTTGTGGTCAGCACTGACACAAAATATCCCAATGCAGAACAAGGAGAACTAAAATTATAGTATGGGTAGCAAGGTACTTTGCAATCCAAGGTACAGGATATTGAAAACAATAAGGCAGTTCCTTTGGTCTCTTTATCTAAGGCATTTCCCTCTGGTTCATGAAACTCCACTTAGGGATACCAGAGAGAGGGGGGAAAAAAAGGCTGACAGATGATGCTCTGTGAGCCATTGCGTGCTTCCCAGTCAGGAACCAGACACTTTCAATCCTGCAGCTCTTTGTCCTTTGGTGTGAACACAGGGCTTTATGACTTCTCATGGCTCCTCAGCCACAGGCACCTCTAGAAAACACAATTGGGCTGCAGTTGTAACCAATGTGCCCCCCTACATGGGTAAGAATGAAAGGTAGCAAATTCTCACCATCTTTACCCACCATCTATTGTGTCTTTCCATTCCTGGAACAGGAACAGCTGTTCAGAACAGTTATATTTTGTGGTTTTCTTCAAAGCTTTGGCCCTCTTGTCTTTGAAATGAAACTCAAACTCAAGAAGAGGCAGCATGGGAGAAGGCAGGCACAGGCACTTTGCAGCCTTGCATCTGCCCTATCATGTTTCCCGGACTGAGATATTTTCCCCACTCATTTTTGGGATCTTGCGTTCAGTCCCTCTGAGCTCTCAACACCTGACATCTGTGTTTTGAACAGGAAGGGTCACACCAGATGGTCAGCATGCAGCCTTGTTCAGGACACAAGGCTACAAGGGAACTCTTCGTAATATGGAGAATAATTCCTTTACTGAAACTTCAACCACAGTCCCAGTGATGATACCAACAGTGGAAGGGCATGGAAGTAATACCGTGTCAGACTTGACAAGGCAAAAGGAGGATTATATGATGCAAGCTTCTAGAAATGCTGACACAAGCCTAATGGAGAAATCCTGAAGGCTGGACCTCTGCCCTGCCTTTGGTCACTGGGTCAGCCAGTCCAATAGACTGACTTTCATTGGTCTTCTTGTAGGAGGAGGAGATTATATTTACCCCTATCCAACCTGGTCCCACCCTCCCTTTTATGTCCTGAGTCCATCCAGCATCACATGATCTACATGTTGAGGACATGGTTCACCTATGGTTAGCCCAGATAATTTGCTCAAGCACTGTCCTCGACAATCAACATTTTAATTCTGAGGTGACTCACCTGTGGCACTGTTTCACCATCACCATGACTTGGGGTAATCACTTTCATATTTGCCTGCATTTTCACATCTCTGGCCAGCAAACAGCTTTCACTTCTTCCTACCAACACTTCCTAACTGGAAGGAGTGTTACGATTAAAGGATCTGCCCACTTAATGAACTTGTCACTCTGCCCCTGCAAGGCAAAAATGCTGGCCCATATTCTCCTTACACCCTTCAGGATCCGGTCTGCATCCCATTTCCCAGGATGCTTCTAAATATCACTCTTCAGGAGCCATGTGGAGTGTGTGATGCAGTCAAGAGGAAGCAGAAACCACAAGGAGTTGCACAAGCAGATGCAGAAAGATAGACCTCATGTCCTACCAAAAGCCACAGGATCCATGCTCCCAGCATATGCATGTAGTGTGCTGGAAGGATCAGGGCACTAGGGTCTGGATTCACACTATCTTGGACCACAGCTGCTGCAGCCAAAACTAACAGAGTGTGGCAAGCTCTAATTACCCAATTTATCTCTTCATTCCATCCTGAAGAGGAGTAAAGTGCTGTGTCTTTCCCTCCCCTTTGGAACCACCTGATCCCTCCTTGGGCATGACACCAGATCCACCCCATTCCATGTGCCTACATTAGCTGAAATGTTGCCCTTTATGGTGCCGGGCACCTGGCCAGCCCTCCTGCAGCCAGAGGCTCTGCATGCAAAGGGCCAGCATGTTCACACACAGCTCTGTTCCATTCAGCCTCTCCCAGCAGCTGCTGAGGGGATGATGGGGACAAGCAGATCTTTTTTCAGACCCCCTGGGGATAGGATTCAACAGGTCTGTTTATTTATTGATTTAAGAAATCCAATTGCAATTATGATTAAGACTCTGAGAAAAGGAGCCCAGGGTAGGGCTTTTGCCACTGTGCTCACTGTTGAACTTTCTACCTCGTAACCCTGTCTGCACCACCATCACATGATCAAAGCAGTCACAGTGCTGATTTAGTCACTTATCTACAGATCAGACAACTTTCTGGCAGCAGAAACCACATCTGATAAAGTCTCAAGGCTCTGTGGTAAAGGAGACAGAGAACCAATCCTGGTCATTGCCACTGTCACGTCATCTTTGTCAGGGAGCACCAAATCTCTGATCCTCACTGGCATGACTGTCTTCTGCAAAAGATACCATCATTAGTCCTGATGGAATCAGACAGTTTGATCTGTTTCCCCAAAGATGCCAGTGTTCCACCAGTTCAGGTTTCCTTTAATTTGGAATAAATTCTAAAATCTTGCTAAACCTTATGTGTCAAGCCAGTTTTGTATCTTGTGCTCGGCTCTTCTGAAACCACTGTATTCCATGCTAAGCAGTTCCACAGCAGAGATGCTAGGAGCCCCACACATCTCCAGCTGCAACAGAGTATATTCTCAGAATGAAAAATGTCACAGAATCACAGCATGGTTGATGCTGGACATGACCTCTGGAGACTGAGTAGTCTCCTGATCAAAACAGAGACAACTAAGGTTGACAAAGTGCACATTGCCTCTTGTTCTATCACCCAATACCACTGAGAAGACTTGCTCCATCCTTTTAAAACCCTCCCATTTGTTGTTTATACCCATGGATGAAAAAGAGGAGAGGAGAGGAGAGGAGAGGAGAGGAGAGGAGAGGAGAGGAGAGAAGAGAAGAGAAGAGAAGAGAAGAGAAGAGAAGAGAAGAGAAGAGAAGAGAAGAGAAGAGAAGAGAAGAGAAGAGAAGAGAAGAGAAGAGAAGAGAAGAGAAGAGAAGACCAATAACAATCCTCTAGTCCAACTGCCTGACTTCAGGGCTGACCAAAAGTTAAAGCATGTTGTTAAGGGCATTGTTCAAATGCTTTTTAAACATTGACAGGCTTGGGGCATCGAACACCTCTCTAGGAAGCCTGTTCCAGTTTGACACCTTCTCAGTAAAAAAATGTTTCCTAACTTCCAATATGAACCTCCCCTGGTGCAGCTTTGAACCATTCCCACATGTTCTATCTCTGGATCCTGGGGAGAAGAGCTCAGGACAAGGGGCAATGGGTACAAGTTTGAGCATGGGAGGTTCCACATAAATGTAAGGAAAAACGTTTTCACTGTGAAGGTGACAGAGCACTGGCACAGGCTGCCCAGGGAGGTTGTGGAGTCTCCTTCTCTGGAGACATTTAAAACCCACCTGGACACATTCCTGTGTGATTTGCTGTAGGTGACCCTGCTCTGGGAGAGGGGTTGTACTCCATGATCTTTTGCGGTCCCTTCCTCTGTGATTCTGTGATTGATTCTGTGGCTCAGCACCTTCCTCCCCTTTTGCCCTCCTCAGGAAGCTGTAGAGAGCACAAAGGTTGCCCCCTCAGCTTCCTGTTCTCCAGACTAAATAAACCCAAAGTCCTTAGCTGATCCTCGTGGGACATTTTGCATTAAATAGTTGCTACCTACCTATGCTACAGATCCATTGGTCTTAGGGCTTTTCTAATTTAAATACAGGAAGTGTGTTGTTACTCTAACGTTCTCCTACTATTCATACAGTAATCCAAAAATAATTAAAGCCAGACCTCAGTGGGCCAGAGTTGAGAGGCCTTTATTATGTCTTTTGGGTAATGAAAGATTCTAAGAGATGGAAGAAGGCAGAAGAAAACTATCTTGGACAGGGTAAGCATGATGCTGCTTGATAAGATAGGTTGGGGAGCTGTAACCAAGTCACCAGTCAGTTATAAGTGATGTAGAGAGCAGGAAAAGTGCAAAAGATACAGCATGGGGGTCATGCTGCTGAGAGAGGAATGAATGAAAAGTTTTTAAGAGGTGATGGGTAGTAAAAAGGAGATGTGGGGAAGGCAAGTAATGTTAAAATTTGAGTGAGTGAGAAGAAGCTGGGAAAAGTGAGCTGAAGGTTGGAGAACTACAGAAGAGTGTGTGCAGGAAAGGATCTGACATGAAAGAAAAGCTGAGATGCTAGAAAATATGGTGCTGAAACAGTAGATTTTTGGAAGCCATCAAGAGTGGAAACTAGGGATGAGCTAGGGATGTTTCCAGTAATAGGAAAGATTAATAGCTGGAGTGATTACTAACAACATAATCTTGGAGACTGGAAAGAGGCAATAAAATAAGAATAGCTTCTAACCTCTAGCTCTCTCCTTGCCACCTGTTTCCAGGATAAAAATGTGCACCTAGCTGGACAAAAAGGGATTAGGAGAGATGTGTCACTGAGAGACACATCTGAGATAGGTTAAACTTGAGATAGGGTAAACTTGAGGTAGGTTAAACTTGAGGTAGGAAATAGGAGACAGAAGATCTTCTAGAGGAGAAACTGGGCATTTAAAAGAGCATGAAGGATATTCCCTTAGGACATGAAGGCAGCACACAGGACTAGGTTGCCTGGGCTGGTGTTAGAAATGGTTCTTTGGGACTGGAGGATTCAGGTGAATAGGAGAAGGGAAGAAGAGGTAGTGGATGCTTGTAGCGGGTATACTTCCATGAGGAGGGAGTAGTCAGTCTGAGGGAGGATGATGAGCATGAGCAAGGAAATGGTGTAAGACTGCTAGGGGTATCACTAGGGAAGTTTTTCTGGGGTTATTCATGGATGAAGTTATACAGCCAGTGGTTACAGCTCCTCTGTTAGCTTTTCACCATAATGCCCAGGATGACCACCCTCATAGTCTACTGTCTTCTCAGCTGAATGGGGATATTCATGGCAGGAAGCTCACCTTTCCACTTGCACCTAAGCCACTTGAGGAGGTAAAAGGGTGATTTGTGCTTCAGCAGGGCCATCAGTGTTTGCAAAAGGCCATTTTTCTGAGTGATGGGAACTAGAAGGGGACACCTGTGCGAAGTGACACTGGGACTCCTGCTCCTAACAAGCCCCCCCACACAAGAGCCCATCTATCACCTGGTTGTGAACACAAGGAAATAGGAAAACATGCATGGCAGTGGGCAGGTTAAAACATTTGACTCCCTGTGGCTTTCTCCCACATCCCACATCCATGGCTCCCACCACCTTCTCAATGCCATCATCAGTCCTCAGCTACCACCCACAGCCACATTCTAGGGGCTTCCCAGCACCTCCACCCCACTGGCCCGAATCCATACTTCAGGGGTCCTAGTGGAGGCTCAGGCAGCATCCAGGGGTTGCCCCTGGTTGTGTGGCATTTTGTTGGTTGCACGGTTGTGCCGAGGTGGCCATAGGCTCTGTCATGTCTCTGCTCTGCCACTGCAAACATGCCCCCCCTCACAGGCATTTTATTATGAGGGAATAAGAGCCACATATAGAAACACAAGATATATATTATGCTCTACTTAGAGACAAAGCAGCCCCTAGAAAACACCCTGGAGTCCCTGTGGGCAAGAAGGTGAGTGATTCACACGTGAACAGTCATTTCCAAGAGGAAGAACAATTTTTCAAGCCCCAAGGAAGCACAAGGAGAGGACACAGGACAGCACTGAGCAATGGAGAGAGGACCATCAGCTGGGGAAGGAGCCTGGCTCCACAGCAGCAGGGAGAATGCTGCACAAAAGTTGCCCTCTGGGTCACCATGGCCTCTCACACCCACAACACCGTGGTGCCCTGGACCCCAAAGCCCCTTGGAGGGTGAGGCCCTCTTCCCTCCCCTCGTGGGAGGCAGGCTCTAGGGCTTCACCACAGCCTCTTCACTCTGCCTGTCCTCCAGCTTCCAAGGGAAGTCCACATAGTGCAATGCCCCACTGACAGGGCTGCGTTTGGCTGGATCCAGGGCCAGCAGGCTCCGCAGCATCAGGGCAGCCTTCGCCGTCAGGCGTTTCCAGTGTCGGGGCAGGTCCTTCTCCAAGCCAGTCTCCTGCCACAGCATAAAGTCCTCAAAAAAAGGGTCATCCGGCAGGCTCTGCTCCCAGGGGAAGTAGCCAGTCAGCAGGCAGAAAAGAAGCACGCCAAAGGCCCAGGCATCCATGCTGGCGTCGATAGGCACCCCCTGGGCATCGGCGGTGTTGCTCAGCTCCGGGGCAGTGTAAGGGATTACCCCAGCCACCAGCTTGAGCTTGGTACCTTTGGGCCGCGTGAGCCCAAAGTCAGTCAGCTTGATGAGTCGGCACTCGGGATCGAAAAGCAGCACATTCTCAGGCTTCACGTCACGGTACACCAGCCCTCGGCTGTGGATGAACTCCAGCGCGCTCACCAGCTGCTTGGCACACTGCTTGGCGGCCGCCTCGGGGATCCCGTCCTGCACGGGGAGGGAGACAGTGATATGGCACCAGCAGGGTGCCTTGGCAGCCCTGACAGATGGGCTCACCTGCATGCTCTGCCCTGGGAAAAGGACCCTTGCGTTTCTGGTCTTGCAAGGCTGAAGCTGTTTTGGTGCTGTAGACCCCAGAGAGACCCACAGCCCATTGACTTCACCTTTCCCCCCTCCCTCCTTCTGACCCAGCCAGCCTACCCAAGGGCCAAACACTACAGTCCCAGACCCCATGGCTTTGCAGCACCACTCACCCGGGGCTTGATAATAGAGATGAGGTCTTTGTGCAGTGCTGCTTCATAGAGGAAGCCATAGTACTTGCTGGACTCGATGGCAATTCCAAACATGCTGATGATGGCAGGGTGGGTGGCGAGGGAGAGCGCCACGCAATACTCATACAGGAAGGTGTGCAGCTTGGTACTGGCTTTGGGTAGCAGCTTGAGGGCCATAGGAGTCCCTGGAGAAGGGGAGAGTGGGTTAGACCGCTCTGAAAGTCACCCACAGTGAGGCCAGAGAGAGCAAAAGCAGGGCCAGCCATGACTCCAGACACTCGCAGCCATAGGGAGGTCGCCAGCCTGAAGTTTGTGTGAACATATCCTGTGGACACCAGATCTGGGAGCACGAACTGCCCCTGGTGGGAGTTTTGAGCCAGTCGGTGAGTGCACAGGAGCACTGGGCAGAGCAAGGGAAATTCAGGCTATGTGGGCCCATCAGTTTGAGCTGAAACTTCTGGGGAAGAGTAGTGTCAGGGGCCTGTGGGCACACAGAGGCCTTAATGACCTTTGCCAGCCATGCCCAGGACCTCCACTCACACACTCTGTCCATGGACCTAAGGGCAACATCTAAACTTCCCTTCCTGCCCAAGCAGAGTGGTAGGAGTGCTGGTTTCCAGTGATACCACATCCATGCTGGTGCCTAGCCATGAACCCTATTGATCCTGACTTGTGGATTGACCTTGGACTTGCCTCATCACTAGAAGCTTGCCTGATGTTATGGGCCTGTCCTCTGATATCACCTGCTCCCTGACTGGGTGCAATGGGATGGTCCCTGGATGGTGAGATCCCTCTCCTGCCTGTTTCTCTGAGGCCCCCCACCATATGTGGTGCCCAGCCCTACAGAGCCACCAGCCCACCCAGCACCCTGGTGATGGAGAGGAGGCAAGGAACAAGTAGCTCATAGGGTGCAGTCAGCTCCTTACCTCTCTGCCTGTGGGTCACTAGCATCACATGTCCATACTTGCCCCTTCCCAGCTCCCGAATAACCTCATAGTGCTCGGCCACCTCAGTGCGCACCAGGCTCTGAGCCGTGATTTCCAGGAGCTCTTCCAGGACAGTGGGTGCCACTGACACAGCTGCAGCTGAGCTCTTGGCCATTGCTGAGTGCTGCAGAAACACCATAGCCTGAGTCAGCAACACCACAACATGCACAGAGAGAGGAAAGCAGACTGGACACACGACACAAAGCATGCCATAGGAGGGGATACTTCTGCCGCTTGGAGCCTGAGCACCCTCACAGTTGTGTTAGATTTGAGCTTGGGATTTTATACAGCACACCTCTGCGCGAAGCCCTTCATCATATAAAAAGTCCCTGTATTGGAGGAACCTTCTTCAGCCCTCTAAACACTTCTGTTTAGAAAAAAACCTCCAGAGAAGTGCTTGATGCTCTAATTGTGCTTCCTGGGGCCTTTCTGTGTCAACTGTGCTGAAGTTTGGCCTTCCGGCTCTCGAGCTGACTGCTTCAGACCCATTTCAGAGAAATGTTTTTTTCAGTCTTCCCAGCCAGCCACAAGGCAGCCTTTTAAGGCACCTCTAGCAGAACTCTCCCTCTGACTACCTCCCTGTGCCTGAAAGCCCCTCCTGGCACACAGAACCAGGGTCACAGTATGGTTAAGCTCAGAAGGTACCTTTAGAGATCACATAGTGCAGCCTCCTGCTCAGAGGAAGGTAAACTAAACAAAAAGTTGTTCAGTGTTTCATGATCTTTCTGGTAAAAAGTTTTGGGTTTTTTTTATGCTTAAATAGAAAGCCTGTGTTTCAGGCCTGCTGCCTCTTGCTTTAAGAACACTCTGTGTCTTTTTTACAGGTATTTATACACACTGATAAGATGATCCTCTTAAGCCTTCACATCTTGAAACTAAAGAAGTCCCAGAACTCTTAACCTCTCCTCATACGAGAGAGGCTCCAATGTCTTTTAACCTTCAAAGCCAGGATTTGTTCCAGTATGTCCACATCTTTTTGAGGAGCCCAGACCTGGACCCACTACTCCTGGTGTGGCCTCACTAACCCTAAATAGAGAGGAAAGATCCCCTCCCTCCACCTGCTGGTAGCACATTGCCTCACGCAGCTCAGGGTGCAACCCAAGAGCCTGAGGGTAGTAGCATTCTTGTATGTGTCCTAAACAGTGTTCAGTGAGACAGAGCTCAAGTGTAAAAACCCCTGCAGCTACAAACTCAGTAGCTTTTCCCATGAAATATTCTGCCTTGTGTAACACATTCTGGGGGAGGGAATAGGACCTCATGTTGCTAAAAAGGAAGATGGCATCCTGGCAATATGAATGTCAATGGAAAGAATTAAGCCTTTTCCTTTAGTTTTTACATTGGTCTATCTGTGCTTATCACAGTTCCTTCAACTTTCAACCACTTCTGCTGCTAAGTCTAGTCATAATAACCCAGTACTTTAGCAACAGAGTTTTCTAAACCTAGGAAAACTACTAAAACATCTGGGTTTGTACATAAGACTGGTACTACTTGTGGGAGAGTTCTCCTTATTTTCCCTTCCCTTCTCTCCTAGACTGCATTACTAAATCTTACCCAATTCAGAAGTACCAAGTACTTGGCCCTACTTTTCTGCACAGGCTTTGGCTGTGTGAGAGCCAACAGCAGTCGAAGTTATTACAGTCAGTAGGGAGTTTAACAATGAGCAAGTGGGGGGAGGGGGGGGAGGGAATGAATGGTAGGCTAGGGAGAGAGAAACTCACAGGGAAAGGCAGTTTGGAAACTATTTTAAAGATGTTGCTTTGATGTCCTCCTCTGTGCTGCCCAGTCAACACAGCTTGTGAAATTCCACACAGCAAGGGCATCACGAAATGCGATGAACGCAAACAGAACCACTCTGGCACCAATATTTCCAAACTGGTGTTAAAACAAATAGCTGAAATAGGCTTTTAAAGAGTCCTAGCTAGGCATATAGAGAAAAAAACCCTTAAAATGTACTGGATCTTTGAAAGACCAGGACCTCCCCTTGATATTAGATAGGCTTAAGCCACTCTAAATAGGGAGTGGAACAACAGGAGAGATGTCAGCTTGTCTTGTGCAGAACGCATTAGATTTGTATATGTGAAAAAAATATCAAAACATCTCTTTAGTGAGACAGTGTTTCTCCTATATCAAATTCATGGTCATACACAATTTCTTGTTAGCAAATTAGAATCACAGAAAATATAGAATTTTCAGGGTTGAAAGGGTACTTTAAGATCATCTAGTTCCAACCCCCCTGCCAGGGGCAGGGACACCTCCCACTAGATCAGGTTGCTCAGAGCCCCATCCAACCTGGCCTTAAAAACTTCCAGGGATGGAGTTTCCATCACCTCTCTGGGCAACCTGTTCCAATGTCTCACCACCCTCATGGTGAAGAACTTCTTCCTAACTCCCAGTCTAAATCTATGTCCCTCTAGTTTGAATCCATTCCCCCAAGTTCTATCACTACCAGACATCCTGAAAATTCCCTCACCAGCATTCTTGTAGGCCCCCTTCAGATACTGGAAGGCTACAATAAGATCTTGGAGCCTCATCCTCCACCCCCTCTGGGTGTTGCCTCCCTTATTTCTACCTGAATACTTTTGCACAGCCTTTAATAAAGCACATTTTGCTCAAATGGACTTAGTATATCAAATAATTCAGGTTGCTTGGTGGTACTGTTTTTAACGAATCAGTGCTTTCATTTCTTCTAGGGGCTGTGTAAGGACCCTTCCTGAAGGGGTTTCCTATGAACCTCTCTCTATAGCATTGGTGGGAGTCCAAGGGTGTTCTCAGCCTGGTTTGTACAGCACCTGCCAAAAGCCTCCCATTCACTGATCATTCCCTGAAAGTTATCTGCACAATTTTGTCCTGGCCCTGGTCAAAATCAGTAAGCCATTTTAATGGGCTAAAATATAAGTCCTGTGTATCAGAAATGACTGTATTTTATTGGTGCTCTCAATCTAAACAATTATTTTTGTTAAGTCCTGACTCTGCTATAATGCTTCTACCTTTGTCGATTATCTAGAAGAAGCATCCAGAAAATTTTGCAAATGACACAAACTGGGTTTGAGTAGATAACCTATTGATACAACTAGCACATGCACATACACACATGCAGAAGTGTTCCACACAACCACAGAAGTCAGGAGTTTAGGCTGGCATTGAGCAATAGAAAAAAAATTATGAAATATCATATTATCAGACACATCTAAGTTCTTCATGCTGCTTTTTAGATAAAATTGGCACTGTGCAAACCCAGATGTGGTATAGCCCCACTTCCTTTGCAGGCTTTAGTATGTAAGATGATACAGAGCTGCACTAGGAAAAGTCTGCAATATAGATACACATCTTAATGACACAGATACAAATCTAAGAGAAGAATGGTACAATGTTTACTGATTTTGCAGACTGCACATTTGCATTCATGCTGCTGAAGAGAATGCCCAATAAGCATCAGATACAGGAAACATTAGCATTTGGAAATGCTAATGTTTCTCAGGAAACATGAGAGGTAAACTAGCATTTTCCAGATGCTAAATTAAGAAAATAAGCTTCACTGAAAACAAACAAAAAAAATCAATACACCCATTCAGCTTTACATAGACTAAGACAGATTGTAAAAAAAAAAGAAGAGATCTGCTCTGAAATTATGTGCTTTTTACAGTGAACTCTAGTTTCTGCAAAGCTTTCTACATACAGATGCCCTGAGACAGTCTGAAATTTCATCTCTGAAAATCAGCTGAGTTAGGAAAGCTGTATTTCTGAAGAGCTGGCCACCTGCTAATGACTTTTGAGCTAGAACTGAGAATACCATGCCCCAGTGGATTTTGTATTTTTATTAGAAATTTATTCCTTCCATTTGCTCTCCTTTGCTTTCTTCGTCAACTTTTATCTGATTTCTTTTTTTTGTTTGTTTGTTTGTTTTTAATGTTAAAAATATCCTGATGTGAAATCCTGGTTTCACTAGGGCAAATTTCCTGAATTCCTCTTGAGGCCAGCTGATAGATGGGTCAACTGAACTAGCTATTGGATGTTTTCTGTCTTTTTAATGGTATCGGTGAGACCACAGTTCAGCAAGCCAGTGCTGGTGTCCACAGTCTGATAGAAAAAGAACCTGAGAAGAACCAACCATGGGAATGACAACAGTCTGACAAGTACAGGGGAAACTTTCAGAGAAGCAGACTTTCTAGCTTATCAGAGAGTGAAGAAATGACCCTGTCATCTGTTTGTACCTTTGTGGGTACTAGAATTCCACTGAAGAGAGATTTCCCAATTAAGTAAACGCATTCTAATAAAACCAATACGAATAGCTTAAATGAGGTGAAATGAGGTATTTTCAGACCTCATTTGTGGTGCAGATTTTGTGAAGAAGGATATTTGCCCATAAAAATATCTTCAACAAATATGGCAGAATACCCTTCTGTCTCTAGAACTGTTAAGTCAAGAAAGATACATGTTTAATACAGGCAAGTAATCAGAACAGATTGTCACAGTGTTTGTTTCTGGCCTTGTTGCCGATAAGATTTATGAGCTTCTCTCTGAAACTGGTTAGCAGGTTAGTGCTTAATGTCACTGGGGAGAACCACACGCCTGTCCCCTTAGCAGAACTGTGTACAGTTCTTCTTGGGCAGAAACACCTAGCAGCCTCCCCGAGGACAGCCCCTAAGCCTCTCTCCAGCAAGCAGTACACCACAATCTCTGAGCAGCAACCTCCTCTGACAGAAATCAGCAGTAATCTCCCAGGGACCAAGCCAGATAACTCCCTCCTCCCAATCAGCCAGCAGGTACCGTGGCACCATCCCACTGGCCACAACCAAACACAAAACAGTTTTCTGGGACAGAGCCACCTAAGAAGCCCACCATGAACCAGAGGTGTGGAATGGGTGCACTCCACCTTGTGCCTCTACGCTATGCCGGAGTCTCTAAACCAGTTTGTGAGGAGTGGGTCCCCTTTTTACGGTCCTTGCTGATCTCCTTCATCCTCCCACAGCTGGCACTTCTCTTCCCACACTCCCTCCCTGTCCGGACCAAGCTTCTCACCTTCTCCAGCAGTGCAGCACTGACGGCCGTGGGCTGCCTCTCTTCCCTTAGTGCAGCCTCCGGGCTGGGTTCAGCCTGCGCTGAGCAGCCAGGGGGGGCTGCCAGGCATTACAGGGATACGCGTGACGCTCCGCCCCTTCCCCATGCCTCTGGTCCTGGGGGCACACTGCCTCCTGCTGAAGGTGACCTCTGGGAAGGAAGAAAAGAGGGGGAGTGGGGGGGACGAGGGGAGATATCCATCTGCCTCGTTTATAGAGGGGGAGGTGTTTCGGGGATAGGAGTGGGTCTGTAGTTTCTGCTTTAGCCATACCATCATAAGCCCCAGAGAGCTTTTGGCAGACCCACCCTTTCCAGCCCTTCCTTCCAGCTTGGGTTCTCATTACAGCTGAGGGAACAAAGCAGCTTCCTGGGATGGCACAGGGTCCTTGATCCAGGGCTGTGCCAAGTAAGAGTACAGTCACGGTGGAAGGGCTCAGAATCACCATGGGCTGCCAGTGCTTGCTTTTTGGCCACCAAATGGCTGAAGACGTGCCAGCCAGTGAACACTGGAGACCAAGTACAAACCATAGTTGCTTCAAGGTCCCTTCTTGGTGCCCAGTGGGTCAGGCTCCTGACACACACCAGAACTATTACAGAGAAGGTGAAATCACTAGTGGTAACTACACTGACTTGCAGGTGTTTCACCTGTTTGTGCTACCTCCAGCTAGACTATATTCCGGCATCAGAGTCCTCTTCCTTCCACTTGATTGTGGAGAGGAAAACAACCCCTGAGAACCCCTTTGACACCAGGTAGGTCCTAGATCTGGGGTCTGAAGCACAGGGGGCTGTTCACAAGGAGATGAGTCAGCTTGTATATTGGAACCAGTGATGGGTGCAGCAGTGACAATGCCTCCCTGTTGCCAGTGTCTCTACTGATAGTTGCCACTATCTGCACCTGATTAGCCTTCGTGAGCCCTCTGAGGGCACAGTATGGTGAGGAAAACTGAGAGGACGGAGGTAAATGGCACTGTAACAGAGGACAGCAGAACACCTCCCATAAGTACTTTGGGTCTCCAGTACAGAACTGAACTGTCATGTTTGGTCTCATGAAGTATGGGAATTACACCAAGAAATTGTCACTCAGGACTTTGCCCCACATAGGAACAATAAGGCAAGAGGCACTGGACTGCCCCCACAGATGCACAGCAAGTGCATTGGCCTATGATACCTTTGATGCTTTATGAAAATACATTCTTTTCCTCCTCTGAATTATTGTTGTGTTTAGCAAAATAAATGTCCTGTCCCTTGCAATTCTGGCTCAGAATAGGCACCACGCAGAAAAATAAAGGAACATGAACATGCCCGATATCCAGATGTGGCAGCAGGTGTCTCAAAGGCATAGCAGTGAAAACTGCACGTGGAACAGCTGGGCCAGAGCAGCTGCAGTGAAGGGAACTAGTCAAGAATGACTCTCCCACACCTCCTTAGTCCTTCCTTCTCTTCTCTTATCCCCCTTTCTTGGCATACACACAACAGCCCATTTCACTCCCACCAGAGCAGCAGCAGTTCTTCAGGTACACACAGCTCTGAAGGATCTGGTTTGAATTCCTGTTAGTGAGTGCTCAGATTCAGACAATATCAGATATATGGTTGAAACAGGATCACTGCTCCATCACAGAGAAATCTACAGGACTCCAGCAACTACCTAAAGAGCCACTGAGGGGACTGACTGCTCCAACACACCACTAGCAGCACTATTTCTCAGCTGTTGTCCTTAGTGTGAACCCTTTTCTCTACAATATCCCTGGATAATGACATTGGTGGCTGCCAGAGAAGGTGAGTTGGGTGAAGATGTCTGTTCATGGCTCTTTAGTTTCTATTCCATACTACTGAAGGCACCAACAGCATCTAGGGCAATGGAAGATTTGATGCCCATTTGGACCCAAGAGAGTGCTCTTTGAAATTAAATTGTATGGATGGTAAGGACACTAATCAGTGAGGACATATGTAAGAGAAAGCTGCTGAAATAGGGCCATCGAGCCCAATGGCACTGCTCTTTTAACGTTGTAGCATATGGCAATACTCAGGTTATCTATATATATATTCAAACTGACCATAAACAGCTTTTCAGAGTAGCCATGATCCCTTCATTTCCAGCACTCAATTTCGCTCTGCCCTTTTTAGAACCAGCTTTGTGCCTCATTCTGGAGTGGGAATAGCTCTTTGACTTTCCCCAATGCTTTCCTATTTCTCATATTAATAATTCTGTGAGCTGCCAACATTTTCCTCCTCTCCAGCCTCAGTAAGCAGGCAAGGCAAGCCAATCTTCAGGGTGCTACAGGGTGACGGCTGCCTCCTGGATGGAAAGCTGGGGCCCTGAGCTCTCCTCAGCATAATCAGGGTGCTCAGAGAAGTCCACCAGCTGCACAGACCATTTGTGCTCTGAAGTCATTCAGCGCTACCCCATCACTGAGGAATCTGCTGGCTGCTTTCCTGACAGTACCATACAATGTCCCACCTCGCCTGCCAGCTAACACAACACCCTCATGCTGACCCCAGGCCCTGCTCCCCAGGAGTGCTGTTCAACCACGCTCCCCAGCTTCTGCAGAGCCCCCTGGTCAGAGGCTCACGGCCATATCTGCTTCAAAATACCCTGCCCAGTCCCACTTCAGCATCCTCTCTTCATATTGCTGTTGGGCGTGTTATGTGCAGAGTGGCTGCAAGAGGCAGCGCTGATACATTGGTATTAATAAGCACTGGTTCCAATGATTTGGAGCAATGATGGGATGGTGGCCTTCCACCCCAGCACAGGGACAGGGACTCACAATACCTGTATTTTTAACCTTTTCTGTTGTGATCTCCCCCAGCTTGTCCTCCAGAGCCTAAAACAACAGACAATATCCAGTATCCAGGATGCACATCAGCCTTCTCCCTGAAGCTCAATGACTTAATTGCAAGCAAAGGTACAGCTGAGGCCTTTGGGTGGTAGGTCATCTTGCAGCACCCACCCTAGCCTGGCGAGAGGGTGCCATCACAGCAGGCTTTGTTGGCTGGGATCTACATGGCTTGGAGGCAGGTCCTAGGGAGGGAAGGGTTGTGGTGGGGCTTCGCAGGGTGAAAGGCTGGACTCGCAAGGGAAGAGTAGGACTTGGATGGTGAGGAAGGGAGAACATGTTTTTCTGGGAAAGCTTTCTTCTGTCAAGGAAGAGAGAGGGGCCAGCTGCTCCAAAGTGACAGGGAGCCAGAAGAAAAGGGAGGTAACAGGGCAGGCAGGGCAGGGGCCATCAGGTAGGGTTTGTCCCACAGGATCCCACAGCATGGGAGCAGGGCAGGGCCAAGGATGGGAGCTGAATTCAGCAGAGTCCAGACCATCAGCAAGTAACAAAGCAGATTGAAAGCCATCTTGGGTTAGTGAGGGGGTGTTTTGGAAGCAGGAGAAGGAGGACAGGGGGACAAGGGTGGCTCCTGTGAGAAGCTGCTGGAAGCTTCACTGGCTCTAATTCTGGCCCTGCCTCTGCTCAAGGCTGAGCAGATATGGGAAGCTGGGTACATCTCTGCAAATAACATATTCAAGAAAGGAAAACATCACTGAAAAAAAAAAAAAAAAAAAAAAAAAAAAGACCTGCAGAGGAGAGGAGGAGGTGGTGAGAGCAATGCCAGAGCAGATATACCAAGGTCAGTGAGGAAGGAGGGGGAGGAGGTGCGCAAGCAGAGATTTCCGCCACAATCCGTGATGTAGATGGCCCCCCTGCAGCCCATGGAAGAGCATAGTGGAGCAGTCCCTGGAGGACCATAGTGGGTCAGATGTGTTTCTGCAGCCACGTAGGACCCCGTGTGAGAGGAGGTGACCACTCCCGCAGCAGCCGTGACTCTGTGTGCAGCCCAGGCTGGAGCAGTCTGTGCCTGAGGGACTGCACCTGTGGGAGGGACTCGTGTCCCAGGGGTTCCTGAAGGACTCTCCCGGGAGAGGGGCTCCGCATTGGAGCAGGGGAAGGCTGTGAGGAGTCCTCCCCCTGAGGAGGAAGAAGCGGCAGAAACACCGTGTGGGGAACTGACCCTAAACCCCCCCTGCCCCTCCCTGTGCCCTGAGGGGGAGGCAGCAGGGAAGGGATCCCAGCCCGGGAAGAAGGGAGGGGTGGGGGGAAGGTAATAAGATGTGGTCGTGTTTTCTCTTTCTCCTGATAAATTATATTTTTTTTCAGCTGAGTCTGTCTGGTTTTGCCCTTGAATGAAACTGGGTAGTGAAAACCTCCCTGTTGTCTCAATTTAAGAGCTTTTAGGTGAATTTTCTCCTCCCTCTCCCGCAGGGGGGAGTGAAGGGTGAGTCAGCAGAGGCCTGGTAGGTACCAGCTGGGCCTAAACTGCACCAGAGCCCCTTCTGAGAAGTGGATCTGTAGGCCAGAGTCACTTCCAGTGGTGGTAGCCACTGTCAGACACAGTCTGGTGATTGCAGCACAGGTGTGAGGCCAAGCCAAGAAGTCATTTCTTAGTGTAAGAGTCCAGAGAGTTACTATGACCAGGAAGAGCCACGAAGGAGGTGGAGACAGACCATGGCACAGCTCAGCCAGGGACTGAAGACCCAGAGCTCAGCTGAAATGGGACTCCTGGTCTCATGGCTGCAGATGGAAGCCCAGATGAGGCTGGTCTGTGCCATCACTTGCCCTTGCTGCAAGGCAAAATTATGGTTCCTGCCCGCTACTCATTTTTTCAGCAGCTTCATATATGCCTCTAGCAATGGGCTGGAAGGCAAAGGACGACCCCACTTTCCAAGGAAAGCTGATCCCTCCTCTGCTCATCGCCTCATTTCTACAGCCTTATCTGCATGGGGTAGTCAGCCAGTGCCCTGCAAAGCATGTTCCACCATCCATCTCCCAGGGACAGCTGCTGCTGGGACATTGCCCCCAGTGTAGGTGTCTCACTGCACATGGGCTTCACCTGGGTCCATCCGCAAAACTGGGAGGGAAACACCCCCCCATTGGGGTGTCAGAAGAAGCACTTGTTTTCTTATAGGTCTGGATGGCCAGGGCTCTGGAAGAGCTTGTGGGTGCACGTTAGGGGCATGTGTTAGTTGGGTTCTGGTGCTGGCTTGGACATTGCATCATAACGTTGTAAGGAGGCCCCTCTTGAGGCCAGTTCATGGTTCCCAGCATCCACCCCAGGATTGCTTCAGCCAAGGTGTTTCCTGGAAAAAACATTTTGTCCGGTTTTCTCTGAAAGATATCCAGTGATATGGGCTCTGTGCTGCCTGCAACACAGCCACCTTGTATGACAAAAGGTGACAGAGAAGAGAAGCTGTAATAGCAATAGTAAACAGGCATAATAAAACCTTGAGGGGAATAAAAGAGATGAAAATAAATCACTGTTCACTGTCTCTTTAAAAGACAAGATCTAAGAACTAGAGGCAGGTCCAAAACAAACACAAAGCTTCCTTAGGCAGCAGGCCTTCAGCGGTGGATGCCTTGCCTGAGGAGAGCTTGGGTAATAAACAATTATGTGGTTTCATGGAATAACTGGATGGAGATGCTGCAGAGGAAAAGCACAATTAAATAGAAAGAGTCAACATCTGTCTAAGACTGCTAGAGGCTAGGAGACTATTTGGGGGATTTACTACATACTTCCTTGCTCTTGTATCTTCCACAAGGAATTTGCCACTGGATGGTCTTACATCTGGGACAGAGCATTAGACAGTGTTTTATTCTAATCTTGTTCAGCTGTTCTCATTCATTCAAGTAGTGAATTACTGTGATGGCATGACCATGCTGCAGCACCCCATGGGCAAAGCCAGCAAAGCAATGAGCTCCATGGCCCTACAACCATTTCTCCCAAAACAATCCCATAGCTGCTGTTTGAATAGCTGTCAAGTGACTGTCCTGGGATAGGTTGCTACCTTTGCAGCCTCTCCCTGTAGTGACATGAGGCAACCAGGTGCCACTAATTGCCAGGTAGTGGGCTTGACCTCGTATGAAGCCCACCTGTGCCTAATTAGGGCAGGCCCCTACTGTGCATGAGCAGGATTAGGGGGCCAATAAAAGGCTCACACCTCGTGTAGCCAGAGAGTGGTTAGCTACCTTCAGAGCAGTAGCACTGATCCAGGCTAGTCAGACCTCCACTTGTGAGATTCTACTGGGACACCTGGTTGGATCTTGGAGCACTGCATCCATAGAAGAGGTTTGTCTTGCTAGACTCCCTGACAGGGTGACAGGGTGCAGAGGGGCTGAGGAGGTAAGATGGGAGTGATTTTGCCTTGTGGGTGGAACAGAGGCCTGACAAGATGCAGGGTTGCTGGAGAAGGAGTGGCTGCAGCAGCAGCATGCTGTGTTATGGGTTTTTGCTACCCAAGGGCAACCTGTGAATGCATTGTCCGTGGGATGGTATCAGAGGAGTGGGCACTGAGCCAGCCTTTTAGAAAACAATTCTTTGGTAACTGAGGAAAGCACTCAACTTCACATTGAAGAATTTAGCGAAAGACATATCTGTATTTGCTCTGTCTACCACCTTCAAGATTTTATAAACTTCACTCAAATTTTCATTTAGTCTTCCTCTTTCTCAACTGAAGATCTGCAGCCTTTTCCATAGTTCCTCATAAAGAAATCATTTCACCCCTTGATTGCTGTAGCTGCCTTTCCCTATGCCTTTTCAAACTCCATTATGTCTGTCTTTCTTGAGACCAGAACATCACCCATTGCTCAAGATCAAGATGCCTAGAGGTTTTGCTGCATAACCTCGTTGCATGGGGTAATAAATGACAACTCCAGGATCTCCTTCCTGATGTTTAACTGCAGAAATTAGGTCTGAGATCAGCATCGTGTAGGAATGTGCTGGATTATTTTCCCAAAATGTATTATCTTACGTGTATCTATGTTGAAGATCATATGACACTTTTATTCCCAACCACTTAGTTTTGTGGGATCATTCAAGTTCCTTGCCATCAGAATAGTATTTGATGACATGGGGAAAGTCAGTGTCACCCTCAACACAATCAACACAAAATAGTAAGAACTTAAATTGACAGTCAATTTTTTTAGGAGTTTACTTCCTGGACGATTCTAATGACAGTTTTTGAAAAAAAAATGGGGGTATGGGAGGTTTCTCCACAGACTTTTAAAAACAGTAATTTCCAGAGGAATGCAGTGTACTCAGAATGATTGTGTATCGTTGTCCAGCCATCTAGTTTCCTCAGCTAAGTGATACTGCTGCTCTTCACCATTGTGCATATTTAGTTCAGTACTAGGTCTCTTCTGTTGAAAAACCTAGCAGCACAGCTAAGCTGGCAGGGGTCATAGGCTTGCACAACAGGAGGCTGGTCTTCCCATCTGTATAAATTCTCTGAAGTAAACTAACAGCATCATTCTTTTTCTCATGTGAAATTCAAAGTGCTTTTCCCCAGAGCCACTGACCCAGCTTTGTGAATGGGGACAGGTGTCAGTGATAAAACCAGGATATTAAGTAGTTATTTTCCTGCATTAAGAAAGACACAGGTCAAAAACACTTCCATATTGGCCATATAAATTCTTTTAAAACTGTCCATCTCTTGGGGTCCCTGCACTATACTACACTATTCCTTCAGAGGGGGAAATGGCTGGGATATTTGTGATGATCTGGGTGGAGCATGAATTAGGTGCCTCTGTGTAACGTTGCCCAGTGGCTTTCAGCCACAGATTGAAAAGCTGAAAGCTCTCCAGCTAATGCATTATTTTCTTTCAGTGATCTCATGTTTTAAGCATGATTTCCTTCATCTCAGATTCTCCCATGGCATCAGTAAATTCCACATTCAAAGAAGATTTTAATTCCTTGGTGAGTGACAAGCTGGAATGGTGATTTGAGTCCTAATCCTTCTCTTGAGTGGTGAATGGTGCATCTCATCATTAGTGCATCAGGCAGATGCTATCGAAGGTATCATGGGAATAGCAAATAGCAGCATCTGAGCCAGCTGGAAAATTCCAAGGCTCAGGCTGGTCTCCAGTCCCTCAGTCTGCAAGGATTTTTGGTGAACCCTCTTTGTCTTCCTGCTACTGGTATAGCATGGTGGACTCTACATTAACTTGCCCTGTGGACCCAGAGGTTTTGTTTCCTCTGTAGAGGGTAAAAGACAGAAGTGAGCCTGCCCCTTTAATTTTGTCGCAAGCTATCTGTGTCTCTCAGAACAACAACAACAACAAAAAAAATCTGAGCAAAGTTCAAGTCAAACCATCTAGGTGAACAAAACAGGGAAAGCCTGGGACAATGGTAAACATTCACTCTGTTCAAACAATCTGAAGGGATCACCTAACCTTACACTTCTAATCTGCCCTGAACTGCTAGATGCTGCAGGCAGCTGCTCACAGTGACAGTTCCACCGATGGGGAGGGTGACAGCAGCTCACTGCTCTCTGAAGCAGCATCACAGAGCCCTACAAACTACAGTGTGTGCAAGTATGTACAACAAAGTGGAACACCCTCTCACCCCCCTTTCCAATTCCAAACACCAGTGCCTGAAAATTACCTTCTGTTTTTTCCTCAAAGGAGTCAGAGGAAGCAATAACATTTCATGTCACATTGTTGTTTGAGTGAAGGACATGTTTTTTTTTTACTTGTGGTTAGCTACCCATCTGAGGTATATTGGCAACTTCCTTAATTTTCTAAGGATTCTGGAAAAAAAAAAGAAAGAACCTTAAAGAAATCTTCACAAATCTGTAAACTCAGCACCTGAGTGCTGAAGAACAGTTTAATAGTACAATTGGAATAGTTTTCAGTCCCCTTAACAAATAACATTATCATAGTTTTGCTGAAGTCCATGGAAAACTACCAACCCACTTGCAAAATTTCCTCACCAGCTCTTAATATGGGAGTGGGAGGAAGGGAAGGAAATGTTTTGCCACAGGTGCCACCATCTGCTCTGTGGTCTGAAAGGAAAACTTTGTTTTGGAACTTTACTAGCCCGTTCCACCCTCCACTTTCTGAAATTAAGCGTTCTATTATTTTCTGGAGTTTTTATATACTCCAATGCCACAGATGAGAAACAGGCAAATGAGTAAAATGTGCTGAGGAAGGTTCCTGGAGGAATAAAGAGGAGTCAGACACCAGATTCCCATCACTTTTCCCCTGGGAGCTCTGCAGCAAAGTACTCTTTCTGGGTCTACCTTTATTTTTTATTATCTTAAACAAAATGAAGCTAGGTTGTTTTGTGTGCCTGTGACAAATCTGATTCCCTGAAAAATGGCGCCCTCAGTGCACCTTTCTAGGGGCTAAGCTACCACCCACTGTCTGTGGTAAAAAGCATTGAAATGTCATTAGCTACAGGAACAAAGTCTGGTTTCACTAAAACCTAGTCTAGGTAGGCAAGTACAGAGCTAGATAACAAGCTGAGTATGCCTGTGGACATGGCCACAGTGAGTTACAACAAGCCCCTCAGATGAGCTGGAGCTGAATCTATAGGTGTAGTCACTTCTACCATGTTTTCCATCAGTTCCCCAAGCTGATGTCTATCACTTACAACTTCTGGTCATTCTTCTGGCCCTGAAGCTTCAGTAATCCTGAGTAGCAATCATTTAACTGCTAGAGCATCTTTCAAAGAACAAAAATTCATAAAACCCCTACAAGACCTAGCAGAGCCAAAGGTGGCAGCTGAATAATTCCAGTGCAGCTGAGGAAGAACTGCTCAGATGCTTCCAAAATACTTGTGGTAGAGAGCAGAAATCCAGACCTGGAGTTCAGCTTCCAAGAAAGGGTCCAGTGGTATATATTAAAAATGTGGTTTAGAATGCCCTTTGATATAAGGGACCTCAATCTTATAAAGAGGAGATTATCAACAGAGGACAGAATATTCACTCTTGTTCTTCAGGACTCTGATCTCCACCATGGCCTTTGTCCCATTTATCTCCAGTTCCTGAGGTTTTCCTCTGGGATACTTATTCCACTTAAATCCAAACATCTTTCTTCACTCAACCATCAAGGATTCCTTGGATGCAGCCCATGAGCCTTCCTCAGTGTAACACTTTCTTGGTGACCAAAATCCCACTCCATTTACAAAAAGTGAGATTAGGGCTCTTTTAGGTTCTCCCAAATGTACCACAGGATTGTCCCTGATAGGATCTCAGCTCAACATACCCTCAGGGTTACACTCATTCCATCCCTCAGGCCTCCTGATCTCCTGCATCTCAGTTGTGTCTGACATGTCCTTAATCCAATTCCCTCCTGTATCCTCTGACAACCCCTGCACAAGTGGTTCAGGCTTTCTGTGTGCTGACCGGCCTGCCAGCAGCCTAAATAACACAAAGAACCAACAAATCCACACCACCCTATTTTGCTCAGTGCAACAGTGTGTCTCCTCTGTGCCATTCAGATTTTCTAGAAATGTAGAAGAAGCAATTAGCACTGAGGAATTAACTTTTTTTTTTGTTTTATTATGTTTTAATTTATCAAAGGAATGGACAAAACATCAGAATGCCCAGGGGAACAAAAGCACCTGCAAGAAGTCCCCTGATCATCCCTACACTCATCTGTTATGTCTACCCTGGTGTTTTTCCAGCAGCTCATTTACCTTATATCAAGGCTGCTAAGTGTGGTTAAATGGAACATTACAAACTTATGTCTGACCTATATACCTGCTCTCTGAACACAGGACATTCTCAAATCAAGGTTTGAGAATATGTGTGTGCGTGCTTTTTAGTAAATGTTAATGTACAAAATTCTGAGTTTTCCAGCTATATTTCTGCAAAAACAAATACGTAATGAAATGCAATACCTGTCCTACAGCAATTCTCCATGGATAATTTATTTTTACAAAATACTGCTCAGTTTCACAGCCTTGCCCTGTCTCAGGAGAAATTTCTCAAACTTAGCCCAATTGCCTGAAACATCTGTTTATTCACATATTAAAACCAATCTGGAATTATTTGCCAGCCAAGATACTACCTTCCGAGAAACCAAGGCTCTTTTGTTTAAAATCCAAGTGAGGCAATAGTTTTAAGGAATTCAATTTCATCACCTCTGTCTGTTCTTATAGCAACCCTGATAAACTGGGCAGGAATCCACAGCTGGGAACTGAATTCACACTTTACAGACATGAAGCACACCCCCACACTGCTTTCTCCTGGGAAGGTTTGTGTGTGTCCCTCCCCTTACCCCAGAGCTGCAGGGGCACACTGCCTGCACCAGTAAATGGAGGTGTCTGCGATTCATGTCTCATGTGAAACTCTCTCTCCTCTATATTGAGTCCAGAACCACATCAGAGCTGGCAGGATTCATGGAAGTCACTCTCCAGCCCTTCCTTCTGTCTGCAGGCCACCAGGAAGCTGCCTCAGGGCAGGATCACAGCACTTCTCACCTCCCAAGTGGAAAGCCTGTTTTTATCAGCATGGCTTTCTTGGGCCAGATAGAACCACTAAGAACAGGTTCAGCTCTCCTGAAATCAAGCAGCAAGGAGATGAGAACACGATGTGCAGTGCCCAAACCTGACAACAGCACTAAGTGCAGAGCAGGGGAATGAGCCACAGAGAAAGGGAATGAGCCACAGAGCAAGAAAAGCTTTTGCACTTTTACCTCAGAGATCTGCATGAAATCTTTTTGAAGGCCATGAGAACTTCTGTAATATCAACTTAGTGTGGTGCAGGAAGAACTACTTTCTCATGGGAAATACACAGTACATTGGACACAGTGGAAGGGGAAGGAGTGACACAAAGAAAAGGTTTGAGGTGAAAGGACGACTGAGTATGTGGGACCTGAGGTGGAAGTTCAAAGACGTTCATGCTGTTCAAGCAATCTGAAGGGATCACCTAACCTTGCACTTCTAACCTGCCCTGAGCTGTTAGCTAGTTTACCTCAAAGCTGAAAATCTTGTAGCTGAAAATCTCATAGCTCAAAAGCTCTAAACTCTACTTTTAGGAGAGCATTTCTCAAGTGTGGTCAGAGTTACTGTGACTTTTTTATCATATTGATATTAATATAAAAAAATGAAACTTTTAGATTCTATTAAATAGGCCAGATAAGATTCTAATATTTTTTAGGTACACAAGATCTATTTTAAAAATCTTTATGTTCACAGCTTTCAGCCTTTGAAAAGCTACTGCAAGAGTTCTACAAAATATTTTATGGTTTTAAGAATATTTTAATCAACTTTGTCTATATTATTTTATTATTTCTTAAAGCAATTGATTTATTTTGTGGACATTTATTTATGCTAAAGATATTTATTTAGCCAGTTGATCATATCCTTTCTTCCTTCCTCAATAAAAGGTTTATCTTGAGGATTGATATCTTCTCTTTTGCGATGTACAAACCCATGCGTCTGTCCGGGGTATATTTTAACTTCATAATCAACTTTACAGTTTTCTTTTAGCTTTTGCTCCAGCAGGGTGACCTGTAAAACAGAATGTTCCATGTTAGCTGAGTACCGAGTTAACATATTATGTATTTCCAGTCTTCAAATTTTTCTGGTTTTTTACTTTTCTGGGAGGCAGACACAGTGTGTCTTTGCCGTGTTTTCTCTTCTATGCATTTCTGTTACTGCACTTTCTTTATTTGACTGCAAAAAAAAAAAGCATATGGGTTACTGTAATAATACCTGTAAAGGCAAAACCACTTTTTGTGGAGTGTCATGAGAAGGCTAGCATGTACTCATCACTGTACAAGTTGCTGGTGATAGACCTCACAGAATTAAAAAAAAAAAAAATAAAAAAAAATAGAGTGGCAAGGTTTTGAATTTATCTGAAGTTGAGGGAGGAGAGGTGCATATTGGCAGTTCAAAGCTACTGGCACTTTTGGCAGGAAAATTAAAGCCAACACCACTCAACACAAGTATGTTTTCCTCTTTGATTCCCTTGGTAGATAACAATCTTTCTCCAGTTATTCTCCACCTGTGCTCCCTACAAAGGCTGCTGACAAAGTACCAGAAAGGAGAAGCTCTGCGGGACAGTAAGGAAGGAGGAGATGGAGAAGGAAAAGGACAATCACAGGATTTTTTCATTCTCCTGCAATTAGTGATTCCCCTGGTACAAGTGGTGGCTTTCTGCTGTTTTTATGCACCATCAGTTTGATTAAAGAGTGTCCTCCATCTTAAACTTAAAAAAAGTCCTCCTTTGGATTCTTGTACTTTTTCTCCTAAGAACTTTCAGATATATAAATAATCCATAATTTGGAGCAGCAGCAGAAAACTTTTTTTTAATGTCACTGTGAAACTTTACTGTAAAGGCTAGTGAAAGGAAGAAAAGTGCAAATTGTTTTTCTGCTTTCTCATAATTAAATATCAGTTCACAAAAGAAGCATGAATAACATGAATAAGAAAAATATCTCTGATGGTAAATTCACCTGTTCCAATGGGATGATATCATCCTTTTCACCAAAAATGAAGAAGGTGGGATGAAGTAAACTGTAGCTGTCCTCAAAGAACTTGATCACTCCTAGGGAAGAAAGAGGCATATACAATGAATAATGATACTTAAAGTGGTCAAATCCCTACTAAAGCTATGCAGCCAAAATAAAAGACATTCTGACCAGTTAGAGCTGGTCAACTTGTAAGGGATTAAACACATGCTTCTTAAAAATCCCTTTTTTTGTGAGATCCTGTGATAACAGCTGTCATTATAGGTGACAGACCAGGTCTGTTTGAAGAAGTCAGAGAAAAATTATTACATTTGCCCCATTCCTGTGGTTTTCTTGCACCTGCTTCTGGCTTCTGTCCAAGACCAGGCCCTGTGAAAGCCGAACACTTCAGAGCTGCTTGCCTCTAGCCTGGCATGGCCATTTTTAATATAATTGTAAATATTCTTCATTCCAGATACATGGTTAGGATTTCAGTACACGTACATCTATACTGATATAAATTCATAACAAATTGGTATTGTAATTTTGACTATTCAAATGTATTTTAATTTACCGTTTAATTAACCGTAAAACTAGCTACTATCCTGGCCACTCTTTTGATTGTTAAAATTATTACAAACAGAAAAGAAAAAAAAATCACAAGCAGCATCATTGAACTGGCTGATCAGAAAATCAGTGAAGAAAAATAGTACCCATAAACTTCCTGGAAACTTCCTTTCACCATAAGTGGATATACACATCTTTGAATTATATAGAAGTACAGAGTTTTATATAAAAAATATTAAAGGTTATAAAGTATAATATTATACTTTAGTTATTATTATAATATTAAAGGCACTTAAAGTATAAGTGCTTTAAGAATGGAAGTATGAGCATGCAAGGGTTAAAATAGTTTTTTAATTATTCTTATTAGTAACAAGGAGCCACTGCTGGGAGTTATATTGAGGAATAAATGTTCATGTCATTACCTGAAGGTCTGCAGCCTGTGCAGCCCCCAGCCCAGATGACTCGTTGTCAAAAGACCCTGCACTCTAACAAGAAATCAGCAGAGCACTTGTAGCCTATCACTCCTGCTGTGTCTTTCCCTGTTAGCCCAACAGGTCAGTAGAGTACAGATGTGTCTCAAACAGGTTTTCCAAAGAATGAAAACCAGACAGTGGGAAGCAACTTGCCCCAAGACTTATGCAGAATGAAGTAAATAAGATACTGTGGCAAACATCTCATTTACCTCATGGTAACTGCTGGCTCCTAAAAGATGTAAAAGTTGTGCCCAGAAACCATTTTGGCATCCCCAGACAAGAGGAACCTGAGCCATAGTGGAGCATTGGCATCTGGTGTCTCTTGCATGCTACATTCCACAGAAGCAATTTTGGCCATGGCACTTGAAGACATAGAGTTTTCTGATTATGATTAGGGGCAAAAACGTGAGTGTGCAAAATCAAATTGCCTATTTGCCTATACAAAGATTTTGTAGAATAAAATCACCTTCTTCCATAAGATATCCCACTGGATTTTGTTACAGTAATAATCCTACAGAATAAGTTTCTGCCCTGGTCATGTCTGCTCAGAACATAATATACAGTTAAGCCTTACCATAGAGGGACACTCCTGCCTTTAAATGAGGGTTTTTCAGCATCAGATGATGTACTGCTGCTCCACCCCAGCAAAACCCAATGGCACCAGTCTTCTTTGCACCACATTGTTCACTTAGGTACTTCAGGATGACATCAACTTCTCTGAGACACATAGATGAAAGTGAATTAAGGTTCTATCTCTATTCCCCAGGCCTCCAAGTTGGCTGCTGCTCAGACTGGCTGAGCATCAGTCTGCTTGTAGGGGACAGAGAGTGATTGTCTTTGCATCACTCCCGGTTTTTCTTTTCCTTCACTTATCAAACTGTCTTTATCTCAGTCCATGAGTTTTCTTGCTTTTGTTCCTCTTATTCTCTTGCCTGTCCCTTCTGAGGGGAGTGAATGAGCAGCAGTATAGGTGCCTGGCTGCTGGCTGGGGTGAACCCACAATTCTAGTTTACTGTTCCTCATTTCTAAAATAAAAGAGAAACTCCATGGGATGACATGAAGGAGAAAATCAGTCTTCCTAGATCACTGTTACTAAAAAGCAGTCCAATAAACTTCACAAATGGCAATAGCTTTCTTATAGGTTAATGCAGATAAAAGTTTGAGGTGCAGAGCCAGACAAGAGCATCCCATTATCACTTGTGAGTCTAGGTAAACTATCTCTCACTGGGGAGACTGATATATTCAAAGCTCTACTTTTCTCCAAAAAGCACTCCTCACATAACCATGAGCTGGATCAGCCAGCTGCAGAAAATTTCTCTCTGTGGACATCCAGCTATACGTGAGCCATTGATAACTTAAGATCTAATCCTGCATCTTTACTGAAGCACAAATTCCTATGAAAGCAGGATGTTCACTCTGGACAAGGAACAATGGTTGTACTTGTCTATTTTGCTGGCATTTCGGGTTTTCCGCCACTCATCAAAAGTCGCCCAGTCATTAGAAGGCTTCCAGGCTTCTTGTCCCACAAAAAAATCTGGGCAGATGGCTCTGCAAGAAAAAAGAAAACATCTTATGCCCATGCAACAATATTGAGAAAGGATTAAAGGGAAGTCCAGGTATATTACACAAGAAATTAATCTTGTTGAATATGCATAGAATTTTATCTGCATCAAAGCATTACGCAAGCAACCCTGTTATTTTTTTATGTTTAATAAGGAAATTTAGCATAACTTACAGATAGGTTTTGTCCTGTTCAAATTAATTAATTAATTACTCAAATTGTTAACTGCAAGTGAAAATCTATAGTGGTTTCCTACCATTTACATGATGCATACGTTTGGGCCAGAAGCAACGCTAATCCAGTAATACAGGAAAGAGGCTACTCAGTATGTTTTTCACCTATCTGGAAACTTGTTTCTTTCTTTGGCAGAAGCTGGCACATTTCACCTTCATGGAATGACTTTCAGGAAAAAACAGGAAACTCTTTAGTGAAACATGTAAGTGAAACCTAAGAAATTATTTGTGTTTATGTGGCTTACATTAAGAAGCAGAGGAAAAAAAAAAAAAAGAAAGTAAAAAGAAAAAGAGGACGTAGTTTGTCCAACAAACTTTCTTATGAAAAAGATTCTTTGAGCACAGAAGTATTTCTTACATGTATCCATTAGCTGCAAGCATATCAGTCATGTATCTGGTGTTTGGGAGTTGCCATCCAAATATATCATGAATCACAATCACAGCTTTGCCTGTGCTGGCAGGTGGTTTGCAAACATACGCCTTGATGTGCTCAATTTGTACTTCCAGGCCACGGCCTCCATAGTCAAACCTGTCTCCAATATCACATGGGCAAGGCCTCGACTCATTAGCCATATGTGACACTAAAGAATAAAAAACACCCAGGTGTGAGAATCCCAGCATACCATACCAAAAAAGACCAAAATTCAGCAGCATCGGTGGTTATCTAATTTTTGAATCATTATAGTAGTATTGTGAACATGTTGATGATCTTTAGATCTGAAATGCAACATCAGTCAATAAGCCCTCTGAAGATTTTTTGATACGTGATCAAAAATTACATCTAATTAGAGTTATTGACCTTGCAAAATCTCCAGCGGGGCACCTGGTAGGTAATTAGGGCTTCTGTGTCCTACATTGAAAATAATGTTAAGATCAACAAGCCAGGCAACCATCACAAGTTATTTAAACAGAGACCAAGCCAGTTCTTTCACTCTTCATCTTGTGTCTACCCTTAGGATATTACTTCAGCATTTTGAACGGGAAAAAAGTAATTAAAAAACCCTCAACAAACAAACAAAAAAAAACCCCACAGCTACTGTGTAGAAAGATACAATTGCACTGAGATTAATAGTGCTATTTTCCCCCAGAGACTTATAATATTCCATAGCTGACCTTTTCAATGTCAAGAATTATTTTTTAAAACCATCAGATATCCCAGAATTTTAAAGGAGGACACTTAGGGAAGGTGCCAATAAAAATAAGCCAGTGAAAGCTAGAGTATAAAATCATGTGTCTAAATATTAAATAAGGAATGCACTCAAACCTCAAAATAGGAAAAAAGAAAACTGAACATAAGGAAAATATCCTTAAGTTGAGCCAAATGTTTTGTGAGACGTAACAGTAGGGCATGCCTAGTTTTTTACAAGCTATTGCTTAAAAAAAATAAACAAGTATTTCACAAGGGTCAAAAAATGCCTGTTGAAACTAACAGAAATGTATGTAGTTCATTGGTCTCAAGTTAATGATTTTATGCAGCTAAACTTACGTTAAGCAGCGGGGTGAGCTGACTTCGGATTGTGGAAAAATTACTCTAGTAACATTTGAATATGCACAGATTATTTAAAAACATGGAAAGAATTCAGATCAAGCTTTAATAACCTGGCTATAGATAAGTTGTGTAGAGTAAAAAAAAATCGCTAGTTAAGAAACATGGGTATTCAAACTTTACTATGCCAAATATATTCACAGAAAGAAATAGGAAAAAGCAGGTTACTGAACAGTCCCTGAGCTGGTGTAACATACAAGGTTGTGGTACTAAAGAAGCTGCTCTAGTATGTAAAAAAAAAAAAAAAGAAAAAGAAGGAAAAAAAAAAAGCAAATAATCCTACAGCTGGAAGATTTGCACAGATTTCCAGGGACCAAGATGTTCTGGATTTGCAGACTTTAAAACTGAAAATATACCCAGCAGTATCAGCAGGCCTAGGACTGCAGGTCTGGGGAGATTTCATTTTCACAGATCAGTTGAAGAAAAGCTGTATCTTATTTGAAAGCTGTAATAACTCTGGGCACACATTTATACTAATCGTCTACTTTAGGTGGGTTGGTTTTTTCCACATGTAGTCTCGCACATAGGACTTCTAATTTAAAATAAGTCTAGCAGGAAAAATGAATCTATATAATTATAATTATAAATTAATAATTATAAGACAAAATGAAGTTTAACTATGTAATGGGAAAGAGCTGATAACTAATTTTCAATCCACAAAATATTTCCTTTTGATTAGACAAATATAACAAAACCAGCAACTGAATATTAGAGAAACATATTTCGAAACTCTAGAAATAAAAACACATTGCCCTTACTAGTCCTTATATCCTTAAAAGCTTTTATTGCAAATATTTCACATTACCTGATAAAATGTGAAGCAAAATGTAAAACATGAACTATTTAAAGATGCAAATAGAGCAGCAGAGGAAAAGACCTGCAGACACAAACCTACAGGGGTCAGTGATGGCTTATATGGTTTGTATGCCAGATCGATTTGTCAGTCAGGGAAATCAAAATGTTTTGGTGTTTCTAAATTTGCCATAGTCTGCATGACATGCAAATAGTATCTTCCATTTCTGAGGTGCCAGGAAAAGGCACAGCAGTCTAGAAAACCCCAAGAACCCCCCAGACATACCTTCAGCACAACGGGAGTGTGCAGCGCAGCAGAGGCGAAGTCACAAGGCTGATCACGTTGCCACTGGATGTGATCCCAGAAGGAAGTGCTAAATCAGAAAAACGAAAGGAGTGGGCACAAGGAGCAGGTTTCTTTAAATAAAAGCTATGCAAGTTACTTCCTGTATCGCTCAGCATCACGGGCACGGAGTTGAAAGTTCACTCTTTTGGAAGCCTTTGATTTTACTGCCGGTGTAAGCAGAGCGCGCTGTTGTGAGGGGTACTGCTACAGCCGAGTACCAGACCTGGCTTTTAACTCACAGAAAATTGGTATTAAGCATAAAATGGTGTTAAGCATTACAGGTCCTTTCTTTTCAGCTTAGGAAATATGTTCATTGAGCTGAGCAGTTTATTTAGACAGATTTTTTTTTTTTTTTTTAAGGAGTGATTCTTTGTTTTTTTAAGGGCTGGAGTATTATCTCTTTTAAACATTACATCAAGTTATGATTTCCTTAGACTGTTCATCCATTGCTAAAAGACATGTCTAAAATCACCGGAGGGGTGAAGCAGTGAAGTAGAGACATGGTTTCAAAGCTCAGTACAAGACAAAGCTTATTAAGTATAAGAAAAATATTTTCACTTTCAAAGTGTAGATAAACAAGGTGAAAAAGGCAACTGTTTTGTAGATTGCTGTTCATATTATATAATACATCTGAAGTGCTTATACATTTTTATCCTATCGCAGGGCTGGATTTTTTTTCCTTTTGGATTGAACTGTCTGATCCTTGTATTCTTCTCATCCTTCTGATTTTTCCTTTTATTGGGTTGTTAGGCTTATTCTTTAAAGAGTTTTATCTAGGGATATTAGCAAAAGAGAATTAACTGTTTCCTCAGAAGCACATCTAAAAAGTAGCACTAAATGCATGTTAGTCTACCACACTTTTCCTTGGGAAAGTGACCAGCCTCATGATCTAGACCACATAAATAAGCCATTTTCCCATATTATAAAGAATTTTGTCCATGCTGTTTATTTACAATTCCTAAAATAAAGTAAAACACATGAAAATGTCCTAGTAAAGAATTTTATAGTGAAGACACAAGGCTTGAAACCCTAACCTTTTGGGTTTTTTGGCTTTTCCCACTTACATACAACAAACAATTATAGAACACAGGAAGCTTTGATACTCTACAGCAGCTTCAAAGAATAATAGTAAAATAAATGTGAGAAAAATTGGCAATTTAAGATATTCCTAGAAAGAAGAAATGACAGCAATCGTTGCAGAACTTTCTCTCTACCGGAGCTGCTTAGCCACATCTCCACTCCCTTAGTCACAGTAGCGTGTCTCTGGAAATTCTTCTTTATACATGTCTTTAATATTAACATTACATTTTAGAAATTAAATTGCTTTTAATTTGATTTCCTGTTGTTTCCATGTTCCTTGCTAGGTTATCCACAGCAGATTTTTCCTTAGAAGTCAAAACTTAATTCAGCACATTCTGTAGGTGCATTGGCTGCACTTCATACAGTCAACACGTTGTTGCCCTTTGGGTCACCCATTTCTAGCTCTGACTCAGTGACTTACAGCTTCATCATGAAGATCTGCCTGTACTTGTCATATCTTGCAGATACCCTTTTCCTTCAAACAAATGCTGCACCTCTGTTTTCTTTTTGCTCAGTCAGTGTTAGTGTTGCAGCACACATGCCATTTCAGTATTTATTAATGACATCTGCTCCCTAAATAAGTTACTTGATTGTCCTCTTACACATGAACTGACCATTTACTGATAACAGAACTCCATTAATGTGGAGTTACCCAGGTTTTACACTGTAGTAATTAAGGTACAACAAATTGACAGACCTGGACCTTCTTCTTCTGGAAAAATGTGTTGTAAGAGCTACATCATTCAGGTAACAGCTGAATTATTACATTACATGTAGATGGTATCATAAGAAAAGCAACAGTTAATCAGCAGTTGCAGGACAGAATTCCCAGACCTCCACACAGGGAAGACAGAGAGCCATGAGAAGCATGTAAAGGATAAAAACACGGATGGGAAAAAGCAAAAGTGATTTAAATCTCATTGAGAGAGATGGTCAGTACATACGGTTGATTATTTTTAAGTGTCACACCATAATGTATGGTTCTGTGATAGTGCATCACTTTAATTTGAGAGATTGTCATTGGTAAAATTAAGGCTTCCCATAAAATCCCACAGCAGTCTTTATAAATAGCACTGAGGAGGTGAAAAGGGAGATACATTCTTTTCTTTTATATACATTCTTTTTCTTTTTCGGGGGGTTGTTTTTTGGTTTTTTTTGTTGGGTTTTTTTTATTTGTTTTGGGTTTTGGTTTGTTTTTTTTCCATGTATCCTTAGAAATAACGACCGCATACTTAAGATGTGGAAGACAGTCACGGGATGCACTAGAGGGCAGCATTTCAAGCATATTCAAAACTGGACCGGCAAATTGAGAGGCTGGGTACATCAGTGGCCACTGTGGCATTGCTCCAGTGGCAATACGCAGCTCAGAAATACCCTGAAGGGCCTGGCTGCCAGGATGAGGAGTGAGAGGGGAAATTCCCTACCCAACCACTGCTGGCCACTGATGAAGGCTGGGCTCTGAGGTATATGAAATCTTGAGTTGATGCAACAGGGAGGTTTTTGTTAGATCATCTATAGAAAAATCATGTACCAAGATATACTATGCAAAAACTTGTAACATTCCTTCTTTAAGCAACAACCATAATTTGTAAGTCACACATTAAAATGCCCAGTCTGCAGATTGCATTGTACTTCTGAATTCCTATACTGACCAGGAAATTATCTATAATTTCACAGGACCAAAGGTAATCTGAGAAAGAAGCACCTCATCTGAGTAACCTTAGCCAGAAATTTTGCAACAAGATATGCCCAGCTACATCACCTGTTAAATACATATATCTGCCACCCAGGTACAAGTCAAGAAAGTCTAGCATCTCAAAATGAGCTTCACAGAACAATGTATTTGTACTCTGAATTTTGGGCTTGTGATTTGTATAGAACTTAAATGAACAGTGGCCATAATACAAAACCAGATTAATTTGCCATTAGTCAAACTTATTTCAAGCACTGAGCTAAACCTCAAGGAACTGGAGACTATTTCACAGCATACTAAAACATGACACTGCTAGGTTAAATCTGGCCCGTCTTCAAAATAACATAATATGAAAATATCAATTAGAATCCACTGGCACTGTTTGCTTCTTTCTTTAATTTCTACTTCAACAAACTCCCTCCTTTAATTTTCTGAAGTGTCATAGTGAAACTATCCAGTGTAATATATACTTGTGTTAGAAATTAAGGTGCTCACACTTCTATTAAATCTATTTATTCAGCCAGTTGATCATATCCTTTCTTTTTTCCTCATTACAGGGCTTATCTTGCAAATGGGTATCTTCTCTTCTGCAATGAACAAAACTGTGCATTTTTCCAGGAAGAGTTTTAACTTTAAAGGTGACTTCACAATTTTTCTTTAGCTTCTGCTCCAGCAAGGTGACCTGCAATATAAAGCATCATAGTAGTTATCCTAATACAGTCATATTACATGCTGCCAGTCCTCAGCTTATTCATAGCTCAGGTCCCTAAGTTATCATTTATGCTAGACACTAATAACCAAACTCCATATGGGCAAAACAAAAATCAAAATTATTTAAAGAAAAAAACACCTTTGCAGTAAGAGTCAAGAAAATTTGCTAAAATATAAAGGCAGATCCAACAATCTATAAAGATATGGAAATAAAAAAAGTATTTCCTATGTGTGAAATATATGACAATGCTAAATACACTACAACTGAACAAAAAGCTTCTAGCAGACACACCTGTGGATGCAATTCAGCATATCCTATGTGGTTTAGGGGTTCCTAGAATGAACAGAAAAACTCAGACAGCAGAAGATAGCTCCCAGAGTAGAGGACTTGAAAATAACATGGGAATTTTTTGAAAGTTTTGTACAAAAGTTTGTAAAGTTTTATACTTGTACAAAAAAAAAAAAAAAAAAAAAAAAACAACCAAAAAACTTAACAGAGGAAAAAATATAGTTTTCCTTCTTTGACTAGGTTACATTAGCAATTCTATGTCTAGCTCAATTTTTCTGCTTATTTTTTGACACTCAAGAACTTTTGTGAGGCTGAGTTTTGACTCCCGTTTCAGGATGGAAATATAAATTTGCATAAATAAAAGAATATGAAAGTTACTAACATACTTGATAAAGAGGAATGAAGTCATACTTTTCAGCAAACATGAAAAAGTAGAGTTCAAGAGGCTGCAAATATCATCAGAATCTGTGGTTAGTCCTAGAAAACACTAAAACCTCTTACAACAAACCCCAAACCTTTTCAATTTGCTTAATGGTGAAATCCAGATTCATATACAGCACTCTGGTTTTACAGTGAAAAGTTTTCAGATCTCATGTAATACATAGCCATAAAAATTAGCTTTACTTTCAAGCTACTGTAACCATGGGTCCTACAAGGACACTTACCCAGGTTAAATGTCTATTTGAGCCAATTTATAAAGATACAGACTGAACATCTGAATTAATAATACTTGAAAGGTGTGCATACAATCTTGAGTTCCTTTGAACTGAGTGGAAAAATCAATGCTTTAATTAGCAGACTGATATTTAAATTCTGAGAATGTCACAAAAGGGCTTTCCAAGCTTATTTAGTAAGGCATAGAAGGGAAGCTGGTCTTAAAATAATCCCAGTCTAATTTTCATAGAAACACAATGGTTTGGGTTGGAAGGGACCTTAAATATCATCTATTTCTAACCTCCTTGCTATGGACAGGTACTTTACAGATCACCTTCATCAAAAATAAGGCAACACTCCTGGGTGATGTTCTAGCTCTGCAGCATACAGAGCAGCAGCAAACAGGAAAAGGAGCTAAGCTGGGAAGCTGGCTGAAGGACTACTACATGTCTGTCTGTCCAGACCTGAAAAAAAGACATGTCTGCTATGACCCATTCTGACACTAGGGACAAATATTCTCATGACCATCTTCTTTGCATAATGTCCTTCCTACTCTGTTGAAAATATGATAGACTAGACTAGACTATTTCAGTTGGAAGGGACCTACAACACTCATGTAATCCAACTGCCTGACCACTCCAGGGCTGACCAAAAGTTAAAGCAAGTTGTTAAAAACATTGTCCAAATGCCTTTTCAACACTGGCAGGCTTGGGGCATCAACAGCCTCTCCAGGAAGCCTGTCCCAGTGTTTGTAAAGAAATGGTTCCTAATGTCCAGTATGAACCTCCCCAGGCACAGCTTTGAACCATTTCCCAGGCAAATTATCTCTCTTCATCAGCTGACAGCCTGATTTGAAGAAGTAATGCTAGATCACGTAGTTAAGCTACACAATACATACGTGTACCTGCTTGTATCCTCGTATTTTCCTACCACAAAGAGATACACCAGCCTTCAATCTGGGGTATTTCATCAGGAAACCCACACCAACACCACCCAAGCAAAACCCAACAACCCCAAATTTCTTTACACCACACTGATCCTTCAGATATTTCAGGGCAGCGTCAGCTTCTCCGGAACATATCTCTAAATGCAAATTAAGCCCTTATAGAAAAACCATTATCTAGAAATATGAAAAAGAAACAGAGAGATGCATATAAATGTCCCCATGTCATGCTAGTACTATATATTCTTTCACATACTTCACACAAATCATTATTTCAGACAATTATTAGAGATAATCTGGAATAATCAGAAAGAAAAAAAAAAAGAAAACAAACTGAATGGAATCAAATAAAAGTGAAACATGAATAACATACATCAAAGGAAACCTAAAGGGAAGGAAAGTAGATGAATGATTAAACACACGCATGAGAGATTAAAAGGCTTAAAACTATCGGAGAATCTGGATGAATTTTTGCTTTGTAAATGTAGACAGAAAAAGTGAAAAAAAAAAAATCTCTAGAGAACACTACTTGTTAGACAGTCAGACAATTAGACATTAACTCTAAGTGTCTGAGATATAAGGTAGTGTCTGTAGGAAAGTCAATGTAACAAACATGGTAGATGTTTTCAGAATTTACAGTGCAGCTTGAAATAACACCTTGCTCAGATGCTGTATTATGAAAACACCCATTTACTCCTCAAGCAGATGTCACCATGCAGAGGCAGTAAAAAGAAAGTACTGGTGAGAGAGAGCTGGCAGTCAAGTCTTTTTGCAGCTCCTCAAGACTATATTTTAAGCCCCAGTTCCTTGCCCCCTGGGGCGTGCAAGCCTATATACATTGTTGATACTTCAGCCTCACAAATACCACATTATTTGCCAACACACAGAAGCAAATTAAGTGGCAAAAAACCCTTTCTTCACTGGAGCTGAAACTTGGAACACAGGAATTGCTTGTAAGAAATGCCAGGCAGAGCCCAGCCCTTTCTTCCCATTGAAGCAAGCAGGGGACCGATTCCAGACTAAAAAGTTTCCATGACAACTGACCCCTTTGAGACCACAAGTTCTCTGGAAATTACTCAGTTATGTCTCCCACAACCTTCTCACCAAATACCCAAGCCCAGCAACCTTCAACATAGCTACTCCTAACAGTCCAAGAAAGATATTTGCTCTCCCAGGAAGCTGATTAGTTTGGCCTCTAATTAGTCTGACCTCTTCTCAATACTTCCTGCCAACAGCTTCCTTCTGTGTTATTAAGCCACAAGAGCACCTCTGCTAGTGACAGGTCTGTCCTGATAAATGCTCAGATAGTGTTTCACACGGGAGAGGGAGACGTGATCTCTTAAGGGTCAGGGCTAAAACAACAGGAAGATTTACTCTCTAACATTAACAAGTTAAAATTAACCAACATTAAATTCAAAGCTAACTGGAAGCCATGACAGGCCACAGATCACTGCCTGAGCTGTGTTCCTCAAGGACTGCTTCATGTGTCCTTACGCACAGTTCTCTGAGGACATGAGTGTCATTTATCATTCAAACAGTCAAAAGGCTGCAGGGCACTACCCTATGCCAGGATTTAGAGGCCAAAATATTCTAGTCCAAGCTAAAAAACAAAAAAACGAAACTTTTGCTTGGCAAAAGCCCTTGGCATCCTGTAGAAGCCTGAGTTCAACAGTCCAAGAATGTACCTGTTATACAAACAGTAGCAAAACCCTTGCAATGAAGAGGAGTAGCAGTCTGTACATGCCTATTACTCCAACTGTTCCAGCTATCCTTCTTCATCATGACTTCAATGTTTCATTTTCTTCATTTGTGAGTCAAATTTTGGAAACTGTCTGCCAGCGTCCCTTCTACTCACAGTTTTCTATCACCCTGCCTAGGACACAACAAAAACAAAAGAATCCCAAGGTTTTACCAGCATGCTGAATAAATCAGTCCTATTCTTCTCTATAGGTGTTGTGCTTCTGCTTCAAGAAGAGATGATAATTTGGACCACACTGTCTGCCTTTGAAGCAGAGAAAAAAGCCCTTAAGGTACTTTCTAGAGTCCCCAATGAAAGAGGCAAAAAAGAGGTAATGCCATCAGTGCTGTAGTTCAGGAAGACAGCAGTAAAACCTGTTCCAAAATCTACAAGAGAACTCTAAAACAAGTGTTAGACTCCATTCCTAGAAGGAAATTACGAGTTAAGGAAACCAAAGGACATTCTAATATAACTGGGATAATGTGCACCCAAGGACATCCGAGTGATGAAGAAATCACCAACAGAACTGAATACAAGTCAGCTATTAGTCAGCTATGCTAAAATGTCGGAAGAGGTATGCAGTTACACCAGCTGCTGGACAGAACTGGAACCAAGAGAGATTCTTCAGCAATGGTGTCAGGATAACACCATTAGGAGATAATGAAGACATCCTTGATCCCCTAACTACAAGAGCACACAGTCTGCATGTAAGTGCAGGCATGTGCTTTTCCCTAGAGTTTGACCCAAGGGCTGCAGCAGCAAATAGAGCAAATAGCTCTATTCTCCTACTGCTACGTGGCTGTGCAACACCACTGGTGCTAGCAGGGGACTCCCACCTCGTGCTGTCTGAGGGCAGCATTTTTTTTCTAGGCAGCCAACACACCAAGAGTTCAAATCACAGCAAAATTCATCTTAAAAATTCTTCGCAGTGAAAAGAAGAGGCTGCATGCCATAGCTGTGGCCAGGGCCTGGAACACACCCGTTCCTTCCTCTTCCAGAAGTTTGCTGCCTGGACCCAGGATCAGCCTAGACATGGTGCAGAGAGCTGCTCCATTCCCTCTG
Source organism: Heliangelus exortis (assembly GCF_036169615.1). Taxonomy (NCBI): domain Eukaryota; kingdom Metazoa; phylum Chordata; class Aves; order Apodiformes; family Trochilidae; genus Heliangelus; species Heliangelus exortis. The sequence continues at coordinate 79,327,921 of NC_092423.1, read as the reverse complement.
GTGACCATGAGGAAAGACTTGCACATGGCACTGTGAGGCAGCTGACAGCCCCTGTTTCCATGGGAGCTGCTTTCAAGCAGGGGCTCTGCCTCTTGGCCTTGCTTAAGCTATAGATCCCTCTGTGTTGCAGCCATGCCTGTGCCTGGCCGTGGGCCTTTTTGATCCAGAACCCTGTTCGGACCATGGACCCACAGACTGACTTCCCGGCTTGGCCTTAACACTGCACCATTACTACAGACCTGCCTGATGATCACTGGGCTGTATCTGATACTGGGTAATGTCTCCAGACCTGCCCCTGACCCCAAGCTCTTCATTCCCAGACTGACCTCACACCTGCCTCATCTGACCCTGGCTGCCATCCTGGTGCCTGCCCTACCCATCCTTCTGGAGTTCCATGAGATGGGACCCTAGCACTGCCAGCTGATACACCCCTTGGCTCCCTGCTCCCTGGGGAGCCCCCCAAGCCTCACTGTACCCTGAGAAGAGAGAATCCAGCATCAACCTGGGACCAGTTACACCACATTACGCAAGTATAATGGCGCAATCAAACATTTTGTTCTTCTTTCCACACAATATCTCCAAGTATCAATCTGTTACACTTGGTAGGAGTGCCCTGGTGAGGCCACATCTGGAATATTCTGTCCAGTTCTGGTCCACTCAGTTCCAGAAGGACAGAGAACTGCTTGAAAGAGTCCAGCACAGTGACTGAGATGATCAAGGGAGTGGAACATCTTCCTTATGAGGAAAGGCTGAGGAATTTGGGTCTCTTCAGCTTGGAGAAGAAGAGACTGAGGGGTGACCTGATTAATGTTTATAAATATGTAAGGGGTGAGTGCCAGGAGGATAGAGTCAAGCTTTTCTCAGGGGTGACCAACAACAGGGCAAGGGGCAATGGTTATAAACTGGAGCATAGGTGGTTCCATACAAATATTAGGAAGAATTTTTTCACTGTGAGGGTGACAGAGCACTGGCACAGGCTGCCCAGGGAGGTTGTGGGGTCTCCTTCTCGGGAGACATTCAAAGCCCACCTGGATGTGTTCCTGTGTGACCTCCTGTAGGTGACCCTGCTCTGGCAGGGGGTTGGACTCCATGATCTTTTGAGGTCCCTTTCAACTCCTAACTTTCTATGATTCTCTGATTCTATGACTCAAGATGAGAATTACACTTTCCCACTCACTTTTGTCACTGGTCATTTCTAAGCCATACTTCTTAAAACAGAGGAAGCAATTAGCAGTCTATGGTGTCAACATCAGCTATGTTCAAAGCAAAATAAAAGGTCACTGATTCCATCCACTTCTAATGAGGCCACTTTCACTTGGAGATTAGAAGCATCCAATTTGAAGGAAAAAGAAAAAAAAAGAAAAAGCAGGGGTGGGCAGGCAACAGATAGTAGCAGACATTGTGATATTTTACTCCCTTACACCTTTCTTGCTTATCTTCCTGGTATCTTGAGTTTTCAGCCACTCAGCAAATTTGGACCAGTCATTAGAATACTTCTAGGGCTTCTCATCCTGCAAAAAGTTTGGGCAGATGGCTCTGCACACATACACAGACACAGAAACAGCAAAACCAAACCAAACTAAACAAAAAAAAAATTTAATTAACTGATCTACCGTAGAGATTTTTCATAGCATGGAAAGTTTCTATCCAGGCATAGTTTTGTTTTCTTTTTCCTGAGAAAAAAATATTTTTAAACATCATTGTTAACTATTCTTCTGAAATTCCTGTGAGCTTTAGAAAACTCCTCTAGGTATCCATATAGGCTTTTTTCAATGACCAAACCATATAGTTTGTGATACAAATCTGAAAAATATAATTACAATTACATAAACCAGTTACTTGTTACAGCAAAGCACATCATGAGGCTTACTTATAAGCTAGAAAAAAAAACAATGAAACATCTGATGGACTGAGGTCAGCAAAGAACATGCGAAGGGAAAACGTGGGAAGAAAGGGAAGACTGTTTGACTGTGGACATAATTTTGTGAAAAAGGGAAGTACTGTAAAATTCCACGCAGTACTAAAGAGTTCCTGCATCACAAGGATGACCAGACCTTGGCACAGGATGACCTCAGCTGGAATGTGATGTGTGACCAGCAGCAGAGTTGTGATGATGCAGTCACTAGTGGATAATACAGTCTCCTCACACAGAGAGAAACTAGGTCACTCCCAGATGCTGCTGTGTGTTCTCTCAAGCCCAGCCAACAGGGAAGCAATGGGATCCCTGGGAAACTGCTGTCATCTTACACTTATTAAATGCCTTTGGCACTCCAGCTCCTCACACACAGTATAAATCTCAATTATCATGGTGAAAAAAACAGGTCAGTTTGGCCTAAAGCAGAACAAAGTATGTTGCAAGGATTTACTTTTTTCACTGTGTTTGATCATTTCTTTGAAAAAATGGTGACAGGCACAGGATGCTTGTGTTTGGAAAGGCACATGCAAAATTGCTCAGCCTTTGGAGGAGTACCTGTGAGAAAGGCTACGTATTACTTTTAAAGTACACCCTCCCAAGCCCACATGGAAGAACAGGTTCTTTCCCACTCAGACCAGTCTGATAAGACACTACAAGCTATTAATCTTAATGTGGTCTCTGAAAAACCATTCTCATAGCTTCTCAGCACACAATGAAGTATGGAAAAATCCAAGTGTGTCAATCAAGTGTACTCTCAATAAGAACTGTTGCACCAGTTCAGCAACATCTTGAAGCAGAGAAGACAAACACAGCCTCTCTTCATTAAGGCTCTGCTGCCTGAAAACTCCCAGTTCTGCTGCTCCTCCTTTCCATAGAGAAATGGAAAGACCAGTTCACTTCTTCTCTTAACCATTGCAGTATTAGCAGCACAGGTGGAGGGAAAGAAGGCATTACAAAAAGAAGTATGACATGGTTTGAATCACAGGGGGAAATTACAGGAGGTATGGTAGTGTGGAGAAGTACCAGTGGATCAGACATGGGGTTCTTTTGAGTGACTGGACTCCTACTGTAATAAGGAAGCACAGTGCCATACTAGCAATTTGCCAGTAAACTGCGGAGTATGGAAGGCACACATCCAGTCTTCTGTTGAGACTGGTTGTGTTTGGTCACAAGACAAACTCCAATCATGAAGTAGAACAGGGGATGTCAAATCCTCAGGAAAGACAGTGGAAATGAGCAGGCTATAGACCAATTAATTGTTCCAGTGTACCAGAAAACCCTTCACAAAGGTAGTATCTTTATCTTGCAGTCACCAAGTACCTTTCAACACCACAGACAGATCTCAGCCACATTGCAACTGTCTGGTGACATCTGATTTACCTCATAACCTGGGAGTATTAAAGACACCATCTCTCAAAACCAGGACACTACAGAATAAGGTGGAGATTGGAACTGCAGGTTAGTCACAACCCTCTATGAATATTTGTAATGTATACTGAAAATGGAGTACCTTGCAGCATACCCAGTCACTGAAAGATGTTGCTGCATTTTGAAATTTAACTTCTGTATGGCACTAAAAGTGACAGAAAAATGTTTGTGGGGGGGGAGGAGGAAATCATATTTAATACCCCATGTGTGCATATGAATCACTTATATGCACATATTCAATTTTCATATTCAGTATCGTATTAAAAATATATTAAATTCATTCATATGTCTGATGAAAAAATATTTTAAATCCCAGCATGTAATTTAGCTTGAATTACTGTTTATTTTAAAATGTCTTCAAAAACAGAATATAAACTTCTGGTTTAGAACACAGTATTTTTTAAAAGCCATCTCACATTGCTGGGGAAATTATAAGAATCACTTTACTGCATTGTGTTTTCAGTATTCTATAAATTCTATATGTGCAATCACTATTTCTGTAAGCAGCAAAGGATGAAAGAAGGATGCTGAACTCTGCAACATTTCACAGCAATGTTCCTTCATGTTTATGGAAATTATCACTCAAACTGCCCTGGTAATAGTTTCCTCTCATGTATGGGAAAAACTGTTCTGACATAAGGCCAAAAATCATAAGAAGTGGGATTTCATGGAGAAGAAAAGATTTCTTACACGTATCCATTAGCTGCACGCATATCAGTCATGTATCTGTTGTTTGGGAGTTGCCATCCAAATATATCATGAATCACAATCACAGCTTTGCCTGTGCTGGCAGGTGGTTTGCAAACATACGCCTTGATGTGCTCAATTTGTACTTCCTGGCCGCGGCCTCCATAGTCAAACCTGTCTCCCATATCACATGGGCAGGGCCTCGACTCATCTGCCATCTAGGAATCTGCAGGAAAGCAAAAAGGACAAATAGTCATACCATTTTTTGCAGGAACAAATGTGATTATGGGTCATAATCTTTATGCAGTACTCTCCAGATACCTGGTAATACCCACCTGATACTACAAGTTTGGAAGTGAAAGCTCCAGGTGTTTATTATTGGTTCCTGACACCAGCCTTCTCTTGCTCCATAATTATTAGTTTATTCCAGGTTTGTCAGCATAACCCAAGAGTGTGATAAGGCCAGAAGAAGCACTTCTGTCAGTCCACCATTCCCAGCTTTGTGCCTGGAGCAATCCAGCATGTGGTAAGTACATTTTCATGTGATGTCCCCACACTGTGCGTCATAACCATTCCTCTCATGTGGTCTTACAGCTTCTCCTCACAGGCTGGCACCTGGTGACCTCTTGCTGTTCATCCTGTGAGACCCCACTGTCAGCATGCTGCTTTTCTGACTAATTTTTCCCTTCAAGTTTTCATTGTGCTTCTCCCCTTTTCTTTCCTCTATAGGGAATTCAAGACTGCTGCTACCTACATGCACTTTCCTGGTCCCTTGGCTTCTCCTCACAGGCTGGCACCTGGTGACCTCTTGCTGTTCATCCTGTGAGACCCCACTGTCAGCATGCTGCTTTTCTGACTAATTTTTCCCTTCAAGTTTTCATTGTGCTTCTCCCCTTTTCTTTCCTCTATAGGGAATTCAAGACTGCTGCTACCTACATGCACTTTCCTGGTCCCTTGTAAGCCCTGCTGTGTGCAGCCTTTTCCCAGGGAATCCATCATTAACTGGCATCTCTAAAAGTTCTAATAAATCAGCTCAAAGAAGGGAAATCAGCAAAGGGTTCTCTCTCACAGTTGCACACTATGTAACCTGCACTGAGACAGGTCAGAGAAATGCAGAGACTTACACCAGTGTTGTGCATAACATATCTTCATGCATCACAGACATGTAATCTCTCTAGAAGCTTAATTTTTAAAGGAGGTTTACATCCTAAAGGACAAACTGGAAACTACTTCATTTCTCCTCAAGTGAAGAAAGGTTTCCAAAGAGTTTATGACCTAGGAGGTCTTCTCAGTAGAATCTCTCAAGCTTAGTTTAATTTCTTGTTCCTTTCAACAGGAGGTAAGGCACTATAGCATCTTTTCAAACCTAACTAACTTTTGGTGGCCCCTACTCTTTCACCTCTACCAAGCAGTAGGTGGTCATACACAGAGCCTTTTTTTACCCTAATTCTGGGAAGTTGTTTATTCTACCTCTGTCACTACTCTTAGTTGATCAAAATGGCACTGTTTGCTTGTTAGCAGGAGATAGTCTGTCTTCCCATTTAAATGCAGTCACTGGAACCATATTCCTTGGTCTCTCAGGTCCCATTACTAAAGTGAAATGCAGCATGCTGGCTATAAAAATCAAATGCACTCTTCAGTGCTTAACTATTTTTGTCGGGAATACATCTTAAACATCTATCTGCTTCTAGATTGTTTAACAAATTCAAAAATGCATCAAATAAGATCTTTAATACGCTTCCACTACTCCGTCTCCTCTTCATCTTCTCTGCCACAAATGTATGTAACACGGCAAATTATATTAAAAGCAAAGCAAGAAAACACAGTGACCAACAAAACAAATCCCTCCAAATCCTGCCTCTTTACACCAATTATGCTCTTTTCACAGGACTATGCACTCTGGGTTGATACATGGAGAGGCTCTGAGCACTGAGAACTGACCCCTTTAGGGACATCTCTCAACACTTCCTTCTTTTTGAACAAAGCCCATCTCCTGACCTTCTGCAATCAACCACCACATAATGTCCAAAAATGCAACAGGAATTTAACTTGTCGGTTTTACTGCAGCTTTGCCAGCATTGCAATGATGCAGAAGTACCTTTTCCAAATTTTAGGCTAAGCAAAGGCACGAGACTCCAAACTCAACAGACTTAGGACAACTGTCCTACAAAAGTACTTGCTGACTGTCCTCCTTTATGAGCAGTTCATCTGAGCAGTAAGCTGACACAAATTTGTTGAAGTAAAAGACTTTTTTCTTTTAAAATAAACAAGTTTTGAAGTAGGTGTTAAAACACAAGCTGCATTTAAACAAAAATAACAATATTGCCAAGATTTAATAAAGATTTAATAAACAAAAAACAACATTTTGCATCATTAAGTTTTTTAAAAAACATATTGACTTGAAGAATATTTACAAATTATTTACAGAAAGAGGTAAATCATCTTGTACTGTTGAGGGTATCCCTACAAACATGCCAAAGTTCATAGCATAACCTTTCTTTGAACTTAGTGAATGCCTAGTAAAAAACGCTAACTAAAGTGATATGAATGCAGATTTTGAAAAAGTGTGTATGAGTAGTTCACAGAAGGGAATAGTAGACATGTTGAGCAGACTGTGAACTAAACAATTTTTTTCTCCCTTGGACCCCATAGAACTTGTCTGGAACAGCTAAAATATGTCTAACTAAAAATTGCAGGAACCCAGGATTTAAAAAGTTGCTTATTAATTGAATGCTAATTTTCACCCATTAATTAGTCACCACAAATATAATGAGCAGAAGGTTGTTAGTTTAGGAATCTGATTATATTTCTATTTAGATCAGTTTTTTGCACTTGCAGGTGAGATCAGCTCTTTGCATTTGTGAAACTTCAAATGAAGTACAGCTCAAACATGCCTGCAGCTAAGACACATGAAGGCTTTAACATATGAACTGCTCAAGTTTGGTCTCCACCGAAGAAATCAGCCACATTACCATTTCTTTCAAAGCCTTATGAAGTATGAATTTCATCAAGACTTTAAAATACCTTTTTTTCCCCAAAATTATTCGCTATACATAACAGTCTCACAATTTTAGACACTGTCACATTTGATCAAGCCCACACAAGATATATTTACAGCCCAGATATGGCATTTCCATTGCCTTGGTTTACCCTTTTCAGAATGGTTTCCACCCAAGTCTCTACTGTAACAGGGGATTCACCTACCTTTTAATGAGCACTGGTGGTGCCTGGATAGCAAAAGTTCAGATTTACTAGTTGCTATTCTTTGAATGATATTACTTCAGTGATAAATATTTGCACTGCTTAAGGTGCATTCCCTTTCAATGAGTTTTAGTTCCCTAATGTCATTTTGCACTATTTGGCCAATCAAGTTTAAGTTAGAGCAAATTGCAAGGAGCTGAACTCAACATTTTGAAACTAATACAGTTTATCACCGTTAAAATTCCCTTAACCAGCTCAGCTCATTCACCTCTATTTATATTCATGTGTATAAGAGAAGAGATCTTACTCATGTTGAGCAAGCATAAATGGAATACCCCCAGGGTACAATTCAAATCATACTTCATCCAACTCATTGGCTTATCAAGTTCTAATGCTATCGCAAGGCAATCCAACTTTGCCACGTACGGCAGATAAAATGATAAACATTCCTTTGAGTGAAATAAAATGCAGGCTGTGACAATGTTCTATCACAACCAGGGCTCCCTCTGATTAACTCCAGAGTCCTAAAGAGGAGGAGATACTCCACCTTTTATCACAATCCAGTGCCTTGCTGCATGCAGAGCCCACATTCTTTGCTTGCTACAGCTCCTAGGAATCCGGATTTCCTCAGACAGGGATGTACCACAACTGCAGGATTCGACAGGGACCTCTCAGGATGTTGAACCATCATCTGGAGTCTAATCTGCCAAAAGGCTTCTTCGGGACCATCAAGGAGAGGGGCCCCATCTTGTGGACATTTTCTGGAGCGAGGGTGGGTGCCAAACACAGCACTTTGAATGGAGTGCTGGAAAGCCAGCTCTGATCATCAGCTGCATCCACCAGCACAGAGGTCGCTCACCTAACCAGGATGGAGAACTTAGGAACCTGGAAATTCATCAGGGACCCCAGAAACCGTGGCACCCGTGGCCACATGAACAGCAGGAGGTCCTGGATCCCCAGCAGGGCTGGGAGCACCCTGGGGTGCCATGCCACGCTAAGTTCATTCACAGAACAGTACGGGCAGGTTTTCACACCCCTCCTGTAAAAGCTGGTTGCAAGGCCTGCAGCATCATCCCACTCCTGCTGTCCTACAGCTACAACACCCACTCCTTAGCTTCATCTAAGGAGGCTCCCCACCGAATGTTTATTTTGAAGAAGCTGCCTACTATTTGGAAAACAAACAGGAAAAAGCTGCTGCATGTGTAATGAATGTTTCTAGCCGGCTTCAAACAGGTTTTTCACACCAACAAGGCAACTGGCATTTTCCACGACAGGACAAGCTACAGCAGACACACTGCTTCCCCAGCTCCCTCAAATTTACATTTTGCTGATTAGCAAAAGCTTCAATGTGCTTGCTCCCCATCTCCTACAAAAATGGTGTTCTATATGTGCTGCCTTCACAAACCCCCCACAACTGGAGGATTTTTCTGAGGTCATGAAGGCACAAAGGGAGAGGAGTGGTGTCAGGGGCCTGGTGCTCTCCTTGGGGTTCCGCAGGAATGCTGCAGGATCAGGACCTGGACATTTGGCTCCACAAGATACAGGTAGTATCTTTCCACAGTTTTCATGCCTGGATTACTTCCACAGCCAGAAGGGTCTGGTTGTGTTTTTGTTCATGTTGATGAAGGAATACTACGAGTGCCATTCTTGACATTGCCAAGGGAATACCTGAAGGCTGCCATCTAACAATCATTCCTTCCTAACTCTTTGACACAGCCAAGTGTTTGTTTCTCATGTGGGAAATTCTGCACAGAACAGCAATATGTCGGAGACAAATTCTTTGTAGTAAATAAAAACAGTCTGTATACAAAACTAGGGTATTTCTCTGTTAGCACCTACAACCACCAATCACCAGACTAAAATAAATCCAGAAGTTTCTCAGATAGGGTCAGGATGAAGTCATGCTTGCCATAGGCAAATGGATAAAAAAAATTTCCTTATTATTGCTGTCATAATGCTGAATAATGAAGCAAACACAAAGTAAGATAAATTCAATCAACTTTTAATGCCTAATCATTCTTTAGTCCAACTTCAATTTCACAATCTTTTGTAACTCTAGTAAAAAAATAATTAAGAACTATAAATTAAATTATCCTATTTTTTTTGTGACAACCAGTTTTTAAAACCAGTTGGTTTTCCTTTGACAGGTTTCTTGTCTAAAATTTAATTAATTCCAATACTTGAAGCCTAGTGTTACTTTATGCTTTTGTCAAACAAACATTTTGATCCAATCCAGCATATCCTTTCTAGCTTCTTCAATATAAGGTTTATCATCAGGCTTCATATCTTCTGGCTTCAACTGTGCAAACCCATGGACTTGTCCAGGATAAACTTTAATTTTATATTCAACTTTACAGTACTGTTTCAATTTCTCCTCCAGTAAGGTAATCTGCAAAAGAAAGCATTCTTCCATTATTTTGTAGCTTTGCCATTCTTGCCTTTTCTCATATCACCCCATCTTTGTCTTTTCTTGATCATCATGCTTGACAGTCAACTTCTGTTGCTCAACAGGTGAGAAAACACCTCCAGAATATGAGATTGAAGCATTTTTTTTTAACATACGGATAAGCCTGAGAACCTCAATAGTTACTGCAGAGATGATTTCATAAACTTCATTGCTGTAAAGAGACTTCTTTTCAGAGTCTTAGGTTTGTAACCTCATTTTAAGCTTTGAAATTGAGAGACGTATGTTTGGTCCATACCAGTTGGATCTCCCTGCCCAAATTCACAATCTGATTGTCTAATCACTCAGAGACCATTGACTGGTCTGTATTGCATTCCTCACCTTGAAAAAGCATCTTTGAATAACCTAAGCAAGATATGGGGGAAGTTAAAATGTAAGTAAAATAATCCAAGCTGTCTGATTTTTTGTATTTGAAAATGGTTTCTAACAAGCAATGATTTCTGCATTGGATAAAAGAACTATGGAAAAAGAAAAAGCATTATCAGTACAACAGCTTACCTGATCATAGGATATAGTGTGATCTTTCTCACCAAAAATGAAAAATGTGGGGTTTAGTAAATTGTATCTTTCTTCAGAGTCCCTAATTATTCCTACAATGTATTTAAAAAACAGTCTGTTAGGGAAGTCAACATTCTTGCAATAAAAATGGCAAACAAAAAGAAAATATTTCTATTTAGGTTTACCAATTAAATAATTTTTTTTAGATCAAGACAGTTTCTATTCACAAAGAAAAAAAACATTTGGAAAATATATTTGTGCACTCTCCAAGCACTAAAAAGAAGACTTAAAAATTTCTGTGCAAAAGAAAACATTTTTTTTTTCTGGTTTCAACCATTCTTAAATTTTTATATCACTACAGCACATTGCTGAAACAATGATAATTAAAATCTGCAACTCACCTTTGAGTTGAGTATTTACAGAAGCTGTCAAAAAGTGATAACTAGATTTACAAATTAAACATAGTTGTGTGAGCCCAGGTAAGTTTTCACATGTTCTACACTACCATAGTGAGACACCCCAGTGGTTAATTGAGGATTTTTCAGCATCAAGTGATGTACTGCCATTCCACCCCAGGAAAACCCAACGATACCAATCTTCTTTGCACCGCATTGTTCCTTTAGATACTTCAAGACAACATCAGCTTCCCTAAGACATATAAACAAAAGTAAACTAAGGAATCTATTGCAGAGTCAACACTTGAAAATTTAAGAAGTTAAAAGAGATACATGATTTTTTTTCTGAGTCTGCACTCCCTATCATTTAAAATAGCGAATACTTAAAATCACATTTCAGCCTGGAGTAGTGACTTCAGATCTTAAATTGGAGTTAACATCTCTGGTCCTATTTAAGGTAGTATAGGTGTACATACTTTAATACTTACCTGAATTGTGACCTGCTCCTTTGTTTTCAAAAGAAGCAAATTTTTAATTGAATCACTTTGTCTAGGACAGGGCAACTAAAGACAAGACATATCTGCAAGTAGAACAACATCTTGCATTATGAATTGTAGGAATAGGTAAGCTTCACTGTGCTATCTCTACAGAGTCCACCTATTTAGATAAAGATTTATTTTTACTATGTCATTCTTGTTGGATGAGTTGCATGACTAAAATATGCAACCAAGCCAACATGCAATAATACTATACTAAAGCAGCAATTACTCAAAATTAAACTGTCAGTAAAGTTTAAAAATAAAAAACAGGTATTGCATGGAGTATTGCATACAAAAAATATGCATTTTGGTTTTAATATAGGGCAGAGCTGGTAAAATTCTTTTTAATTGCTAACTTCTTAGGTATCAATAGTTTTATCTTTTTTATTATCTACTGAGTCTTAAATTAATTTTAAATGCAGACAGTATATAGTAATACCTATATTTTCAAATATTATGCATATTAGTATGGTCATCACAGGCTTGTTTAGGCTGACAAAAAAACAGGACAAACTGATATGATCAGGAGATTGTGTCCTAGGCCTGTAGCGTGTGCACTGTGAATGGATGAGGTATCTTGCATCTGATTTATTTGGAAGGGTACTAAGACATGGGTGCATTGCATTCTTTAACCTCTGAAAGAGCAATGGATTTGAACTTGAGAACAGCTACAAGTGAATTCTCAAAATACAGCCCAGGCCTGTCCCTGAGGTCTTAATTGTTTAAGGCAGTGCCCACATATCTGCTCACTCTTTGGAGTGGGATATTTTACAGGTGTTAGTCATTTGTCTTTTTTAAAAAATCAGTGACAGCTTCTGCAACCATATGGTCGAAAGCTGTGCTGAGAGATGGGCTGGGAGCTGTTGAAAGGATCAGAGAATACTTGTGCTTTAAGAAACAGTAGCTGAGTAATAGGGTGTTTATGCCTCGCTTCTGAAGTTTGAGGCTGTGGTGATAGATGCTGAAGAAAGAGTAATGCTTCCCATAATTCAGGGAAGCCTTTTTAACAGGCACTGCTTGGCTCTACAGAGAGTGTGCCTTGTATCTCACATTGAGAGAAGCAGTTTAGCTGATCAGATGTACCTTAGGTTTGGAGCAGTCCTGCAAATTTTGATCTAGTGCTGCTCAGGACAGTATCATCCTCTCCTATAATCATCTACAAGGCAGAAAGCAAGATGGGCAAGTGACAACTGGCAGAGAAGACAAGCAGCTGTGGAAACTTTGCTCCCTTGTCTTGAGGAACTGGAGGCAGAACCAACATTTGTGGGTGAGAGTGCTGGGTATTTCATAGCCTGTGTGTGAAACACTGGTTTTGAGCCTGTGCAGACAGTGTGACATAGTTAGAAAAGGGCCCAGGAAACCAAGATGGGGAAAATAAGCATGATGATGGACAGATCAGATGATCCTTTTTAAATACCAGCCAATCAAGTGCCCAGAGTCATAGGAAAAAAACACCCAAAATAAACAATTGTGTGTGTGCAGCCAGCGTGCTTTGCTGTGAGATGCCACTTTTGATATTTCATATGGATTTCCCTCATTTGCTGCATGCTTTTTAAAGTTCTAGTATAATTATTAATCTTACTTGTCTACTTTCATAGGATCATGGTCTTTCAACCAGTCAGCAAAGTCAGCCCAGTGATCAGTACTCTTCCATGGTTCTGTCCCCTTGAAGAAATCTGGGCAGATGGTCCTGTGTGAGACATGGAATCAAGTCAACTTCCCTGTCCAGGTGGGAAGAATCTGTGGGTGTCTACATGTCTCCTAATTATTTTTCTACTCCAGAGTACACATCTACACAGTTATTATATGAATCATATTTTACTCATCTTGTTCTATCTATCATCAGAGTTAAAAGTATATGTCTTTCTATGGAAAAAAAAAACCAACAAAGAGAACCAACAACACAAGATTTCATCATTTCCTTAAACACACTTAGTATAAAAGTAAAGGGATTAAGCAACCCCCCCTGCTTCTATATAAAAACATATATATCATTACTAGTAAAAGCTAAATAAAATCTTCAAAAGGTTTGGTTCCAAAAACCTTGTACAACTTTTAAAATAGACATGAACATTCACCCTTTAATCACACTTCCACATAAGCACAAACACTACCAGTTTATGACTTTCCTTGTGGCTTTGCAGTCAGGCAGCCATTTTTAATGGGTCAGTTTTAGTAGCTGTGGTGCCTTCATGGGAACATTTTGCCCCTTTGTGTTCTTATTTGCACACACGAAAATACTATGGTTGCCCTATGTGTATGGGAGTCCCCATATGCCATGCTTAGCTTTGGGCCTTGTGATCTATCCATACATTTAAGAGGAAGAAGGAAAAGCAGTTGCTTACATGTATCCATGACTAGCAATCAAATCGACTATGTATCTTATGTCTGGAAACAGCCATCCAAATACATCATGAACCACAATCACAGCTTTGTCTGTGAAAAAAGATGGTGTACAAACATATGCCTTGATGTGCTCAATTTGTATTTCATGTCCAAGGCATCCATATTGTGACCTTCTTCCAGTATGATACAGGAAAGGATCAGCCATTTGGAAACCTAAAAAAAAGGTGGGGAGAGGACAGCAAGAAATTCAAAATAGTTTGTTAGCATGCATTTATAAGAGCAAATAATGGCAAATATGATTTGCAGAAAGCAGTTCTATAACTTTTGTAAGCAATATTACCGTCCTTGTCTGAAAGGAGAAAGTAGACAAATGCAAAAGCCATGTCTAGTGCACAATGTCTTAGTCCATTGTGTGTTACTAAGCAGAGAGTGAAGAGATATACCAAAAACAAAGTTAAAAAAATAAAAAAATCTTGTTCATATAGATTCTGACTCATTTCACAGTTGTTTAGCTCCCATGCAATTCTGTCAGCACTAGTGTAAAGCATCTTCACATGTCACTCTATCCCCAGGCACAGAGCCATCACAGGTGTCTTCATGGGGCATCCTATGCTGGTTTCTCTGAATGATGTGATGGGTGAGCACTCAGCTGTTACAGAAAAGTACAGGAAGTGTTTGTTCAGTGCTTCTCTGAGTGCTGGCACCTGCTAACTGATCTGTGCTTTTGGTAGCAGCATCACAGCAGTTCTGGAAGGAAATGCATGGTGTGCAGTTGGTGAAGGACTGCAGTATGGATTTATAAATTAGATTTCAGTGCCTTAAGCCTGTATGGCCTTGAAAGAGATGAGAGAAAACAAGCAGACCTGCAGATCTCATTCAAAATAAATGTGAGTATTTGGTTTTGGCCTTTCTCCAAAAAGAGCAATTCCAGACAATGAGCCAATAGATGTTTTCAAGAGATTAAAGGAAAAAGTTGTTCTGACTTTCTGTGTCAGGAGCTTGGAATGGACGCTGTGCAAAAAGTAGAATGTGATCCTGTAATTAAAAGCAGTGTTATAATGCACCTATACAAAGAATTCAATTAAGTCTCTGGGGGCAGTGTTAATAGTAGCATTTCCTAGCCACATTCTGACTTTGAAACTGTCCTTGCAGATGCAGCACATGCACAGACATATACATTACGAATGTCTACACCTCATTGTTTCTACACAGCCCACCATTTCTGTTTGCATTGGATGCGTACTACAGAAAACTATCTAGTCTTCATGGAAATTCAGCAAATTCTGGTAAAAATCTATACCTTCCTGAGGCCTCCATTAACCACAGCAGTGGAGGGTTACATTTCACTAAGTAATGAGAAATTCTGCCTAGGCAATAGGAACACATTTGGAACCATGGTGCACACAGACCTGAAGAAGAGACAGTCGATGGCACAGAGACTCGCTGCTTGCTTGCACCTTGCACCACACTTCCCAGCTGGCATGATTACCACAGGCTTAGTAACAGCATCCAGATTTTATATGCATTTAGACTGCCTTTTACCCAAGATAACTAACCTTGCCAATGTATCAATGAGATACACTGAGTCAATGAGAGAGACTGTTCTTCCTCATCCTCTCCCAACCCTGAGGCTGCTGTGACCAGATCTGGCAGGGCCAGTGCTGCACTTGAGAAACGGTGCTTGATTGCCACTGTAAACCCTGGCTGATAAAGTGTGGTGTAGAAATACAGGAACTGGCCCCGAATGTGGCCTTACTGCTAGAATCAAGCTGCTTCAGAAATAGCATAGGTGGATGATCTCATGTGGTGAAGAATTCCCTGTGCTGATAACACTGTGAGCTGATTACATTTGTTAGTTGTTCTCAGTTGTTCTCCCACCTGCCTTGACATCCCAATGTCAGAGCTGGTGCTAGGAAGCATAAAGGTGCCTGATCTTCCAAACGAAAACCTCCATTGTTTTGACATTGTATGAAAGTGGAAGCTGTAACACGTGTGGGAGAATATGTCCTGGTTTAAACCCCCAGTAATAGGCCTGAACATGCTTGAGAGATGTCTGCTCATGCCAAAGAATTTCTTCCTCTTTTTTTTTTTTTTAGCCAAAGATGAATAACCTTGTTGAAGTGTAAGAGACTGCCTGGAGAATTCATAGGCACTCTCAGTGATAGTGGACACCACTGGCTTCTGAGATGGCAGCCACAATCTTACCTCACTAAGGTAATTTTTCAGAAGGGCACAACCTACAGTGTCCCCTTCAAGTAAGTAGTCTTTAGGAGGCATTAAGCTTCGCAATAGTTGTGAAACAGCCTCCTGCCTATCTTTCAGTTGCTTCCCAGAAATTATTTCTTTGGCCTGTCTTGATTTATACCAAGCCAGCTGGCTCTCCTCCAGGCATCAGGCTGTGGAGAATGTTAGTAAATAGTCAGCCACACCTGGACAGCTTAGAAATCTGTGATGGGATCCTGTTCAGCCAGAAGCTTTATTCATTCCCGCCCACTTTGACACATGCAGCATGGTGTGCTGAAGCAACAAGCCAGGATATTTCCTACCTATCCTGTCTCACCTCATTCCCTTTTCCCTCCAAGTTCAGCCATTACACTTTTCCTTTTCCTGCTTTCCCCATGGCACGGTTCCAAGCAGGCAGTATCTCACCTTTACACCCCGCTCCTCATCCCTCTGCTCCAGCACAGAAGAGATACAGGGCCTGACACAAAGCTAGGAACAGGGAATAAACCAATTCCTGCTCACAGGGAAAAGAGTGTTATCCATCCTTCTCCTTGTTAAGAGAAGGCCTTCTTATAGATTCTCCCTTCTCATCAGTGGTTCTGCTCTTCATAGGGTGTCTCGATACCACTCAGCTTTTGTGCAAGGAACAAAAAACCTGCTAAGAATTATTCACTATTATCACAAGGCAAAGGTGGGCTCCTTTGTGTGGTAGGACAAACACAAACTGCTAGATTTTTAGGGAGGAACAAATCACATGTTTAAATCCTGATGAGTCAGTTCTCATTAGGGAAAAAGAAATCCCTACCTGGGTGGCTGAAAATCTTTAAAAAAACAATTAGGTAAAATGGGGGCAAAGATATACTAAGGATAATCCTCACATCTCAGAAAGGGAGTATAAGCACGTTATCTCAAAGTGCTGTGATGTTTGGCAGGAACCTGGACTAGTGATGTCAGTATGTGACATCTCTGCCATTTCCCTGGGTCCAGTGATAACGCCTTAAACTCCAGCAACAATTTTTTTCAATGGTAAGTGTTCCAATGGACAAAAAAAGGAAAAGAATAGGAATTAATTCCCATAGAGACAAAATTAATTCTTATGGTCCTTTAATATGATCTTGCTGCTGATGGACATAAAATGGTTATCAGTGTCCTCAGAACTATTGCTGTGGCACAGCTTGCAATAAGCACTCAAAATGAAACTCAGGCATGCCCAAAGTTGACACTCTTTATCTTAACCTTATCCCCTCCCAAATACTTGCCTTTGTGCATTTTTTTACTGAAACCAAAATACAAGTGTCTCCTTAAAGGAGTGGGTTTTGCTGATTGTTTCATACCTTTTCAAAGAGCTATATCTAATTGTTCATCCATTTCAGATTTGTCCCTTTCAGCACAGTTAAAAGTAGTTATCCTTTCTCTGCTGTCACCTCAGTCCTTGTGGACCAGTTTGCCATCACATACCTGGAGTACAGGATCCTGTTTTAGCCCGGCTCACTGCTGCTTCTCAGAGAGGTATCAGCTAGATTTCTCTAAACAGAAGAAGAAGAAGATCAGTTCTGCTAACAATTTTGCTCTTGCTGTTGTCCATCCAGTTTTCAGGTGCTCTTCAACTCTTCTGCAGACTTTGGGATTGGGAGGTGAGGAGGAGAGGCTTAGCACAGGAGTCATCCTGGCCAGAAAGGGTGGGGACAGATAATGTGGAGAGGCAGGGTGCAGCAGGCTCCTCATCAGTTACCTTTCACTCCACCTTTTTTTCTTTATTTATTAATTATTTAAGGAGTTCAGAAAGCAAGATGTGCACAAATACTACATTGCACTTATCTTTTTTAATCTGTCTGAATATGTGTGATTTCTAATTAAACAGTATAGACAAGTTGAAACAAGGTTTCTGAGTGTTATCAGCACCCTTCAGCACACTTCCCACTTTCTGGGAACATTTCCTTTCAAGACCTTTACACCACAAAGCAAATGATGTGTGTGTTGCAGCCACTTAAAACCCTGCAGAATCTTTGCACCTCAACGTTTATAGCTCAGATATTTAGAC
The DNA here is from genome assembly GCF_036169615.1 of Heliangelus exortis. Classification (NCBI taxonomy): domain Eukaryota; kingdom Metazoa; phylum Chordata; class Aves; order Apodiformes; family Trochilidae; genus Heliangelus; species Heliangelus exortis. The sequence goes on along the minus strand of NC_092423.1, from coordinate 79,310,184 downwards.
TCAGTGGTCCATTTGCTGATGCATTGTTCAATTCAGAGATGCATTTGCTCATGCATCATTCAATTCAGCAATGCATATAGTGTATTCATGCACTTTTATTGTCCAGTTTGTACCAAATTTAGATTAATCTGGCCTGGCAAACTTGCAGCACAAAAAATTAGAGAAGTTTCCCTAGCACACAGATCAAACATTACAACCACACCCACAAGTATTCCCAACAAGTCCAAAAGTGTTTCAGAATATTTTTGATTGGACTTGCTTTCAACAAGTTAGAAACATTTGAGTCTGAGCTGGTTGTTATTGATGGTGGCTCATTGAAATTTTCCATTCCTATTTCCATAACAGACCTTGTAAGCAAGGAACAGTGGCTTAGCCCTCAGACTCAGGTCTACTGTAGCTTTCATTTTCTCTGTGGTTTGTGTATGTGTGTGTTTGGGAGGGGGGGGGGGAGGGAATAGAGAGGGAAGAGAAAGACAGGAACAGAAAAGAAGGAATGAGAAAGACAAGAGTTCAAAGAAAATGACAGTCATTTCAAGTCAAAGATTATTAACAAAAATTTGATCCTAATTGTATATAAGAAATAAATCCCACAGTCACTCTGTAGATCCTCAACAGCACTCTGTGTGATGGTGACCACTGGATGTGGTCATGGTGCTGACTATGTAAAATAGGTGATGGTTGGATTCATTCACCAAACTTCAGACATTTACAATGAGGATGTTGGATATCAACATGTCAGCAAGATTTCTACACTCCCACAGCTGTCATCAAGATTTAGAGTATGATTCACACTCTCTGGGTGTCTTCTTTAGAATGAAATGGATAGTCCCCTAGATGCCACCAAGTGTGCTGACCATGGAGTTTAGTGGTGGCCTGCCCACCTAGGGCAGGTGTATGCTGCTGTGCTGAGTGTGTCATCACTCAGGCAAGATGAGTCCCACCTTTGTGTGCCGTGGGAGCCACACATAACTCAAAATTAAGGTTTGTCATGACCAGAAAGAGGGTGTCTGTCCTGTCATACCTGTCAGTAGCTTTGCACAGGATTGTACAAGAAACCATTAGAAAGATTGTTTGTGTTGCAAGGGAAGGAGTGGGGAGATTCAGTGAAAAGATCTGGTTTATGCTTTGGTACTGATGTCATCTTCCTTGAGCTTGTCTAACCCTACCTGGGTGGGCAGGCTTTGCTCAGATCCAGAAGGCTGAAGGTCGTGGGTTGGTGTGAGCTGCAGTTCCCTGTGGAACAAATTGGGCTAGCAGAAGCAGACAACTGATCCCACAGGCATCTCATGACTGTAAATCCTGTCTTCTTGCCTGGCATCTCTAATTGAGGGTGTTTAGGGTGAAAGAAGAGCAAAGTAATCACTCTGCCATAATGCAAGCCTTTGCCTGCACATTGTGATTATGTTTGACCTGCAAACCCTAAATCATTTAGATCTCACATACTTGAAGAGACTGTCTCTTTCCCTGTCATATATAATCACCACCTTTGTAAGTAATGGACTCATGATTATGGAGTTCATTGCACCCATGCATTTCCTACTGTCTCAAGCAACTTATATACTTAAGCCCGTTTTGAGTATTTAATTATATTATTTAATATACATATTGTATAATTAAGCCTGCTGCTCTGTTTTTAGTGTTTCCAAGAAAAAGATGGCAGATGAGGGTTGGAATGAGCACAACAGGTTTACTTGTTGAAACACATAGTGGTCAAGCTTCTCCTTCATTTGAAACACACAGCTGCTTTTGTGTGGTGGTTTGTTGGTGTTTCTTTTTTCCCTGAAGTTTTGCACCAGTACTCATCCAATTGTTCCTGCTGGTTTTTAAGAAATGGGCATGGAATAAAACCCCAAAGTAAATCCTCATGGTTGTTGGCTGCATTTTTAGCTGTATGTTAACACAGGAAACAATATCCTAGGACATGCAAGCCTATTGTCCCCAGGCAAAATGGAAAGATATTCTTTCCCAGACAACTACTGATAGGTAAAACCCCAGAAAGGAAAGTATTCTGCTGGCATCTAGTGCAGAAGTCAAAGAATCCAATGGAGAGATCAATGAACAGGCTTAAACGTGGCCCATTTGCCATCCCTTGGTACAGTATCTGGAGTGTTGCTGGTAGCAACAGACTTGTCAGAAAGCTGAAGTAATTACAGATGTTATATTTGTGTCATGAAAAACCTGTTCAAAGTGCCCGTGCTGGTGTATGCTCTGTTTGCAGTGAAGAAGCTGCAGAGGAGGCAAGAGGCTCCTGTATGAGTCCTGCCAGAAACAGCATCCTTGTGAAGGGGTGACCACTGTTGAGGGCACCTTGTGAGGAGCCAGGAGAGGCTCTGAGGAGGGTTAGCAGAGAAGCATGGTGTGGTGGGGTCAGAACAGCTCAGCTCTGTGGGGTCAGCTGTAATGCCACTGGGGGCTCTGTACCCAGCCCTTGCCACAGGAGCAAGAGGCATCCTTTGGGAGTTGAGTGGCTTACAGTAAGGAGCATATCTAGTCCCTCACACAGCTACACTGAAAAGAGAGGGCTTGTTTCTTGGAGCTGGTTTTGGGGCTTTTGTTTCCGTGTGTTCTTCCAGTTCCTTTCCCTTCATCCAGTAAAAGGTTTCACACCTTAACCTATCTCACTGAGTCATCACTTGGGAGGGAAGAAATGTAGGTTGGCAAATCTGATTTCATTTTCCAGGTTTATGGCTTTGGTCTCTAGTCAGTGTTTGAATAAAGACCTTGGGAGTCAGGCCAGCTCTTGTTATTGCAAATCAAGGCTTGGATGGAAGTCAACATGTACGGAGCCTTTCATTGTCATTGGTGAAAACTACTCTCATACTCACAATTTCATTCTTTACCATTTACCTAGTGTGATACTCTGGAGTTCACGGCTGCCTTTGCCTGGAGCATTAAAAGAAAATCTCCAAGAACTCTCTGATTTGGTTGGTAAGCCATGTTCCTGATCTCTCCCATGTTTTCCCATGTGTCTAAGAAGAAAGGCTCTGAAATCTTGCTCTGTGGGAGCAAAGTTATCTGCTTCATCTGGTGCAGTGCTGGCAGGCATGGCTGTGTTCCCTGCACTGAGCAGAGCACCCACTGCTCCTCACCAGGCACCAGGACCCAGACCAGAATGATTCTTGCTCCTACACTCCTACTAGTTTTTACATCTCTCACCATGTTCCCCCTCCCCTGCATTTTGATTTGCTGCTAAAAAATAATAGACTCAATCTGGCATTATCTCTCCTTTTTGGCCATCCCCTTACATCGTCCCCCTTTCCTGACTTTCCACTCTACTCTGTAAGTTATCTGAAGTCATCTGGTTTCTTTTAATCTCCCTTCAAGTGTCCTACTTATTGTTCCAATAGTCCAGGTCTCAGAGTGTAAAACTCCTCTTTTCCCTTAAAAAGAAATGTTTTCAATAAGTACGTTGCTGGTTTGCTTGCTGGTAATGTAGAACTGGTTGAACCAAGAGACTTCGGGGTTTCTCATTTGAATTAATTTTTGCCATCCCTTGGTACAGTATCTGGAGTGCTGCTGGTAGTAACAGACTTGTCAGAAAGCTGAAGTAATTACAAATGTTATATTTGTGTCATGAAAAGCCTGTTCAAAGTGCCCGTGCTGGCGAAGGCTCTGTTTGCAGTGAAGAAGCTGCAGAGGAGGCAGCTTGAATTAATTTTTACCTTAAATAAACTGTGAATGTTTAGTTGTATTTTTTGCTGAAAGAGCTAATGGGGTTTGAGAGGGTGTGTTTTCTTAACTTTATAGGAAAAGGGTGGAGTATAACATTAATTATGGCAAAGCAATAACAGGAAAACTACTTTAGTATTGCGAATGACACGCAAAGAGGTGTATTAAAATTACCTAATGCTGTCCAGGTGTTTCCAGATCATCACTTTATTAAAAATCACTTTCAATGGAATTTCAGTACAAGGCACATGATTCCAAATAATAATTGATATTAACTGCACAATATAGGGAAAATAGTAGATTTTGGAGTAATGGCTTCAAAATAGGTACTCCAGAGCCAGAATCACTGTTGCTCTGTACACTATAAACAGAGACATGAGCAAGGAAATAGAATTAAGATTATATGGATAATTGCATGAATTAAGGACAGATTACGTTATCTAAACCCCTGAACATCTATTTTTTGCATGACTTAAGGATATGTCTATTATTTTTCATACCAAGTATTTTATATTTTCCAGTAAAACTACAAAGATTTTTTTTATCCAGAAATTACTAGAAAGTACTTATCCAGCATTCAGAATGTTCTCCATAAAATGTTGATTTAAAAATAATAATCTTTAGTCTGTTTTGCTCCAGGGCACAAGTCCTTTTTTCTTTCTCTTTCTTCTTTCTCTTTTCCTTTTTCTCTTTTTCTTTTTCTTTCTCTCTTTCTCTTTTTCTTTCTCTTTCTCTTTTCTTCTTTTTCTTTTTCTCTTTTTCTCCTCTTCTCTTTTTCTTTTTCTCTTTTTCCTTCTCCTTTTCCTCTTCCTTTTCTTTTTTTTCTTTACTTGCTATGAGTCATTTCCTTAAACAAAACTCATCTATTGCTAATTTTATATTTCATGAACTTTCTGGGACTAATCCGTTAGAAGGGTATCATTTTCTTTGTTTGTAATTGAGACTGTGCTTGTACTTAGATACACACACAATTTTGGGGTTCAGTACAAATATGTAACCTTGGACAAAAAAGCTTCACCTTGTTCCAGTAAAATTTACCCCACTACTCAGAAGGGTCAAGTTTCGGGAGCGGAAATCTGGTTTCTCTTTTGTAAGCTCCCAGTGTGCTCTTTAACAGTTCGGTTTGGCTGAGATTTTCCAAGAGATCCTTTTTAAAGCCAAGAGGACTCCAAAATTTCCACTTACATATGATCCCTCATAGTTAAGACATCTTTTAGATGAACACTCAGGATTGTTTTACTAACTGGAAAAGCGGAAATGTTTGCAGCTATCTCTGATCACTACACTACAGTGTTAGAAACTCCAACATTTTAAACAGACTGCCAGGAGATAAAAAACAAACACCTTCTTCCCATGTTTTCTCAGCTGTAAAAGTCCTGTTTTGCAAACATGTCTACACGTTAGTCATCTTGGAGTGGATCCAGGCAGCTCTGGACAGTATCCCACAAAGCAATAGAGATGCCCAAGTACAACATCAAATCATGAAGTTTAAGGAAAGTAAATACGAGCTTCTGATAATATTACATGGCAATTACCATAGGTAAATCAATTCACAGCAATCAAGTTATTTTATTAAATACATTTGCAGAGTGTTCCTGTTCTTCCTGCTTTCTAAAGCAAAACAATGAACTTTGGCCTTGAAGAAAAAAATTTAATTTTAGCGTAATTCTGCAAATTGTTGAGTCTGTGCCACGAGTGAGTGTTATCTACCCTACATTCTGTCCCAGATTAACAAAATCAATTTCTTAGAGCCCCTGAGCATACCCTGGAGTAAACATGTCATGGAGGATCTCAGGAGAACAGGTCCAGGCAGGGAAGTGGCCAGACCACTGCCTGCCTCCTGCCCCTTGCTGCCCAGGGCAGGTACAGGCAGGGACATGGGCAACGTGTGTTACGTGTGGAAGGGAGTGACTGGAACATGGAGATCAACCAGACTGCAGTCACTGACCTCCCTGTCTGCTTCTGAGAGGATGTCTGATGCATGTGCCACCAAAAATCACTGTATGGAAGAGGTTATCTCCCCCTGCCCACACAGACAGCTAAAACTTTTGCAAGGGCTTTTTTGTGCCAGAGGAGCTTTGCCAAGGAAAAGTGAAATCCCAAGCTCGCTCTTCCACAGCTTGTCTGTGAACCACCAAGTTTCAGGCTGGAGGTTTCAGCAAGGAGAAAAGCATGAGGTTAAGCAGGAGACATCAAGGCTTATCAGCTTGACACCCACAGAGCTAATACTACCACCTTCAGTCCTGATAATCTCTGGCTAACTGGGTAGATCCACAACAAGGTATCAGAGAGCTGGTAAGTTATGGGCTGTGAGGCAAAAAGCTTAGGGCCACTCAATTCAACCCTTCACAAGGTTTCTCTCTCAGGTGCTTTTATTTTCAGTTTTTTTCCCAGGGAGGTATAGAGATGGTGGCCTCTCTGCACTTGACAAGTCAGGCCCCTTCCAGAGCCCTGTTTAGAGCTGGAGCTCAGAACTCAGGAGAAGCTCATTTGCTTATTACAGCCTGTTCTCCTGGTTCAGGAGCAAAAAACAACCCAAACCTGAAACCCTTCTCCAGCAAGGTGGAATCCAATCCCCAGTCACCTTGTCTTCTTCAAAGAGACCAACAGTCTGCACCACAACTTATGAGCTCCATAAGATCTCCCAGCTTGCTTCTAGGTTTGCCTGGGGAGTCAAGATCCAGTTTTTTGAATGAAAGCATCACTTGCTTCTACCAAGCCAGACTCCAAAGGGTTTCCTTTCCTCAATGTGCAAAATATCTTCTAAGCCCAGATACAGAAAATGAATGAGTTCTCTGAGACATGGAATATATTTGGCCTTCTTATCTGGATAAAGAGGGGGAAGTTAAAAAGGGAAATTAGCCATCTTCTCCCCAGAAGGAATTCACAGTATGTCTCTACCATCACACGCTCTTTCTCATCAGAGAATGATAGATTGTCATTATTGGGATAACTTTTGTCTGAATGTCCATACAAAAGTTAAAACTTGTACATAAAGGATATAGGAATAATGCTTCAATAGGCTGCTCCTGAAAGAAGGACCTAGAACTTTATATCCCAGACATATGCCCTCAGTGTAACCTTGAAGATTTAACATAAAAATGCTGTCAGACATCCATGCTCAAGCTACTGCTCCACCATGCTCATTTGGGTGGAGACTGCCATACTCACATGGTTCTTCGTGTTTGCATGATCCTGCCTTTCTATTGCCACTTATATTTTCATATGAGCAGGACCCACAAGCTCAATTCCTCCCATCCCAGTGAGATACCAGTTGACCATTAGCTATTCCAACACACCCTCTTTAGTTTTAAGCAGAAATCAGTGGCTCCTGCTGATCTTTTCCGGTGAAATTTACTCAAAAGTGGTAGCAAAACTGAATTTTGATCATGTATATTTTTCTGATGATGTGTATTTATCCTAAAAAAAATAATATCCATCTCATTTCAATTCCTTAAACCCCATGGTTTTTCTGATCACAACATTTTCTGTATATTATATAACAATCATGGTAAGTTTTCCTCTGAGAAAAGACACAAATGCCTATATTTTTATACTTAAAGCTCTGAGAGCTAAATTAATTCCCAGGGTCAACTCCATATTACATGACCTGAGAGCAAACAGCAAGCATGGCATGACTCATAAGAACAGTGATGAAGCTGCACATTCCTCATGCAGTGCACTTGTGAATTATGCAAATAGAAAGACAAAATTGAAACAACAGACTCTGCCTTGGCATTTGTAATTAAGGCTCTTCATTACCACACAAGATGCTTTTATAATATAAATTTGTTTAAAGGTCTATTATATGTTTTCTTCTTTGATGGGATAGAAAGGTTTTGTGAAGTTTGGGAAACTACTGGTATCCCTATATGCAAACAACATTCTGCACATTTCACCTGAGTACAGTTCAGAGTAATTTTTGATGTGTTTAGGTTCATCTTTCAGACAACTAAATTACTTGTAGTTGTATTCCTTCCTTCTGGAAACCTCTCAGAGAAGCTGCAGACTTCAAATGCTGTTAGGAATTCTTCATATTCTCTAGATATGGTTTGGTTTTCAGGAACCCATCTTTCTGTGATGCAGCTGAAAGCCAATACCTACAACCTGCTTGTCATTCTTGTACTGAATGGCTCTTCATTTATCTTAAATGGAAATTTTACAAAGAAGAAAATTTTTTTTCTGATTTTTTTTTACAAACCCAAGAAATACGTTTTTTTTCTAGCTTGTTTTCTATTTAAATAAATAAATAAATAAATGAACATGCCTGAGATGCTGAAGAAGGCAAGTGAATGCTTGGCTCTCAGAAGAGCCAAGCCAGTATAGGTCCCAGTCCCAAAATACACACTATTTTCCCAATCCCCAGCTCACTTTATTGCCTGGACTGCAGGAGGCACTTTGGTTTGTCCATGGAGCACAACACTAAATACGTATGGCAGTTTTGTATGTACAAATTTGTATGATTTAGGATAGACATGCGAGTGAGTGAAAATGTGTATCTTTCAGCTTCCAGGATTCATTAAGAAATGGTCATATTAAATAAAAAAAAAATGAGTAGGCAAAGAATCTTGTTGAGGGTCTGTGATTATATGTGATACTAAAGTGTAGGACATTAGTAAATGTCTTCGTGAAATTGACAGCTCAGTATAGCAATTGGAATACAGCAGGTAGGGAAAGTGTGATAGAAAAACAGATGGAACGGTCACTGAGCTGTAATTGCATTTTTGTAAATGATTTGTTGGATATGATAAAGATTGGTTTTCAAAACCAGAAAGAAGTTTTTAATGTCTTTCTTACGTGTCAGTGACAATCTAAATTCAGCCCCCTTTGGGTTCTGATGGCCAGTCTGGAATTGATCCTACATCCAACATCTACAATGCAATTCAAAGCACACTGCAGATATTTCAGATACAGTCATGAAAGAAATAAGAAGATTAATACATAATCATATTAAACATAAGCATACATTTTCAAAATCCAACCTTGTACTGCAGTGAAAAAATATAAAGCAGAAAACCAAGTGCAAGCTCTCTTTGCTGTACAGATTTTCAATTCACCTGCCTTTACAGATCCCCACTGCTCAGGCAAAGCAGACACCTTTGGATCCACCCTCTCGTGACCTACGTGGACTTTCTCCTGGCACTGCAAGATGATGGCTGCTGGTGAGAACACACCAATTCTCACACACATGCTGCTGGGCAGGACTGTGCTGACATGCTGATCCAGTCCTTTACAGTCAGGGTCACACAACAGTCTCCTCATGTGAGCCCTGTACCTCTGTCCTGGTGGGTAGCTAAAGCCTGTCTTCCTTCTTGACTTTGGACTGCCTGGTACTACTAACATGACATTTTAGCAGGTGGAAGTCTGCACAAAATTTTCTAAATGTAAAACAAAAATTCAGTGAATGTCATTGGGGTGACAGTGACAGCTGTATCAGTAAGGTGAGGTTAGAAACCCCTGACACGTTGTTCCCATGCTGGCAAGGACCGGGTATCCTACCAGGACCTCTGCTTCTCCTGGGGTAGCAGCTGGGACAAGTCTTTCTCCTACCACCTTCAGCCCTACCGGAGCACAGGCAAAGATCAACACAGCTCAAGGGGTTCTGGCAGTCGTGGGATGTGATCTGGAGGTTATTCCAGTGAAGACAGAGCAAGACAGGGCAGCTTGAGGCAGGACAGCAGATCTGAAGCCCCTGTTGACTCCCTCCCTCAGCTGCCACCAGTGCTGCTGGCAAGGTGCAGCGTGGCTGTGCCAGGTGCTGTTTCAGATGTTTAAGGCTTCAGACACCTGGAAATGCCCTGGGGCCCCTCAGGCAATGAGCTCAATCAGGTAGCAGCATTCGAAGCAGTACGTTTCCCAACATCAGCAGCTGCTCGGTTCATGGTCTATCAAAGCGCCAGATGGCCTCGGCTGGGCACAGGCAACCACGGTCCCTGTCTGTCTGTCCCACTGTGGGCCCCAGAGATACTCCATGTCCTCTGCTGCCCTCTTCTCAAAGCCTCTAAACCATCCCCTGGGGCTGGAGAAGAGCTGCCCTCTTGTGGAACCCATGGTACAGGTATCTGACAGTCCGTTCTCAGGGCTCAGCTGATAATAAATCTGAAAACAAAGGCTCTCAGAAAGTCTTGTTAGGGTGAGGACAAACTAAACACTCGCTTCTAACGTATGGGATTTCCTGGATTTTCTCCTTTAAAAAGGGACAGATTCCAAACAGGCTTGTTCTTAGGAGCTGAACGGGGCTGTCAAGCTGAGCTGCTGATACTCTTCAGACCTCAGAGGATGTGTCTGTGAGAAAGAAATATCTTGCACTAATATTTCTCTGTGTGTCATCATCTGTGTGAGATAATGTTCTCCAGCACCCTTAATCAGGACCCAACAGAGGCCCAAAAGACATCATGACTGCATTAAAAAAATTAGAATAGCAAAATGTTTATTTGATCCACAGAGAAGAGTTAAGAAGATATAGATTTGAAGTAGTAAATGTGCTTGATTTTCTATGTCAGACACCTAAGTGAAAATCTGTTTCACTGAGCCAAACATTTTACTCCCCTCTTTAGACACCAGATATGTTAAGTGGTTTCTTCTCTGTATTTGCTGACCCTACACTGAAAGCAGATCACAGAGAGAATGCCTCATTGCCATAGGGAAACAAGAAAAAGATAGGGTTTATGCTCTAATTCTCAGTGTGCAAGCTACAATGAACTGAAAGTTGCTACAGACATCAGACAACCTCATAAAACAGAGGTCATTGACTCTGATCAACCTGCAATTACTCTGACCTTTAGACCATAGCTCACTTTTCCTCAGTCATTTCCTGTTGCTGCAAATATTAGAGAAAAAGTAATGACAAGTCATTAGAAATCAAAGTCCATCTGTATTTCTCTCTGTAGTTGGTGCAGCAGGTGCAGAGACAGTACTGTAGGTGTTGCTAGACGGTGCAGATCATTCTCCAGAGTAGATGCACTCTCTTTTTGGCAACACTCATATTTTTAAGTGAAGTAGAACTCAAGCCTGCCCAGATGACTTCAGTCTAATTTGGATGGCAGTTATAACCTCCAATAACATCTGGAAGGTCAAGAAAAATGTTTCTGGCCAAATATGATTGCTCCTGATAAATACTGAGGATAATCTCTAACTGCTATTGTCTCTAAGGATATTTTCACAGATTTTGAAAGACATGAGAACAAACATGACTTCAGAAAGACTTGTAAGCAGTCACTTCACAATGGTAATCTGTTTCAAACCTCACCCTCATTACCAAAAGGAGAACAAGTGTGGAAAAAAAAATCTAATTACACAAATACCTAACTATCTAAAAGGTAAAAGGTTCGCTTGAAGTCGATGGAAGTGTTTTAGGTCAAGAATCCTATGCCTCAAATGTTATTACAGTTATTAGGAATAAGATATTCCAAAAGACAAATACAGACTTTTTATTTTGTTTTCATAGAATGTCAGGTTAGAAGGGACCTCAATATTCATCTGGCCTAACCCTTCTAATATTACTGTTTATATGGCATGTCTCAGCACCCCATTGGGCTGAGACTTAAAACTTTCCAAAGTGGGGGAATCCACCACTTCCCTGGAAGACCATTCCAGTATGTGACTGTCCTCATAGTGAAAAATACTTTTGAACCCAGAAGTCCTCCACTGAGCAACAGCAGCCACAGAGCTCTCGGATTCCAAGTAGATCAGTAACAGGCATCAGTGGTACTCTCAGGTTGACAGTGGGTTCCCAAACAAGCTGATAGGGCCTATGTTTTAAATAGAAAATCCACTGTAACTAACACACCTGAAAAGATCCCCGTTGCCTATATGCACAGAATTGCACCACATTCTGCTGATCTGGAGAAGATTCATGAAGTTCTGCAGATACTTCTTTACTGCACAGAAACAGGTATGTGTCGATCATCCAAGTATCACCTAGCATCTTGAAAACTAGACATATATAAACAGCTTTCATTTTCTTCTCATTCTAACCAATTAAACAGTGATTTCTCCTGTTATATCTTTTTACACCAGGTTATTTACACTTCAGCAAAACCTCTCCTCTTACTGAAAATGCCAGAGGGCACAGTTACTTTCTTGGTTGAAACTTTAATAACCCATGGAGCAAACCCCAGTGCATAGCCAAGAATGTCCTCAGAAATATTTTTTAAAATAAGCAGATCTGGAGCCTGTATCATGCTGAGCCATTATGTCCATCCCTAAATTCATGTTTAGTGCAGTACAGCTACATGTTTTGTAACACACAGCAGGTGTGCAAAACATGAATCACGAGCCACGTTTTCATTAGGGAAGTTTGATCCCTCAGGTAACCATAATCATAGCCTAGGTTGGGTAAGAAGCAAACACCAGCTGTAAGGAAACACATCCCTCAATACCAAGAGCTCAGGATCAGTGCAGAGCATCAGTGCCACAGCCTGAGCCATCCTTCTGGTGCAGCAGGAAATGCTACTGCATGGGCAGGACCTCAGAGACTCCTGCTCTTTGTGTCCCTGCCAGGGACCCTGGGCACAGCAGCTTCCCCCTGGCCAGAGGCAGCTTTGTGCAATGTCATGGCAAAATGGCCAGCGACCAGCAAGCAAGTCCTCTGAAGGCCCAGCAGGTCACGGGGAAGATCCAGGGGGGCAGTGGCTTCCACTGTGTGTTTCTGTAGCTCTGCAGACCTTTGTGCTTTCTCCTTGTGACAGGATAACTTTCTGTAGCCCACACTTTGTACCATGAGCCACACTGCCTGCTCAGGCAGTGCTGTGGAAGCTCCAGACTTCTGTAGCAGTGGAATATCAGTTCTTTAGGAACCAGGTAAAACTTCACCCCAAACACTGCCTGATTTTTTAAGATGAACTGGCATGCATTTATTTTCCTGAAGATAACCCATCAGGTTTTCTACATTTGCTGTAACATGCTGTTCATAACCAGCTGAACCATTTTTGTGGTGAGACTCAGGCAGACAGGTGAGAAGTACTAGAGGAGCACTGAAAAAAAAAAAAAACCAAAAACAAAGAACTGGTTAAGAAAATAAATCTGTTTTGAAATGTTCAGCTGGAGAAAAACTGAAAAGCATTAGCTTTTGCTGTTTGGATTTTTCAGTGCTCCAAACTTTCAAAATAACTCAAAGAGTGTAAGGGAAACATTTTTATAAAGTAATGATAAATTATAGAAAAGGTGGAAATCTCATAATACAAGTACTGAATAATTTCATAATTGCAATATTTATTTTGTATTATCTTACGACAACTTTTGAAAAAAAAGACAATACATTTTTCTAAGCATTTAATTGTTATGAAACCAAAATGTTTTAACAAATTGAAACAATGTTGAAAAGAATCTTGTCTTTTTTTTCCAGTCCTCCCACCCACTCCTTTTGCCATAACCTTCTGTGATTTGGGGTTCTATTAGTGTCTTTAGTTTCCACCTGCAACATTTCCTTATGTATATTATCTGTTCTGCACATAATAACTTATTTGGAGCAGAGAATTTTTTTCTAGTATGTTCGTGCAGTGCCTGTCAGAACTAATTTCTTTATCTTGATGAGAGCCAAAAGCTAATAACAATCTCCTACATTCTCCCCTGTACCAAAAATTAAAAACTACTAAGCCATGGGTATTTCTTAGCCAAAAAACACATATTACCAAATAGAAAGGAATTAATAATACATTCACCAAAAACACCAAGAGGGCTGACAGATATTTAACTTACAACAAAATATTCAATTTTTTTGCTGTTATAATGGCCTGTCTTCACCTCAAGTCTACCAGTAAGCTGTTGTGTAGCCCATACAGAATCACCAAGTACAAAATTTTGGGATTAATTTTCCCTAAACATTGAGAAGGTGTGAGAAATACATGTAGTATTTGTTAGGTAATTTAAATGGCTGAATAGATATACACAGACAGGAATGGAAGTATTCACTGGCAATGTAACCACTCATATAAAAAACTGTCATGTAATTTTAAAATGCCTACAATGAAAGAATGAAATTTGATATTTCTGTTAATACTACTATGGCATTTTGAATGTGAAGGATTCACATTCATAAGGACATTTATGACATCTATATTTGTTACAACAGAGTAACAACAATGGTGGCATGCTTGGGATATAAAGTCTGGAAATTACAAATGTACTTGGAATTTTAAATTTCTTGGTTTTCCTGTTTTGTTTTTTTCATTGTTTTTTCCTTGCTCAGACAAACTGAATATACTGGTATTTCTCACATCCTCAGGACTAAACTGGCACTTTTTTTAATATACCAAGAACCTTTGTCAAGATAAAAATGAGCTTACTTTTAAGCAATTTTTTTAAGGTGTAAGTGGGAGTTTTTTCACCTTGCCTTTCTGAGAGGGAGGACACAGAAGAGCTGAATATGGCAGCATAGCCCACGTTTTATTACAGCAGTTCACTGTAACTATACAGCTACTGGAAAGCCACCCCTACCCTTTACAGCCTCCTTAATTTTTTTTGCTACATAGGCCAGCATCATATATACGAGCAGCATGAAGAAGGTAATCTTGAAGGTATCAATGTGGTCAAACTTGAGGAAAAAAAAGAGATACAAAATTGTGACTCGGGTATGTGCAATCTCTGCACTCAAAAGTCCAGACTTGACCTGCCAGCCATGTTCTTGCTGGCATGATGGCTGGAGGCTTAATGACTGGTTGTTGGACATGAGGAGTCATATGGTAAAGTGAGCTCAGCTAGAAAAGTTAACATAGCTGCCCCGATGGAAAATAAAAATACGAACACACGCATTTCATCAGTTTAGTACCTCCCTTTACCCATAATGTACAGAACTTGTGTTTTCTTCCTTCGTAGAACTCCTGCCAACTCTCCAGATGCCATCCGACCACTTTCTGCGCACCCGGCAGAGTTCGCACATACCCTTTCCACTCAGCTATTTGGGCCAGCGAGACCTGAACACACAAATGATGAAGCTGAAAGAGACGTCTGTGTTTTACTGAAGAGTTGAGTAGCTCTGTTGGAAATCTGAGAGATGGGATTTAAGGAACAGGTCAGGGAACAACTTTCCCTCGAGGAGGCTCTCGGCTGTTTCCCGGCATTCCGAGAACACACGCAGCCTGCGCTGCGTTCCTGACCCCTGACACACTGACCCTCTGACTTCAACTAAGAATGTAATGGATCCCTTTGGTGCCAAGCAGAATTTAGGAACGGTTTTGGCCCTATTTCGCCCGACTGCCGTGCTCGTCCCGCTGCCCGGACCAGGAACGCGTCTCCCCCCTTGGCCGCCGCCTCCACTGCCGCCACCCGTCCCGTCACGCTCACCCTTTGCGGCCAGGACTCGCCCTGCACCTTGTTCCAGCCCCCAGAGGCAGTGCCAGGCGCTGCCGGAGCGAGCAACCCCACGGCGGCGACCATGTCCCTGCCAACCCGAGCCCGGGCTTCGCAACACCACACCCCGGCTCTCCCGGGCTCGGCGTAACCCGCTCCGCTCCGCACTGATCCCGCTCCGCACCGACCCCGCTCCGCTCCGCACCAGCCGCACTCCCGGCCCCGCCACGCCCGCCAGGCGGCGCCCGCGACAAGGGCGGCGCTCTACCCCTGGCGGCTCGGTGGTGCGGGGCCTCCACGGTTCCCGCACGGCTCACCCGCGCGGCTCCGCCCCCCGCGGTCACACCACTCGCTCGGCCGGCGCTGCGTCAGCCACACAAGATGGAGACCGCCGAGGAAGGTAACGCGTTCGCTCCGCGCCGCCGATCCCCGTGGCCCCTGTGGCCGGGCGGGGGCTCTGGCCGGGCTGCTTCGAGGGGTGGGGTGCCGGGGTCGTTCGCCTCTGGGCCCGGTAACCGGCTGGGTGGGACGTGGTGGGGGCCGTTTATGCCCGGAGGGGCTTCGCCTTACCGGGGCTGCAGGTGCCCGGGCCGCCCCACCGCCCGCGTCCTTTCTCTCCCGGGCCCTTCAGCCTCCGCTGGCGACGGGAGGGGAGCGGGGAGGGGTAAGGGGGTGTCCGCGGAGAGCGGATCGCGGGCTGGTGCGCACGCGGGTGCCCCTTACATAACCGCGGCGGTTGGGAGACGGGCGCTGCGCGGGGGGTGGGGGAGGGGAGGGTGGTGCTGTGGTACCGGCCCGGTCCGGCCCGGCGCGGGGCAGCGGCACGGGACCGGCCGTTACCGGCATTCGCCCTGTCCGGCTTGGGTCGGAGGGGACCCGCCGGAGGCCTCCACCCGCTACGGGTTTTTGGGGACTGGGGCTTTGCTAGAGGGGAAGCGGGGGACGGGTTAAAGGTTTTGTGAAAGGAAATTCCCGGTGCGAAAAGCAGAAGCCGGGGGTGTTTACCCGGGGGCAGCGTGAGAGGCCGTGAGGAAGGGGCTGCCCCGAGTGGTGCAGAATCCTCGCCGGGTCCAGTTTTCTCTTGGCTGGCAGACGCTGTCATACCTGGTCCTGTATTCAGCTGAATAATAACAGCAGCTTTAACTGCTGCTGCTGCCTCTTTCGCTGGATTAACTTTATTGTGTATGCTGAGAAATCTGTTGGGAAAAATGGAAATGGTAAAATTATTCAGGAGCTGACATGTTTCTCTGTCGCTGCTTCAAGAGAGTAATACGTAGTAACGTACCTCATTTAAAAAAAGAACTCGTCAAAGATCATAGTCACGTTTGTCTAATGTGTAGTTTCCATTTGGTTTACTTGAGATCAAACGCGAATATGTTTCATCAGCACTTCTGCTCTGCTCAGATAATGACAAGGAACTGCGTAGTTCAAGCTGATAATGCAAAATTTTCATAAACCAGGACTTTGTATGGTAGCGTAAACTAAACTAAATAAAGGATGAGTGGTGTGCCATATTTCTTGCAGTATTTGAGCTTTGTTTGTCATCTTAAACAATAACTACAAATACATATTGCAGTAGCAAGACAGTTCCAAGCAGTGTTTTGTTTCTTGGCATTTGTTACTTTGGCATCATTTTGAATGTAGCTTTTTATCTAGTCTTGATTTTCCAGTTTGAGAGAAATAAAAAGACACACACACAAAAAAAAAAAAAGCTGGAAAACCACAAAACACTGCGGGAAATAAGACATCACCTTTGTAGAAATGTCCCTTGGGTTGTGCTGTAGACACCTTTAGTACTCATGAAAACAAATCATTTATTAAAATACCAGTGCTTTTTAAATCTAACAACTTTTAAAACTACTCTGCAGCTGTCATGCCTCTGTAGAGCAACAGTTCTGTATACTGATGAAATTAAGAATGTGAAGCTTTGCTTTGCCTGGATTTAGCAAACTGTTAAGAAAGCAAACTCGGAACTGAGTTAAGAGGTAAACTCGCAACTGTTAAGAAGCAAACTCAGGAATGACTGGCTGAGTTCCCACCACTCCAGTAGCTGATAAATCCATCTCTGTGGATTAAGTCATAAAGCATATTTGATAATTTGTTATGGGCTGTAAACAGTGGTAGTCTTTGATCATACTTCTTTTACAGGCCTTAATTTGGGGAGCAGGGAGACGGACTGAGAAATAACAGGGGGCTGTTAATCTTAAGCATTGCCTGCTTTAACTAAACCTTCGTATTAAACTCTGCACTTGGAATTTGGACTTTTCTGCATGTGTATAAATATATATTTATACATATGTAAACTCACACAAATACATAGACATGTAGCATTAGATTTATATTGTAGTCTTATCAATGTTACCCTCAAAAGCTCTGAGTAGTAGGATGAAAGTAATCAGTCTATAGACTCACTTTCCATAAATACCACTAGAATGCTACAGCATCTTCTACAGTTTCAAACTTCAGTCCCCACTATTAGCATTCCACCACACTTGCCAGAACAGTGAAGAGACTTCCCAAGGTTAGAAGGCTGTAAACACTAGCAGCAGGAAAGCTTCGTTAGTGCCTTAAGGAAGAAGAAATCACGGGTCTTAATATTACTCCCTGCCTGAACTTCTGCTACGAAGTGTCAGATGGGCTTCCCTAACTGTTGATAGCCCAGTAGGGATAGTCTGGCCCTACTGTTTCTGATGGGTTTTAGCCTTGACTGAATTGTATTGTGGAGCTAGAAAACTTTGACTGGGTGATGAGCATTGAGAGAAGAGATGCAATTTAAGGTAGTAAAAGTCAGACCTAAGTGTGAATCTCAGAATGAATGGGAGAGTGGCATCTCTGTAGTACTGGAAAGCACCAGATACCAACTTATTCTGCTGAGAGGTACTTCTGTTCCTTTCTGGTTAAGTTTGTTAGTTGCTAAATAATATAATGTTTGCTTCCAGACAGTGATGAACATTCATTTGGAGAGATGGTAGGCAGAGAATTGTTCTCTGGGGAAACAAAAAAAAGCTAAATTATCGAAGATAATTTTTTCCAAAACACATGCATGAAGAACAGGATGCAAAGTGCCTGTACAAGTAGAAAAATACCATCTATTACACAATGGAATTCACTCTGAACATGAGGTTAATTTTCATAGCCTTTGACAAGGTAAAATCTAGATTTAGCCTTTTTTAGTAAGCTAACAAAGGAAATCCTTTTCCAAGCAAAGAATGCATTTGCTTTCAGTAAAGCAATTTATGTTTTTCCCCAATGGTTTTCAGCGAACAGTCTGCTGTGAAAGCCAACGCACCATTAATGAGTGGGTTCAGAGAGCTATGGAGGTCTTTCAGAGAACTTTCAGCTTTTAACTTGCTGTCTTTGATGCCAGAGAATATCCTTAAAGGAGTGGTTTCCCATCCTGTCTCTTGTGCTGGCTCTAGTGCTTGTCTGACCCTTTATGAGGCAGACACTGCATACAAACTTGTCAGCTTCCTGAAGTGAAGAAGTTCTGTTTGAAAGAATGCTGGAGGAGGGTGAGGACACTGCAACTCCTGGGTAGAACTTGCCTTTTGGGTGAAGAGAACTGTCCTGTGCAGCCATTTGGAAATACTCTCTGTGATAAAAGAATAATTTGTGACATGAAGTAGTGGTTCCGGTTGCTCTTGTCAGCAGAGAAACCAGGGGCTCTTGTTGTTAGCGGAGATGTATTG
The DNA here is from genome assembly GCF_036169615.1 of Heliangelus exortis. Lineage (NCBI taxonomy): Eukaryota > Metazoa > Chordata > Aves > Apodiformes > Trochilidae > Heliangelus > Heliangelus exortis. The sequence continues at coordinate 79,291,537 of NC_092423.1, read as the reverse complement.
GTGTTCATTAGGGCTGTGACAGGAAGTATTCTGTGTCTTTCTGTAGCATCTTCAATGTGGTACTACATCATACTGCATCAGGACATGTTTTTCTGGGTTTTCCACTTGCATGGTTGAATTCAAACCTCTCTTTTAGAAATATAAAATTATCTTTTTCTTTGGAATCACTTGAATTCTTGTAGAAACTGTTTTAATTCTGCCCTAACTATCAGTGTTGTCATATTTTGACTTCTTTGTAGAAAATTGTATTTTCATGTTTGGTACCTTACATTCTTACTCTAATGTTTGGTATCTTTTTGAGCTTTTTATAGAAAAATATTAACTTTTGGAGCTTTCAACCAAGAAAAAAGGTGATTCAGAATTGAAAATTGCATTTTTTTCAGTATTGTTATATTAGTACTTTTAAGTTAGTATTTTTCTAACAAATACCTCTGATGTATATTTGTTACATTCTTTCAGGTTTGCTAAATAGTGGCTGACATAGAGAGGCTTACATTCTCTATAAAAATAGATGTTTTATGTTAGTTTCCCTAGTGGAATTGAAAGTGCAATGGTATTGAAGGACAAGTAAAGTGAAGTAACCACCCATCTGTCAATAAGCAAAGAAAGTACTTGATGTTTTAATTTTTATTTGGTTGCATGTTTAAATGCTCTGAATAACCAAATGGTATTAAAATAGACATCTGTTCTGTAGGGGAAGATGTTTATACTCTCTTCTTTTTCCACAAAGCATCTTACAGTCTTTAGTTGTAAGAAAATGTCAAAAAATAGAGAATAAATAAGGTATTGGACCATTTTAAGTGTTACTGGAATTATGAAGAAAGAAATAGAAAAGGTTCTTATTGTGAGTGGACTATAGACTGTTAAATAGGTGGCTTTATAGCTCAGGTAGCAAACTTACAAAACACCTATTTCTGTTTATGGTGGTTTTTCCTTTTTATCAAGAGCACAAAGGAACATCCGTGTTAGGTTCAAGAGTAGCAGAAGTCGTGTTTAAGTCATAGATAGACATTTGTAAACCTCTTCTCAACCTCTATTTAACTTGTTCAAAAGTCAGATGAAATTTTTCCATTTCAAAGTCTCTACTTTCAAGAAGATCACCCTTAGCAACCCGTATGCTGTTTTAATGATAATTTTTTAAGGCAAAGAGCACCTCTGCGTGTAATTTTACTTCGAGAAATCTTAAAAATATTAAGACACCTTTGGGGTTTTTTATAACATGATCAGGCAGATATTATTCTTGTTGCTTTTTCTGGTGATCTCTCAGTCATCGTGTCTTGCATCAGATGATACCTGCCTTTCATCATCTCATTTATTTTGGCTTCATTTTGCTGCAGAACAAAGTTTCTAGAATTGAATTGTATAATTTGTCTTGTAAATCTGAGTTTTTAAGCAGTAGTGTAATAAGCTTCATGTCTGTCAGCAGATATATGCAGAGTCTGTCGGTCTGAAGGAACTCCTGAGAAACCCCTCTATCATCCATGTGTGTGTACTGGCAGTATTAAATTCATTCATCAGGAATGGTAAGTTCTGTGTTTGGGGGAGATTTAATTTTTTTTTTAAATAAAAGACATTAACATGTTTCTAAAAACAATACTTTCTAAGTCTTCAGGTTAACTGTTAAGATCCAGTTTTCGGAGGAAATGTGTTAGGGATTTTGGTATTTCTTGAATGAAGGTTCAGTACAGTTCACAAAGTAGTGACTATGTTTGAAAAGAAAGTACTGATAATTGTTTGTGTTTACGACTTCAGTTCTGCACATATATCAACTTTGTGAAAACTAAGCAGAAAAATCAGTATTTTGTTTTGGGTTTTTTTCTGCCCTCTTGTAGTTGTGAATAAAAAGAAAATGCAACTTCACAGCAAGAGACAGAAGTACCCAAGTACTTTTTCGGCTGTTTTGAGGTGTATATTTGATTATAGAAATTATAAAGTAAAAACTGTAATTCTGATCTCTAGCATGCTTTCTTTTTGATGGTTTTTTTAATTGCTATTCTTTCACAAAATCAGCGACCCTAAATCTTAGGTGGGTAGGTGTCATGTCTCAAGATATTTTTAAGGTTTGGTATCACTAGTGGCTCTCCGTGTCAGGAGATATGCCTTAGGTTATTAGTCTTTTCAATAATATACTCAGAGAATGTGCTTTATCAACAATGGGAGTGATGTAATTAAAGAGTCACTGCTACACGTAGTCAGCTTAACTTTTTCACCTTTTGAAACTTAAGTCCATCTGGGCCAACAACTAAACATTCCAATTTAAGTCCTGCTTGATAGTAGCAATTATCCTGATTTATGTTTGAAAGCAGAGAACTGGGATGTTTTTTGTTAAGGAAAGGATTGGTTGGAGAGATGGGATAGCATGTTTTAATATGATCACTTTTCATTGCAGCTTAGTTCAGTGGCTTAAACACAGCAGAAAAGAATACTGTGAATTATGTAAGCACAGATTTGCTTTCACACCAAGTAAGTACATTTTATTACTCCTATTCTCTCAGAATTTTTTTCCTAAGAGCATGTATAAAATGATTACTTTTCATTCAGCAACATAGATTCAAACTTGTTTTAATTTACATGTTTTAATTTGAATTGCAGTTCTTATGCGTATTATTGCAGATTATTAATTATTTAAACAATTTGCAGTCTGGTTCTTTCATAAATTTACATGAGCCGTGAAAGAAATATTCTGTACCTTTTCTGACTGCCTCAGTCCCATTCTTTTGTTGCCCACGGTACATAAAATTACATGTTTTCAGCTTCATTGATCAATTTGAGTGTTTAGAAATCTGAATACTAAGGTGAAAGCACAGCAAAAATTTGAAAAACAATTTTCAGTTATCTTTGAACTAACCACCTGCAATGCTACCACAACTTCTGTCTGTTTGAATTCAAATGATTTTGACAGGTTGTGCAAATTATAATTATTCCACTTGCATTTAACTAAAGATAACAGTAACTACTTAGTATTACATCACCTTTCATCATCATCAATGAAATACATCAGGCAGGTTATGAAGTAAGATGGCTGTATCTTTATACAGTGCCCAAAGTATTCTTAATTACTTTGTAACTGATGGTAGTAGAAATTAAGTGAGGTCTTTTGTCTTAGAAGCAGGCTAGGCTCATTATTTTGTAGTGTCAGGTTATTGATTGTTGAACATGTAAAGTGGTTCTTGTGCTATGTATTTCTATAATTAAGTTTATTTGTGCTGATTTATTCTTTAAAAATGCTGAACTTGATTCTTCATGATGCAGATATGTAATATAAATTACTTTTTTTTAAATAGATGAGTATGCAGTGTAGAAGATGGATTGGGAAAGATTATGAGGTTTGACTATTTTAGGTTTGTGGTACTGGAAAAATCAAAGCTCCTTATTAAGGTTAAGGTAGTCTCAATTAGAAGGATGGAGCACTCATCCCATCTCCTACTCCTCTTTCACTTCTACTGGTTTTTTTTTTACTATTTTTGTACATTGGTAGAGGAAACTGAGGCTATAAGGAGCCAGATGCTTCAGTTCATATATTTTCTGTTCCAAAAATTCCATAACCGACCTTCCTTCTAGATATTGAGCCTCAGAATTTTTCATTTCTGCCAACAATTAATTAAACACATTAGACCATTTTTATGGGAAATATATAATCTGTTTTACCACTGTGAGGGGAACAGTATATTTTATGTTGATCACAAGCAATGCTTTCAGGTTATTCTTCTTAATTACCACAGAGACCTGTATAAGACATGTCAGAGAAAGGTCATCTGCTTGCAGTTTTTATTTGTTAAACATTTTTATATAGATACTGTATTGCTTCTCTCTGGAAGCTTTACAAATTAGTAATCCCCAGTTCTAGAGCTCCCCACCAGCTAATTAGCCACTTCCAAAATTGCATTCTGCTACTTTGTCCTCTGTGTCTGCAAGACCAGAAAACTGCATTTCAGTCATCTACTAGTTGTTAAAAAGAAAGCTTTTTTGTTGCATATGAAAAAAAAAAAAAACAAAAGCATATGATATTTTTCTTAGGATATAGAAAGAAAAGGATTAGAAGTTCTAAACGAAATGCAATTTATGTGTCACTCTTGATAATAGAAAGCTTATAAACTGTCCTTACCACAGCAGTGTTCCTGCAGGAGCTTAACCTTTGACTGACATAGCTGTTACCAGCATAGTTTATAATTCAGTTGCAGATTACAGGCACATGAGAAAAGTTAATTGAATTACTTTGGCTGAATGTGCTACCCTTTGTCATAGGAGCCTTGAAGTTGTAATAGGTGAACCTCTCTCTTCCCTGTGTAATAGCACACTCACTCCTCCACATTCTGCCTTTAGGAAAGGTCTGCTTATCCTCCTGTCACACACTAGTCACTCCCTAGATTGAGCACCCTCAGCTGGTAATGTTTTCTTCTCGACTTTCTACATCACAGCATGCTTTTTTTTTTTTGACAGGCTGCACACAGTGGTAGCATATATCAGGTACCTAGCACTGATTCCTCCAGCCCCTTCTCCCCCTTGTGTCTTGTTTCATTGTTTTCCTCACACTCAGCACTTTCAATTGATGGTTTTCTTAGCTTTTCTTATCCGTTTTTATTTGGAAGATAATGTGGATATCCAGTTTGGAGACTGGAACTGCTTGTGGAAGCTGGCAAAGAGTTACAGGTGCTGGAGAGAGAATGAAAAGGCAAAGATGGGATTGAAGTATGCTAGTCATCCAAAATGAGGTTGGATCTGGCCTGTAACTATACCAGTTTTAAAGAACTTTGATATAAGTTAATTAGCCATGGAATGAAGTGGAATACACACCACATTAATATCTGTGCTTCAATGGATGGGCACACAGTTGAGAATAATAGTGCAGTAATACCAACAATCCCTCTTTTAGTTTATCTCGGTTTGCTTGTTAAAGTTGTTGCTGTCATTTTATCAAAAATGCTCCCTTGCTAGTTTAAACCTTTGTGTATGGAGTGTTCATAAAATAATCTTAATGCATATATTCTTAAAGTTCTGTACTGTCTTTAATTACGACTTCCTTAGCACTTGAACTGCTAGGTTAGTTACTGTTTGTCAGGAACAAAGGAAGGAGCTTAAGTTCCAACTTGCACCTTGGCAGGAGTATAAAGGAAGTGATTTTTCTTCTAAATAATAGCATCATTCTCTGCAAATGTTTAGTCATGTAGAAAAATGACTCAGTTTTCAAATGCACACTTTGAAGCAAAATTTTTTATGTTTTAAAATTAATGCCTTTTCTGCAGTTCTTCAAGTTATGGATTAATAAAATTTTTTTTAAAAAGTAACTTTGGACATTTTTTAATTATGTCAAGGTGCTTGTTCATTTTTAAATTGCACATTTTCTTTCTGAGATTTTAAAGAGCAAGTACTCTATATTATTTTTCCCTCTCACATGCACTTTACCTGCTAGGATGCACTTTTCTTGACGTCACACTAGGCATTCATAAGCACTGGCCCATGAGAGAAGGTGAGGCTGTGCCTCATGAGAGAAGATAATTTTTAAAGCTTTTTTTCTGTAGAAGGTAAAATCAACATCAATATTTTAACAAATAGAAATACAGTAGATTAGTCTAATCTTTGACTGGAGATTGGGTTAGGTCCATTCTTCTGCTTCATAAGCAGTTCTCTTGATAGTAAGTGGTCAATACAATTACTGTAGAACAGAAGGAAGCCATGTGGGGTAGGATGTTCTTCAGCATATAGATTACCATAATCTGAAATAGGCTTTTGATTTATTCTTACAAAGTATGTAATTGAAAGCTTGGATACACTTGGACCTCACTGTATTGTTGTTATTCTGGTTTGTTATTCTTCCTCTTGTTTACCACCTTTGTTCAAGAGTAACTGTTTGTGTGAAAGTTTGTTGGATCAAGAACAATTTGTTCCTGTGAATCATTTGAATTGATTAACCTCCTAAATGATCCTGTAGCACAACAAGATTCTCCACACTTAATACTTAAGGTTGTTTTCCTTAAGTAGTCCATAAGCCTTGATACTTCTTAAGACCTTATGGATGTGACTAACATAGCTTAATGTGAAAGAGTTCATGGTTCACGGATTTTAAGGCAAAGAAAAATTAGTATCACTGACATAATTGTAAAATACTAAATGATAAATTCCCATTTTTAAGTAACATGCAAAAACAATCACTAAGTATTTGCATCATGTTTGTAGTAACAATTTCCAAGATTTTGGATCTTTATTCTGTAAAAACTTATCTGTAAGAAGCTATGTAATAATATTAAAATGAGTGACCCATTTTGTTGAACTTGCCATTGGAAGTAATTAAGATTTTATTGAAGGATATAATGGGCTATTTTTTTACCTATTATTTTTGACAGTTTAACACTGTAGTCCATAACTTCTTAAAACAAAATGTTTCATGCTGGCACGTCATGCCAGCTTCAGGATACAGAAGAGATACATGAGTGTCATTTCATATATTTTGTTAGACCCATGGCTTGGATGAGAAGGGATGACATTTTTCTCTTTTTACCTGAGCAGTCTAGAGCTACGACTGTGTATGTCTCAGGAGTGTAAAAATGAAACATTGAATGGTTTGGGTTGGAAGGGTCTTTTGAAGATCAAGTCCAACCTAAGGAGTAATTTACAACCCCTGTTTTACCTGTTTATCCCGTGAACTATAAACAATTTTTACTTGAGCTATATAGTCCTATTTCATAACCAGTACACAAGGATGATTGAGGTAAATAGAAAATCTGTGGGTAAGAGGACTTTTAAGTGTGAAGATTCTGTGAAGTAGGCTAAATGACAGTTTTGCGTATTCAAAGAAAGATGTTTTGCTTACTTCCACACTGAGCATACAACTCAGAACATGTTATGGACAAAGAAACAGGCCAGCTTGCATGGGGAAAGAGTAAGAAATTAAGCAGGATGCAGTTACATTGCAGAAACTGTTGAGAAAATGAAGACTATTAAAAAAAAATTGAACCTTCGTAATTTAAAACAGTAGGGTTTTTTGATACAGCGTATGTCAGAAGTCTGTTGCTTTTGTAGTGTCATTCTGCAGCTCTACTTCCTTCAGTGAGAAGTAAAATTATGTGCACTTGTGGGAGGCATTAAATGTGTAGGTATAACATAAACTGGGAAAATATATTTAGGGATCTTTGTTTCCTTTTACAGGAAGATTTGCATTTTCAAAATTTTGTTGGCCAGTAGCATGAAAACTATGGATAACTTTCTGTTGTACTTTATACTACTTCAGCATGATCATATATCTGACTTCTCTGCAAATGTTTGTATGCTTCAGAAAGTATCCATGTTTTACCTAGTGGCAGAACTAGCCATAAATGGGTGAAAAAAACATATTGACACTTACCTGTTTTCATTCATTGTGAGTAAGCTCTTGGCAATAGACCATTGTTCTGGTACCAGTTACACTTTGCTGGTGGTTTGCTGTGAAGGTGAGCTTGCATGGGGATTCTGCTGCTAGAGTGGGACAGGAAAGAGAAGTGAGAGAATTTCAGGGATTAGGAAGAGCCTGATGTTCTTTCTGTATTGGTCAGTTTTTTTCTGTTGTGCAGCTGACATTTGTTACTACAGAGAGTGACAGTGCTCCTGATGTTGCAGCTGCTTTGTTGTCACCTTTTTGTTTTTTCAATGCAAGTAACGAAAGTGAAGTCTGAAACCATCAAAGTTTGTTAATGTATATAGTTACCATTGAAAAATACAGAACATACAGGTATTAAAAAAGCCCCTGTTATTCCTCAGATACTCCTCTGATCAGAGCTTCTTTCTCTACTGCCCATGCCATGATTAGTATCTCTGATATCCCTTTGCAAGGGAAAATGGGTGGGCAGCATAGTTTTCATTTGGATTAAGTCTTCATATTTTGAAAATACTGAGAAAGATGTTACATTGTAGGTGTTATTTTATTTCATAAATTCTGTGGGAATTACAACATTCACATTTGGCAGATTGTCCCTGTTGTGTTTGTCAGAGTACAGGTCTGTGATGTTTGTACTAAGTAGCCTCTGAGGAAATGGAAATTATGAGAAAGCTTTGTGTGATAAACTTAAAGGTACCACTTTGGTAAGATGTAGCACTGGAAACTTTTTTCTTCTGCTTTCCTGTTCTGTTTTGGGGTTTTTTTGTCAGCTGAAATCTATTGACAAATGGTTTCCCTGAAAACTACTAATCATTGTTGTCCTTCTTCCTTACTTTTTCTAGAAAGAAAATGTCTAAAGACAGCCTTGTGTTTTTCCTTCATTGTTTGTGCCTTTCTAATACCAGATTTTTGTCCTGAGCAGTATGCTTTGGAGAAGCAAAATTAGTATTTGTGTTCCTGAAAAAGTTAGACTTATAGAAGGACAGGTGACTCACCACCAGAAAACAATCAGCCAGACAAAAAAAAACCCACCCACATCTAATATTCACAAATAAAACAGCAGTTGCATGGCACAGGTATCCAAAAAGCTTTCTAGTAGTTTTCTCATAGCCTTACCAGCTCAAAGAAGTTAAATTAACACTGTGCAGGCTCACTTATCCTCATCCAGAATCTGTCTGAATTTCATGCTGTAATAGAAAAGAGTAATTGCTCTAGTTGGCTTCTAGTAGAGAGATTTTTATTTAGAGAAACTGTGGTAAACATGCAGGAAATCGGTTTCTCAAACAGATGGGGGATTAGGGGTGGAGGGATGAGGAGGGCAAGTGTGCAAAAGGGAATGAAAAAGATGTGTACTGTGGTGGCAGGGGTCATAGTCTCAGGCCTCTCAGTGGTAGTGGGGAGTAGATAAAAGGGGGAGGAATGTGGAGAGAAAAATGGCAGTAGGTGGCAAACACAAGTGGAGGGATTAGTCCTGAAATGACTGGCAGCAAGCTTTAGTGCTGCAGCATGCTTGCACACCAGTGGTTCCTGTCATGGTAGGAATTCTTGCATTTCAGCCACTCAAATCTTGTAGTATTTAGAAGGGCTTTATCTTATCATTATGGTGTAAAGCTTCTAGTGGTAGGAGCTTTATGTATTTTGAGGTGTTGCAAAGCAGAGGAAAAATTGCAGTCTCCCTCTCCTTCCCTTCACCCTGAACAGCTCCTGAAATCATAAAAATTAAAATTATTAAAATGTGGGGATGTTAAAATCTGGGATGCTTGTCTTCTCTAAGAAACAGCTACATTGTGTGTTTATTTGAATACTCAGTTCAGTTATAATCCTGAGGCCTTTAGAAAAATCAGTATGGAGAGGTTCTAGAGTTGTTCATAACCATTTCAATTCCACCAAGTTAGGATAAGCAGCCTTTTTTACAGTCCCCTGTGTGTGTTCACTCCTGAAAGATGCATTTTTTCAAAAAGCTTGACCCTCCCCACTTTCCACTAAAAATAAATATTGCTGCTAAGTTAATATTTTCCTTGCAGCGTCTGTTGCAGTTCCAAAGTGTTGATAAAAATTAATTTTTTTAAAATAAAACAACATAAGCCTTAAAGTATCTGCTGAGTACAGCTTTGTCTGAGTGATATCATGAATGTGTAATAAATTCACTCTAGGTAGATATTCTTTTAGAATCCTTAACAAGGGTGTGCTTGTCTGCTCAGATAGTTTTCCAGAGTGATTGTTCAGTGTGAGCTGAGATCATTAGTAAGTTTTCAGTTGGCATTTTCTGTGGTTTGCAATCTGTTTCGGCAATACAGAAATGACAAATTGCTAGACAGTGTCAAAATATGTTTGTGTCCTGCTTTCAATTTACTGCTCTGTATTCTCAAAGGTACACTTCTACACCCACAGCTACTACTTAAAAGTATAACTAGATGTATATTTTTAGGGGTTTTTGAATTTATTTATTTTTTTTACAAATTCCAGTTCCCTGCCAAACATCCAACAATTAAGAACTTTTTAAATTTAAAACCAGTTAGTATTTGTCTTTTGATTACTGTTTTGTTGTTACTTATGTTGTTGGAGTTCACCAAACTCTCCACATTCTTTGGCTACTTCTGCATGTTGATAGTACTTTTCTGTGTTGTTGTGTTCTCTGTATAATATAGAAACTTAGGGAAATACCCCTGAAGAGAATAGGGCGTTTTTTGTCTCTAGAGGCTTCCTCTCTGAGATTAATAAAAGGATTATTAGGAATGTAAGTAAAGATGGCAGGGGTTCTTTCATTAGAGAAAAGGGGCGAGGGGAAGGAAGCAGATCCATTTCATAGAGCAGTAATTTTCAGACTTGTAAGTCAAAGATTTATCAAGAGAGGGAAGGAAAACTTTTCTCTAGTAGTTTTCATGTAAATTGAGCTTCCTTATGTAATTAAAAGTATATATTTTAAAAAGTAGTCTATTAATTAAATGTATTAAGTCTTCAAGCTCAGCTGCTTCCAACATATCTGTTAAACATTTGGACAGCACTATCTTTGTGCAAATTCTAGCTTATTTTCTTTATTCAAATCTGGTATTGGTAATGTACATTACCATTTCTTGGCATCCATATAAGCACGAAGAAGATAAGGAAATCTAATGAAATTGTTAAATTGCTAGAAGTTGTTTGCAAAAGAAACCCTGTCACTGGTTTTCCTGGCTTTTGAGTGGGGAAAATTTTATGTAGTATATAGGTGTTGAATTTTAAAAAGTTAAGAAAATTTACTATTATAAAACTGTCTGTACAGACTGAGAGATTTGCATTGTGTTCTGTAGTAGGGGTGACCTTTGCAGAAGAAATAATGCATGATATTAAATAAATATTGGTTGAAACTAAAAGTCATCCTATGTCAATGTCAGTATCTTTAGATAATTAATTTGTTCCCTTCCATTCATTCCTGTGTGGTTTTTTCATTTTACTCTCTTTTATTTTTTTTGTGTGTTGTTGGATAGCAAGTGAAATCTTAAATTATCTTGCATAAACAAATTGACAGTATGCAAAATTGCAAATTGCTTTTTTTCCTTCTGCTCTTTCCTTGAACTAGATTTATAACTAGCACACAGGGATATCTTTAAGGTAGTGATGAGTGGGAGGGCTTCTGTATTTGCAGTCTGCTTTTTCTCGTAGGCTTGAGCTTATTTTGAGATAATCAGAGTTTACGGTTGATAAGTAAAGGTATTAAGAAAACTTCTCTAAGTCAAAAACTAGCACAGAGTTTGTTTATTTTTCCATTCCACTCAGTACACAATGTAACAAAATCTGTCATGTGAAGTTCTTTTTGTTATTTATTTAGTGTAACCTCTTGGGAATCTGTAAAATATGCTTATTCTAGTAAGCTTTTGCCAAATACAAACATTTTGTATTTGGCAGGACTTTCACATAAATGCTTCTTTAAAGGAAGAACTGTTTCATAAGTGCCTTTTTTACGCAGTTTATTCCCCAGATATGCCTTCACGGCTTCCAATCCAAGACATCTTTGCTGGACTGGTTACAAGTATTGGCACAGCAATACGATACTGGTTTCATTATACACTTGTGGCCTTTGCATGGTTGGGAGTAGTACCTCTAACTGCATGTAAGTATTAATTTTTTGTGCTATAATAGTCTTATTCTCAGGAAAATACGTCACTTTTTGCAACTAAGTTTTTTGAGATCATTGTTTAACTAAACAAAAATAAATTATAAATTTAAAAACATTATTTCACTGATTCTTTTCACTTTGAAGTTCTAGTTATTAGACAGTACAATTCAGAAAGGTGTTAAGAGATAGGAGAAAATGTATGAAAGGGCTTTTAAACTTCCTATTTCGATGAAATGCTTGGTTTAAGTTATCTTCTTTTAAATCTATATGAAAGGTTTTAGGTGATGCTATTTTTTAATAGAAAAATTTTCCTGGTTTTTTCTAACCATCTGTAACTGAAATGGCAATGCTTTTTTTTAGTATAAAAAGCAAAATTCCTTTATAGTAATACATACATTGATTAGTAAAACTCCCCTTAAAATCTTGAAGGCATATAAGAAGTACAGGTATTTAACAGAAAAAGAGAGCATACATTTAAATTACTGTAGTATCCAGTTTGAAATTCACTTTCCAAATAGAAATGGAAAGCAAGCTATTGATGTTTCAACAAGCTGAAAATATAGAGATGAAAAAAGGCAAAAGGGACATAGTGTTCAGTCAAGAAAATGAGTGAAATTGCATCTTTCCAAACGTTAATATATGTCTTGAACTACAGAGCAAGGAGCCAGTAAATGTATCTCCCCAAACACTTTCTCAGTATGTTCTGTGCTTTTATTTGTAGCTGTCAGTGGCTTAGTTTGAGAATAGCACAGTACTGGCATCAGCTATAGAAAAGTGATTCTGTTTCTGCAGCCTGTCCTTCCTGTGCAAGGAAAAGAACTTTTCTGGGCATGGCATGAACAAGCTTTACAAACTGCTCTGCATTAAAACTAAAAAATACTTCAGATTTCTTCCTTGGATCTTTAGAAGTGTTTTGGTTTTCTACCACTGCCTTTCTAAACAAAAATGCCATACGCTTTTCTTACCAAAACTTCTGGGACAGCAGAATCACATTCAATAGATTAATTAAGGTAGTTATGTTTCATAACTCTCTAAAAACCTAATGCTTGCTCTTCAGTACTATCAGAATGTTACCACAAGCCACCACCTACAACTTACACCACACTTCTGTTTCTTCATGTAGGTCGTATCTACAAGTGCTTGTTTACTGGCTCTGTGAGCTCACTACTGACACTGCCATTAGATATTCTGTCAACGTAAGTACTTAAATAGTTTGCAAATAATTTTTCTAGTCAGGTTACTGTGAAAATACTTGCTTTGGAACCTTTCTTTCAGTTATGCTTGTTATCTTCCATGATCTTACATGAACAACTGTCGATTACCCTTGGTATAGCGGAATGTATGGTCAACAGTATTACAGTAGAAAACATTTCACTTTAAAGTTCTGTTATTAAGGATCCTTGGAGATGAAAAACTCACTTTACAAAATGAGTAAATGAGTCCTGGTTAATGAAGATTTGGTTTTGATGTTAAGAAAATTTATGTTGCAAAATTACACTATAAGTTTAAAAACCAATTTCCTACAGTTCAAGTTGTATGACGCATAGTAGGGTATTATATGTATACTGTTCATAATATTGTCACATTCTGTTTGCTTTGTTACATTTTTATATTTTTAATTTAATGTTAACCATCACTAGTCTTACATGGTAAGAGTTATTTTATCAGATTGCCTTCTAGCTGATACTTAGATTTTAATGCTTTAGTCACCACATGCAGTTGAATATTGTCTTTTTTGGCCTTTCTAAAATCAGTTTTACTTAATCAGTAAATACCAACACAGCAGTTTCTGATTCTTTTTTTATTATTATTATTCTTTTGAACCCAAGGAACTGAAACTCAGATTTAGTAGAATCATTTGTACACGAAGCAGATTTTGCATTAATGTCCTGTGGGGTTCAGCTAAGTCATCCCAATTAGGCTATTTGATTTGAGACATCAGGTCATGTTGCATTTCAGTAATTTAATTTTTATTAATGGATAGAGATTCTTGCTTGAGATTAATAATACTATTTTTCCAGCTACCTCCCAGCCAGTGTAGAGTTTGGTTTTAATTTTCTGAAAAGAAGCTTAAACAACTCAACTTAGAGTATCTCTGCTTGTGCTTCACAGTCGAGGGGTAAAATTAAGGACTTAAGGATGTTGTCAGATATTAATGGCATGTGAAGCTGTGTGTTGGCATGTATTTCACTTTTTGTTTTGGACTTCTTGCTGTGCAGACAAAAGTATTTGTGCAGCTGCATGGAGACTGATACTGCTTTGCAGATGGCAGAGTACCATGACATACTTCTTTCTTACCTTACAGAATGTATTGTAGTTAGTTTCCTGAGCTGATTCACCTGGAGTAAACAAGTAGGAGGGAACTACCTGGAATTGGGGATGAAGGTTGCTTAAGCAGTTTAAGTGTCTCGTTGCATGAAACCTTAGTTTCAGTTGGCTAACTGAACGTTGTTTAGCTGGTGTGGATTTTTAAAGTAAAGAGGTTTTATCTAGGATAAAAGACTACCAGATATGTAGAGCAGTTGAAGACAAATCCTGCAATTTCATTCTTTTGGTTAGGGTAGCTCAACAGATAAAATGTTTCAGTGGGCTGGATACTATGCATCTAGCCATTTGAATAGACCTCTTACTATAGCAAGCTGTTTGCTTAGTGACTGTAATGTTTCTTTAGTTATTCTTGAAGATTCTTTTTCCTGAACTACTCTTGAAGCTTTTCTTATTGTGTTAGGTCCTGTTTTGTAGAAACGTTTATATTTAAGCAGTAATAACTTCACAAAGCAAACCAGAGGGAAATAAAACCTTTTTCAAATCCATGTTTATCTTGGCACTTAAAACCATTTGTACACAGTTGCAATCAACCTTCCTAAAAGAACCTTATTTGAACAGATTTTTTTTTAGTTAAATAAAAGCTGTGTCTAGATATTTTCTTTGCCTTGACACACAAATTCAGCATTTTGCACAAATGCTTGGACTAGGAGGATCTGTGTTTGCGGCAGTTAAATCTTACTAGCAAAATATATTTTATATATTCTATATTTTATATATATATATTATATATATTGGTGATTGTGGGTTTTTTCTTTCTTCACCAGGGAGAACTTGCTGGCTGACTGTTTGCAGGGTTGTTTTGTGGTGACATGCACTCTGTGTGCATTTATCAGCCTTGTTTGGTTACGCGAACAGATCGTTCATGGAGGAGCACCACAGTGGTTGGAACAAAATCAGCAACAGCCACTCAATGGTGTTGGTCAACAAAATGAGGTAAAATCTAACGGCTCACTTGTTCATGATAAATTTAGAAAATATGTTTTCACTAATAAATATATTCTCAGAAGCCAACAGTAATGTTATTTTACTACATTGTGTCTTTATTTCTACGTTAGCTGAAGCTGAACATGTGTTCCTGTGTAAACGTGAAGTTCTGTAAAATGGAATGTTAATGGATTTGTTGTATTTGCAAAATAACTTCAGCATTTTATAGATTCTTATGCCTGTATCTTTACCCTTTTTAAAGATAAGTTTGTGCATATAAAGCTGAATTTTCAGGCATTGTCAATGAAGATATAGCTTGCTTTTGCTTTGTCTATTTCTGAAGTATTCCAGTAGTTCATGAGGTAACATTTCACTGTTATCAGAGCAGCTGGAAGTTTTGTTGAAACCTCTGAAGTTGGAGCTTCTCTGCCCTTCCACCCCGTAATACACAAACATGCACTCCTTCAATGCTTAGAGGAGTCTCCTGGGAACAAGAAGAGATTATATAAGCTATATCTTCATGGGGGCAAATAATTTAAATTTAGTTTTCTTTTGTAATGAATGTTATGTTTTTTAAGACAGTGATAGAGGTCCTCAGATTGACTGGCTTGGTTTGGCTTTGAATTACTATTTTCTAGTATAATGATTGCTCTCATAAGATCAAGAGAGAGTCCCTCTCTATAGAGCACTGGTGAGGCCACATCTGGAGTGCTGTATCCAGATCTAGACTCCCCCAGTACAAAAGAGACATGGACATAGTGGAGTGAGTGCAATGAAGAGCCAGCAAAAGTGATTAAAAGACTGGAGCATCTGATATATGATGAGAGGCTGAGAGCTGCAGCTGTTTAGCCTGGAGATGGGAAGGCTCAGGGTAAACCTTACCAGTGCATATAAATGCCTGGTGGGACGGGTATAAAGAAGACAGAGACAGTCTTCTTGGTAATATTGAGAGTCAGGACAGCAGGCAGTAGGCTCAAATTAAAACACAGGAAATTCCATTTAGACAAAAAATAAGAAAAAACCAAACAAACCCACAGAAAAAACAGGTGTAGGAGGTTTTTTTAACTCAAAAGTGTGATATGCAATTAGAATGAGTTGCTCAGAGAAGTTGTGAAGTCTTCATCTCTGGAGTTACTCAAAAGCCAGCTGGAAGAAGCACTGAGCAACCTGCTGTAGCTGACACTGCTTTGGGTATATGTGTTGACTAGATTATCTCTAGAGGCTCTTTCCAGCCTCAGCTAGTCTGAAGAAGTCTGTTTCCCTTCCCCTTTTAAAAGGTTTAGTGGTGCCAAATGTAATGCTTATCTGAAAAAATACATTATTAATGTTTTAATACTATTTTTTTTTCAATATACAGGATAAAAGTATGGAGGGAGGTTGATCAATTTAACTGAATACTAAATCCTGTTTCTGCAGGCTCAGGCTGTTGTAAATGGAGGTGCTGAGGTTGCTGTGCTTGATCAACCTGCTAACCCAGCTGCTGAGAATGTAGTTGTAGGTGAGAACCCTGAAATTCAAGAAGAACAAGTAGATGAAGAGGAAGAGGATAATGAAGATGAAGAAGATGCTGTAGTTGAAGATGCAGCTGATGCAAACAATGGAGCACAAGGTAACAGGTGACTCAAAACAGTAATGTTCTAGTTCTTTTTAAATGTAAATGCAACCACTAAAAATAAAACTGTCGTAATACAGGGAAGCTGTAAATTCCCACTTCAGCTAATGTATCTTGGTTTTGCAAATGCCAAGCCAAGTATTTCCATTGAGCACTGAAGCATTTGATGCTGAAAAGCAATCAGCAGTTGGGAGTTGAATGTTATGTGCTTAAGTATTTTTGTTCATTAGAAGCATAGCATGGAGTCACTACGTCTTCTTTTGGGTGAGTGTAACAGCTGTGATAATGGCCATTGTCTCCTCAGATGACATGAACTGGAATGCTTTGGAATGGGATCGAGCAGCAGAAGAGCTTACTTGGGAGCGAGTGAGTAAGAATCCTTTTCTTGAATAATTCAGACTCATGCTTGAAATGCTTTGTAGTATTGCTGTGTTAAAATCCATTTGGGATAGTTTTGAATACCATTGTCTAGTGTGAAAATTACCAGTGGGCGGCTTTGGTGACCTAAAACAAGTATTGTATTAAACCCAAAATGCTATTATGCTACTTATTAATATTAAAAAGGCATTTCTTTGATTTTTAAATGCAGTTGCAGCTTAAAGCATATTTTAGCACTAATGTTTCTGAAGTCTTCACATTGATCAGGTTTAGAAATTATTTGTAGCTTGCATTCAGAAGGCTAGGCCAGTTTAGGAGCATACAGGTGTTGCATTATGTGTAGTTTAATGCTCAATTTTTATATTTGTGAAAGTATTAAGCTAAAGAAAAGAACTAGGAATTTTGATTAATTCACTTTATGTGCATATTTGCAAAAGACAGATTATTTCTTAAAAAATGATGGGGCATTTTAATGTAACATTACTTACACATTAGAAATTCCATAGTGTGAGATGCATGTACATTGTAATCAAAGAGGAGTCTAGAGACTCAGCACTGAGTTTTTTGGATTACAAGTAAGCACATCTGAGTTCAAGCTCACCATATGCAGTAAAATCTCCCCAGAGGTGATTTGCCTGTGGCAGAGAGTTGCAAAGCTAGTCACTGTATACCTAAGCTGTAATACAGTTTTTGCCTATGTTGCAGTGTAGTAGAAATAACAGTTTTCATTACAAAGGACAGGTCTTGTTTTATATCATGTGAAAACAACTTGGTTTGTTTTGAAAGAAGGTTGTTAGTGAAAAAGGGCATAGATACATTCAGATTTCTGAACCATTCTCAAGCTCAAGAAGCCAGTTGGAAATGCTGATATACTTGTAGCTGAAAATGTTTTGATTCCTCTCCATGAGTATAGCAATCAGTTTCAGCAAACTCTCATAACCATTTGTAATCCTGTGTGTTCACATGGGCAATAGATATCTAGTCAGCATTGAATATTGAAAGTGGGGTAGGCTTTTCTGCTGTTTCATGTTGTGAAAACAGCATGCAACCTTCCTGAATTTTCAAAAATATTTTCATCTTGGTTTACTATGTGCAACTTTAGTCTTGAAACTTAGTACAAAATCCTGGTACAAAATAACCATGAAGGTCATACTTTACAGCAGTTAATTGTGGAGTTGGAGTCTATGAATTGAAATAGTAAGAGATCCTTGAAATGGAGAAAGGAGAGTTGTTTTTTTATTCTTTTTTCAAAATAAGTTCATTTTTGGCTCTCCTGTGGACACTTCCAGGAACAGCTGTGCAGACTGAGGGAGGATTTGTTTCCTGTCTTCCCAATTCTGGTCAAAACTTAGTAACAGTGTTGCAAAATTATCCTGTTACTTGTTGCTTTTATACATACAAGGTAAAATACTAGTCTTTGAGTTTTTTGTCAGTGAAAACACAAGCTGATACTTGGCAATTAGAAGGCAAAAATAAATGCTCTTGTGGTTTAATACTGAGTTGTTCAAACATGTTTTTAAATGACAGTTCAGTCACTCTAATCTTTTGTGAGTACATAATCTTTGTCAGAGTCTTCAGTGTTTTGGAGAAAAATAGCCTATAAAAAATAACTACATGTTTGCATTCTGGCTGGTGTAAATACATGTGCATTAAGATATTCCAAATGTATCTCACTGCCTTTGATCAACTGAGTTTACTGTGTTGAACAAGAACTTTGTTTCTGTCTTTAAGAATTTGTATTCACGTTCTGTTGATAGATCAATGCAATAAAAAAAAAAAAAAGCTTTTGACCATATTGAACATTAAAAGTTGGTGTGAAAGAGGCTCATTGTAGATACGTGTTGCTTAGTTTTTCTGATGATTAAATAAAACTAATTTTCTTCACAGATGCTTGGACTTGATGGATCTCTGGTTTTTCTAGTAAGTGAAATCCTGCGTTTCATGAATTTCTGTAGGAGCTTTTTTTTTCCTAAGAAGTAAACTATTTTTTAAAATTACATAATTTTATTTGAAGTCCCTATTTTCACGTGATATGTATTATTTAAAAACAATCATGTTCAAGCAAACTGTCTTTTAGGAGATTCATAGACTAATGTGTGACATAAAAGTGTAAATTACCCATTTAGTGAAGTTACACATAAAAGTGTAATTTGTTAAAAAACACAAGGTAGCATCAGATCACATACTCCACTGAAAATAAAAGACCATTTAAAAACCACATATACTGAAAATGCATAATCTGGCCTTTCCTAGTTTTACCTTTTATATTGTAGTTAAAATAGTGTCCTCATTCAGACTTCTCTGATTTAACCTGATGCCACCATCACATCACTAGAGAATTTTTATTGTAGACGAGATTTTAAATTTTAAGATGCCCAATTATGTTTCAGGTCTTTATTTGTAGTGTTCTTGCTCCTCCCTATGATTTTTCCATTCTTAAATATTGTTTTGATTTCTGTTAGTATCAAATCTGTTTTTAAAATCTTGACAATTGTCAGCCTATCTCATGGAGCATGTATCTTTTTAAAATGGCTCCAAAAATCTTTATGATTATGATAATTTAGCAAAGCAGTCCTAAAAAGGTTGTTGGCCTTTTTCACACTTGTCTGTGGCTGAACCTGTCTTGATTATCTCTCTGATGAACTCTTGCACACGTAATGCATCTCTTCTATTGGGCTTTGTTACAGTTTATTTGAAGGGCTCTCTGCTGCCCATCTTGACTGTTGGTGATGTCTAGAGCTGACTTCAGGGTCAGAAGAGAGGGAGTGCAGAGTTGATGGCAACAGAACTTTAGCCCATCACAGTTACATTCATTGTGTATTATCTGCCAGATCACACGCTTTGAAAAGAGAAGTAGTTTATATTATAAAGGGAAAAAGATCTGTGCTCTCCTCCAGCAGTATAAATTTTACTTTATTTAATATTTGAAAAAAATACAATTCTTAAATATGTGTTTATGTGATAAATATCTAAGAACACATTGGTAAAAATCAGTGTGTTTATTAGACAAATATCTCAAGTTTGAAAGTAATTGTCTCATATTTCAATGTAATGTCTCATGTTAAAATGACGTAGTAATGTGATATCATTTCTAGAGTGGGAACTGTCAGTTTTGGTAACAGGTTTCTTGTAACAAAACCTAATTGTTAAAAGTTCAGATGGATGTTTTCTTTTTTATAAAACAAGTGCCCAGATACATTTCTTGGAATATTTTTGAGGGTGGAACTATTTATATCTATTTTAAAAAAGGTATGATTTTTACAAAATAAGAATGTTAAATCAAATACAAATGCAAGGTACATGTCCATGAATGTAAACATATGCTTTCATAAACTGTCCTGGATGTTTTGGCCTCTGTGTTAGAGCAAATGTCTTGGTTCTAATATGAGATGTGCAAGCTCTGGTAATAATAGGCTGTTGAAATAAGAAGTTCAGATATGAAACTAGAGCCACTTATTTAAATGACTGATATTTATGTACTGTTTCCTTGTTCTTTTCCTCTCCTCCCTACTCTTTGCAGGAACATGTCTTTTGGGTGGTATCTTTAAATACGCTGTTCATACTTGTGTTTGGTAAGTATCAATCACTCTTAGGTTTTAGAAGATCCTTCTTCATGATCTTCTAAATGAATCTTCTTCATCTAAATGATCTTCTTCACTAATCAGCCAGGTTAATTTTACGGATGTTATCTCAGAATGAATGGAAGTTGTGACATCTAAAAATGGAACCACAAACAAACAGGGAATACATAATACAAATAATACATCTTTATTGCTTCTAATTTTGTCATTTTAATTCCTTTAAGTGGATACATTTAAAATACAAATCTACCAAAAGTTTAATGATGTCAAGCAAAACACAGAAAATAGTATGTTTGGAATACTGTTAAATTAAAGGAGAAACCTCATGGAATTTAATTTATGAGTAAATGCAGTGCTTTTAGGAATGGCTAGGATTTTTTTTTTAGATGACTTTTTTAATCAAGAATGCATTTTTGGAGTTTAAAATTACGAGGGAAGGAGACACACAAGAATGTCACTGTGCAGAGTTGCTAAATATACTGTCATTTTGTGTGCAAAATTACTGCAGAACAACTTTCCTTAGATAATGCAACCTAGACTGACTTAAGTTTTAGAAAACAGTAAATTCTAATCAGTAGTGTATTTTACTTTATTTTCCTTTCTCCTTCCTGTAGATACTGAGACTGAACTTCAACTTTAAAAGTTTGCAAGGCTTTCTATTTCTAGTATAAGATAGGAAAATTTCTGTGTTCCAGTTCCATGTATAATTAGTGCTAGGAACATTTCTTGGACATAAACTTGTCACATCTTAAAAAAAATAATTTAAAAAAAAAATCCCTGAACTGTACATATATATTTCTGAGTCATTTGAACCATAAAAGAAAAGGGTAGAATTCCTGCGTTTTGTTTAATAGCAGTAAGGTTCCCCTTGAAATGATCTGTAATTATTCTTTATAGTTACTGCTTATAGTATGTATTGTGAGTTTGCATTTCCATTCAGGGTTTAATGCAGAATGCAGGGTAAAAACTCCATGATATTTTTTTAAGATTTTCCTTAGATGCATTAGGCTGTGATTCAGAGATTATTATTTTTCATGTATATTCCTAAAATTACAGAAATATAGCACTAGCAAATATTTGTGGAGGAAGTAACTTTTTTAGTTGTTTTCACAAAATTAATGAGAAATAGAATAATTAGTGTGTTACAGTACACATCCTGCAAATAAGACTCCGTGTAGCAATTTTTATAGCCTTTTTTCCCCTTCTTTTTTGCTTACCTTTGCAGCATTTTGTCCATACCACATTGGTCACTTCTCCATTGTTGGCCTGGGCTTTGAGGAGTATGTAAGTATTGATTGATAATTTCAAAATGAAAAACTGCTATTTATTAAAGGTGGTATTTTTGTAGCATCATTCCACTTTTATGTGTGATCGCAAAAGTAACGTGGGGTGTCTCAGTTTTTTTCCTCCTCAAACCTTTATTAATTGATGGTTAAAAATGTTCTATCACTCTTTCCCACTTCCTCCATTATTTATGTTTCATGTGAGGTTTTGTCCTTTTACATAAAAATGGTACTTTTTGAGGTTTTTTTAACAAACTCTTGGTTTAATTGTTTTATTTGTGTACTGCGTAATTTTCATAGCTGATGATAATGAGTAAGTAAAAGCTAGGATGTAGCAAGTTAGTGTTAAGGTGACACTTTTTGTTTGTAGAGGTTACTTCAGATTTTAAGAAAATATTTTTCCAGTAAATGTAAATATTTTCTACTTTTGAGGGAGATACTGAAAAGCTACTAGTGTATTGAAATACGTAAAATCTAAAGAAACTTGCTTTTCTTCGTTATTAGCTAAGATTTGGAATTCATCATTCTTTCATAAAAAGGAGATGTAATCTTGAACTTTCTCTTCTTTTCCTCTCCAGGTTCAAGCATCTCACTTTGAAGGCCTGATTACAACCATTGTTGGATATGTTCTGCTAGCAGTGACTCTAATTGTTTGTCATGTATCCTTTTGTCAGTATTTGCCTGGTTCAGATTTTACATGTAAATTGTTTTTCTGGATATACTTTGAGGACACAAAGACATGATGCAGATACAGTTGATTTACCATTTTGGTCTGCTCATTTGGTGAAATTAGAAAGTCTCTTCTGTTCTGTTGGCCATTTAAAACTTGTCAGTGTGACTGCATTCTTCAGAACACGTGCACACGTTCAACAGAACAAAATCATAGGCTTTTATGCTTGCTCGAAGACCTCCAACCGAGTTTTGAAGGTCTGTATGAGAAAATAAAACCACTGGTTTTCTATCTCACTGCCTTATGCTGTACTGTGTAGTTCTTATACTGGACTATATAGTTGCAGCAGAAAAAGAAATGGGATTATAGGAAAATACGTAGGGTATGATGGGAAGTTTATTCACATCTCTAATTCTACCAGATCTTTAGAAAGTATGTTGTTTCTTTTTTTATGTTTCTGAACCACTGACAGTTTGCAACAAGAATTCCAGGTTTACCTTTATTATTACAGAGCAAATCAAGTAATGGCAGACTGCTGAAAGCTGTGGAAGTAAAAAGTCTTCATTCTAGCTCCATGTTTTTTAAAGAGACTACACCAACTTCAATTTGAATCAGTAAATATTTGCTATTTTTTTCTGTTCAAGAGTACATGAAGCTAACATAAACATAAGACAACTAATGTGCAGTGCAAATGTAAAACAGTTGATTGCCATGTATCTGTTTTGCCTCCTGAAAAAACCCACAAAAAACCCACAAAAAAACCCACAAACCAAGACTGCGTGAAAAGGAAAGCTACCTTTTTTTCTTTTTTTTTTTCTTTTTTTTCTTTTTTTTTTCTTTTTTTCTTTCTTTTTTTTTCTTTTTTTTTCTTTTTTTTTTTTTAATTTATTTTTATTTATTTTTTGATTGATTTGAGGTGCATGTTTGGGGTGCAGCACATCAGATTATGACTTCTGGAGTCACAGAAAATTGTGAAAAAATGTAGTCCTGATAAAATTCATACTTCCTATTTCACTTCAGTCTTTTATAATAGAATGTAACATAATATAATGTAACTATGTTAAAGTATTTTTCAGTTTTATTTTCTTGACAAAACTATTCAGGGCTTGGCAGCACTTGTTAAGTTTCAGCGATCACGTCGTTTATTAGGAGTTTGCTATATTGTTGTCAAGGTAATCCTATTTTTTTGTATGTAAAAAACCCCCTAAAACCTCAATTTTCTTGGCAATTTTTGTTAAACTACCAAGATGTTATTTTCTCTTTTTTCATAAAGGTTTCCTTGTTAGTGGTTGTTGAAATTGGTGTGTTTCCTCTCATCTGTGGCTGGTGGCTGGATATATGCTCTTTGGTAAGAACTGAAGACGGGCTGAGGCTGTGAGAGTTGGGGTTATTCCGACCAGGGAAGAGAAGTCTTTGGGAAAACATTATAAGTGCCTTTCCAGCACCTGAAAGGGGCCTACAGAAAAGCTGTGGAATGGCTTTTTACAAGGGCATATAGCAATATGACAAGGGGGAAAGTGTTTCAAACTGGAAGAGGGTAGATTTAGGTTAGACCTTGGGAAGAAATTCTGTACTGTGAGGGTGAGGCACTGGCACAGGTCGCCCAGGGAAGTTGTGGCTGCCCCCTCGCTGGAAGTGTCCAAGGCCAGGCTGGATGGGGCTTGGAGCAACCTGGTCTGGTGGGAGGTGTCCCTGCCCATGGCAAGGGGTTTGGAACTAAATGATCTTTAAGATCCCTTCCAACCCAAACAATTGTGTGATTCTATGAAATGGGATAAAATCTTTTTAATGATGTCTTATATTTAAAGGAAAAAAGTCCTGGAGAGAAGAGCGTTGTTGGTAGAGATTTGAAAGCACTCTTTTCTTTTTATAAACATAGTATTTCCAGTTTTTTAGGTACTGCTCAATGCTATTTTTTTTTTTCTTTTAAGTTGATAAATACAAATTAACGTGCTATGATTAAAACAATAAGATCTTAATTCTTTTTACTGCATTTACAGGTCCCCCATGATAATCAAATTCTGTCCTGAAAAAAGTACTATTTTAGCCTTAGTGGAAATAGAATTTCACTTGAGGGAATATAGTTATTTGCTTCTATTATAGTGCCCCTTTGTTTGAACTGATTTATAACTTATGTAGTGTATGGTGGTATTGGAGCTGACTTATTTCTTACTTCTGTCAAAGAATCATTTCTGATCAAATTATCTAATTATTTGTTGTTCTTATTGTAAATTATTCCTTTTTTTAAAAATTGAATGGTATAATTATTTGTGTTAACACAAGGCAGACATCTAAATTAAATGCTTTAAGTATACATGAACCTAGGGTAAACAAATCTGGTAACTGTTGGTTTGCCAAACTTCATTCCTATTTGTTTTACTACTTACTTGCTAGGAGATGTTTGATGCCACTTTGAAAGACAGAGAATTGAGCTTTCAGTCTGCCCCAGGTACCACAATGTTTCTGCACTGGTTAGTTGGGATGGTTTACGTCTTCTATTTTGCATCCTTCATTCTTTTACTGAGAGAGGTAAGTCTATATGAGCACAATTAGGATATAGCATAGTTAGAGAAGCTTGCATATTGAACTCTTAGTTAAAAATTTCACATGTGGGTATTGCTGCTACTGTGGTTTGTGTGTCTTTATTGGATTCCAGCCTTCAGTAAAAAGGGCCACATTGGTACTTACTACATTGAAAAATGATTATAGTATATTTTACTTTGCTGTTTTTGGTTTACAAAGGGTCCTTAAACATGGAGGATGCTTTTAAGTTAATCTAAGTACATGTCAGTTGTTTAAGTTTGATTAATACTTGAAAGTTAAGCTTGTAATTGGTTATTGCTTCTCTACTCCTATGATAATGCTTCCTTTGTTCTGTTTCTGTACCATTTTCTTTAACCTTTTGCAACAAATAACCCCTATGATGTGTAAAAGCTGTTTGCTGCAGCAGTGTCATCCAAGATTAAAACTAAACAATACAAAGATAATTTTCTCTTCACATATTGTTTTCTACTTCCTACTTCAGGTTTTGAGACCCGGTGTCTTATGGTTTCTCAGGAATTTGAATGACCCAGATTTCAATCCTGTGCAGGAAATGATTCACTTGCCCATTTATAGACATCTCAGGAGGTTCATCTTATCAGTGGTAAGAACTTCTCAAAAATTTTGTTGTTTGGAAAGAAAATTTCATGTTAGCTTCCATATGCTCTACTGCTTATTTAAGGAAAAACATTTTCACAAACCAAATCAGACTTTTCAAACTGTGCTTCTTCACTTTCTAAGAAAATTCTTCTGTGGAACATAAACTATTAAGTTTCAAGAAGAATGGGATTTGATTTTTCATTTTTACATAGTTAACCAAAATTTATTATTTTCAGTGTCTGGTTCTGATTTTGTATAAAGTGTAAGAATGTCTTTAAGATGTACTTGGATTTTCAGTCTGGCTCCTTAAGGAAACAGGATTTATCAAAGTGCATGGTCTTAATGTACCTAATCTAAATTTTGATCTTTCAGCAAATTTAAAAGATACATAAATAGAAACTGAAAGTTTTTCTGAAGCTTCTACAAGCTGAATGAAAACTCATCCAATAAGAAAAGAGGGGAATCTACTATTAGTAATCCCAGTACTGGGGAGGAAAGTAGAACTGTTGCACTGTACTCAAACTGTGATCTGGCCAGTCAGTGCTGCTCTTGTCATTCCGGGCTCTGGGCTAATGGCTGAAAAGGTGCTGCTGTCACACAGGTGTTCTGGCTATGGCTGAACAGTGCTTACATGGCCTCAAGGCTTCTCCTCTTCCCTGCCCTGCTACCTCCCCCATCCAGTGAATAAGCTGGGGATTGGGAGGGAGTGTGCTTTGAACAGTTGGCCCAAACTGACCAAAGGAGGGGATATTCCATGCCATGTGACATCATGTTTGACAATAAAAGCTGTGGGAAAGGAGGAGGTAGGGAAGAGGATATTCGTGGGTATGGGGTTTGTCTTTTGAGCAACTGTTAACATGTGCAGAGGCCCTGCCAGGAAGTCATTAATCATCTGTCTGCTGATGAGGAGCAGTGAATTAATTGGCTTTTTGTTTTGCTTGACCACACAGCTTTTGCTTTCTATTAAACTGTCATCATCACAAGTCTTCTTGCCTTCCTTCTGTTTTCACCCCATGCAGCTGGAGAGGCAGATGAGCAAGCAGCTGTGTAGAGCTGTTAACCAGAGCTAACCCACCACACACAATAAATGTGTCAGAGGTATGGGCGGGAAACTAGTTTATGGTTTTTTTCTAGTATTTATGCAAACTTGTTTAACTTCCTTGTTGCAGATTGTCTTTGGATCAATTGTACTGCTCATGCTCTGGCTTCCTATACGCATTATCAAGTATCTCCTGCCTAACTTTCTTCCATACAATGTTATGCTCTACAGGTAAGCATTTAATTAAAAAAAAAAAGTATTTTTTAGTCTCCCTGTAACTAGAAAAAATGTGTATTTGTGCTCTTTGAGCATTAATGTGACATTGTTTGGTATGTTTTGCTTGTTTTCACAATATCTAATCTTATCTAATCATAGAACTTGTTATATTAAAAGCTATTAAGAAAAATAAGAGGCATTTTGTATTACTTCCATAAAGATGACTATTTGGTTTTTATGTGCCTTCAAAACACTTTCTACTTCAACTTGTTCATAGTGAAATTGCTGCCATGTTTATTTTTCACTTCCACTCCTGGTTATCCTTGTTTCAAGAATAGAAGGATATCTGTAGATGTAACTTTAATGGCAGCAATATGGTTCTGTTCCTAAACAATAATAATAGAGACATCAGTGATAGAAGCAAATAGAAGAGCAAATCATATTCTCTGATATAATCTCTCTCAACATTTTTAAGTTTCCTGTGCACCTAAGGGCCTAAACACTCATGAACACCTAACCTGTGCTTAGAAATGTAAATAAGGAAAAATAACTGCAAAAACCTAAAAAATGTTCTTGTTAGCATCCAATATATTTTTTATTGTGGTACTGTTAATATGATTCAGTATGAAAGATAACTGTCAGTATTTTCCTTATACTTCTTTCTTTTCTCATTGTTCTTAGTGATGCACCTGTAAGTGAACTTTCCCTAGAGCTCCTTCTGCTTCAGGTGGTTCTTCCAGCTTTGCTAGAACAAGGACATACAAGACAGTGGTTGAAAGGTCTTGTACGAGCATGGACTGTTACTGCTGGATACTTGTTGTAAGTACAGAAAGTCAAAATCAGCTACAGGCATTGTGCCCAGCTTTGTCTTTTAACATGAAAGTGGTGTTCTTTCAGTGGACGTATCCTATGTGCCTTTTAATACCTATTTTGCAGATAATTATGTTGATGAAAACTTCTATAGTCACTTCCTATGGAAGTGTCATCTTCTAAGAAGTAGTTGTACCTATTTCTGGACTAGTCTTTGACAAGTAATTAGTTTGGTACACTATTACATTATTTTCTTAGTAAAAAAATGTATAGTGGTATGACTGAACAGCTTGTTAATTTCCTGTGAAATGGGAAAATTAGAGGTGAGTTTAAGAGCATTTCCATGAGTCATCTAAGTAAAATTCACATCATTCACATGTGTATCTTACAGTTATTACTGTAAGAAAAAAAAAATATTTTGAGCATTAAGCTGAAAAAGGAATACCATTAAGTTGGGGATGTTAAAGTTAGTTTCATCCCTTTTTAGAAAATGAACTTCTGAATCTATGTCAGCTAAAGTAAATGATTATGTAAAATTATGTTCCTTGATATATACTTCCAGGAAGACTTCTAGCACTCAAAATTATTTTTTAATTCATGTGTTCTTTGCCAAATCAGTCAAGTAAACATTGATTTCAAATTGTATTGGCATTCTGTCATCATGTCTTGCTCATTTTGGGTCATGCCAGTGCAGCAGCATTACGATGAAGATTTGTTCTTTGCTAAATTTTATCTGAGATTCTGAGAAAATTAATTACTTTTTTCTTCCACTGCAATCCAAAATACTTATTTTATCTTCTCATAAGGAAAATTTTCTCACCTTTGTTCTCGTAGTTTGTGTTTTGTGAATTTATTTAAATAATAAATGCCCATGCAAGCTCTGTAGAAGTTTTCAAGGGCAGGTTAGATGTGGTTCAGAACTAGATGAGGACCCTTTAAGGTCCCTTCCAACCCAAACCATTCTGTGGTTCTGTGACAGGAAGATAATTTCAGAAGTAATAGAAATGCCTATGCTTTCTTCGCTGCTGCAGCTGTTAAGAGCTTTTCTGAAATATCTCTTCAGCAGCTTCAGTTAAGGAAAGATGCAAATCGTTTCCTCTGCTTTTCTTAAATAACAAGCTGCTGTGAAAATGTTTCCATTGTCTGCCAATAGAATATTTGCATGGATCTTTCTGCTAATAAAATTATGCTAAAGCTGAAGAAAATTAATTTCTAAATTTTGTTTTGGCTTTGTTTTAATCAGATTCAAATATCTACTTGTTAATGTATGCAGGAAAAATCAATGGAATACTTTTTAAAGCAGATTGACTGTTTCTAAGATTGATGTTCTTAGAAAGCTGTGAAACGGGTTTTGAGCGATTTAGAATCTTCATGAAAGACTCTGCCTGACTGTACTTCTGAAAACATGTTTATAGGAGGATAGTACTGTTGTTGTACAGTTTGTTTGAAAGAAAATGTTTCCAATAGAGCTTAGTCGCACTTAAAAGGTGTCATTGAGCTGCTTGCTTACTCAAACTGAAGTATCAATGCAATTTTGCATTCACAAGCACAACTTTAATGCTAGAAATTGTTTTTAAAGCAGTCAAACAGAACTTCTCTTTATTTGTGGCTGTTCTAATCTGGATCCATACTAGAATTTTTGTCCTAAATTTTGTGTTGAGGGTGGCATTAGTGTGTTATCAGAAAACGGTTTCTTTTATAACTTATCATGGTTCTGCCAGTATTCCTGTATGAATTTTACACAAATTGTAGTCATTCTGAGTAAGCCTGTCTTTCTGTAAGATTCTCATTCACATGTAACAGAGCGAAACTGAAAATGTTGTTACAGGGATCTCCATTCTTACCTACTTGGGGACCAGGAAGAGAATGAAAACAATGCAAACCAGCAGCCTAACAACCAACATGCTCGCAATAATAATGCCATTCCAGTTGTGGGGGAGGGTCTTCATGCAGCCCATCAAGCCATACTTCAACAAGGAGGACCCGTGGGTTTCCAGCCTTATCGTAGGCCTTTAAAGTTCCCTCTCAGGGTAGGTATAGCTAATGCAATAAGAAAAAAGTGAAAGGCATTTGAAAAATGGGTGTAATGTTTGGTAAGAATGATGGGTTTTTTTTGCCCACATGTTATCAGAAGTCAAATGGTGGGTCATGTTTTGTGTTTTGTATAGTTTGCATCTTTCTAAAAAGTAGTCTTACAGTTATTCCCTCAGCTTTTTTCAAGCTTAAGACCTTCAATTATCACTTTTGTTTATAGATCCCACACATGTTGTGTGTTATCTATTAGTTCACATCTTGTTTTCCTAATGTTTGCTAATGAGAGAAATATAATAATAAAAGTCTTGTCAAGGAAAATGTGTGCCACAGATTTAATTTTCTCTTTATAGTCTGTTGAAATTTTCCCATAGTAAGCTTGCTTGTGACCTTGATGATTAGTGAAGCAGAACTTCATAGCACATGGTATTTGGGACATTCAAGTACTGAAATAAGTTAGGTTTGTAAGAATTCTCTGATAAGATGTAAACCTGACTAAGAACTCATCAGCTTTGCTGTCAGCTGCTGGTTGCACAGACCTAAGGGCATCTGGAAGAACATTCTTAGCAAGATTTTTCCTTTTTATAAAACCAGTCTTGAGTATCTGTCATACAGAACTACAAATCTTTCAGGGTTAACTTGAGAATCACTGTGCTCTTCAGTGCAGAAACAGATTATTTTTTAATGTAACTTCCCTCATTCAGTATTCAAATGTTAATTTTTACTGTTGTGACAATTGATGCAAACTCTTAAAGGAAGTACAGGGCACTTTAGGTGTGCTGCATGTACTGTGGATAGGTTTCTTATTGCTGATTTATTTATATAGTAAAACATCAGATGGTATCTGAACATTCTAGGATGAAACATAATTTTTTCTTAAGTGATTTTCTTAGAAACTATTTCTCTTTTTTTCCTCTTTCAGATATTTCTTTTGATTGTTTTCATGTGTATAACATTACTGATTGCTAGTCTTATCTGCCTTACCTTACCAGGTAAGTCTATTGCTGTAAAACTGTGATAAAAAACAACTTACAACTTGCCATGCTCAACAGTGGCAGATGTTTAAAACTGTTAAAAGGAGAAAGCATGGAACATTGTCTCATTTTTAATAGTTCATCATAAAACTGTGCAGTCTAAAGTCTAAATTTTTGAGACAATGCTCATGTTTAAATGACATTTCCGTTTCCTTTGTTTTGTTGTAGAATACAGTTTCTGTAGTAGTACTGTGAGAAAAAAAGAATTCATACTCTTGTATGTGCTTTTCCATTTAGAAAAGAAAAATATATAGGTTGTTGCTAGGTCTTCTGAAGTATCAAATTAAATACTCCGAGGCTGTCACAATGGCAAGGTCACTAGGAAACTTTGAAGTGATATACATACCCCTTCCCAAATACGTATGAATGAATAAGTACTTTTTAAAAAGTCTACATATTGTAGTTTTCTGTTGCTTTAATAATTTGGAACAAATTAAGACATGTAAACTCATTTGAATTTTGTAACCTGGCTACTTGTAGTAGCATGCCATTTTTACCTTCTGGTATTAATAATCCTAAAGTCAGTAATGTGTTGAGATCAGAGTTACAAATTTTGAGAAGGTTATTATAGTGTTGTATAATATAATTCTACTATACTAACTAATGCGTAGAACCACTTATAAAAAATGAAATGGTGTAAATGTCTCCCATTTTTTGTCAGAGAGCTTCCCAAGTCCCATCAGTAACTCTTAAAAAAATTATATGAAGCAGACATGACAACAAACATAGCTCATACAATATAAGTTCAGCCTAATGCACAAATCCATATAGCCTTTGCAGTTCCAAAAATTAGTGCTTAGGCTCTGAATAGTACAGTATTCAGGGCTTTGGTTTTCCTGTAGTTCAGATCGTATTATTGTTATTATGAAATTTTAAGAAAAAAAAATGTAGATATGCATTTGGCATCATCTAAACCTATTTACATGTTGCTTCACACATTTGTGCCTTATGGGTATAATACCAAAATACTGGCTTATGCAGAATACTACTTGAGCATTAATATTTAACAATAAATTTTACAAGTACTTTTTTAATAGGCATCATTAAATCATTACTTAGTACATCAAAAAGCATGACTCTATTTAACAGTGTTTGTGTTTTCAGTATTTGCTGGCCGGTGGTTGATGTCATTCTGGACGGGGACTGCCAAAATCCATGAACTCTACACAGCTGCCTGTGGTCTTTATGTCTGCTGGCTGACTATCCGAGCTGTGACAGTGCTGGTTGCCTGGATGCCACAGGGTCGTAGAGTGATTTTTCAGAAGGTCAAAGAATGGTCACTTATGGTGAGTCTTGAGAAAAAAAATGACTGATTTTTTTTAAAAAGTAACTAATGAAACTTCTTGTTTCATTTTTGTTTGAGGTTTTACTCTGTCATATGTACTGCATTTTTCTTTTCAGACCATTTTGAAACTTTGGCAGATTACATTCCTGTTGCATAGGGTAACCTGTATTTCTGGAAGGCATTTAGCACATTAAGCAATCAGTATAAAGAAGTTTGCATTTACATGTTTAAATATATGTGTATGTTTTTCTGTTTTCCTTTAAAAGTGAATATGTTGGATTATATTATTCCATATGTGACGAACATGTCTCTGCAAAATAGATTGCATATTTTCTTAAAAGTCCTTAGGCTTTTTCAGATCTTCATGTTTAAATGAACATTTTTAAAGAATAACCTTCTTTGAGGATTTCCATAGTAGCTTTCTTGCTAAGTATAGTAATTTTAAACATTCATAACATAAAGAGTATCTTGTTGTGGATGTTCTTGTGTCCTAATTGGATGATTACAGACAGTTTTGGAAAGGTTGTTCTCTAATTTTCCAACACTGGATTATATTCCCTACTGATAGCAATCAAAGATGATTATTATGGTTGAAAGATACCTGTAGGCAGTCATGCCTTTTTTCTGGAGGGGGGCATGGAATAGGACCCAATCTTGGAAGCTTGCAATGCAAGATTCTGTATGCAACTAAAATAATTTCTAGCCATATATATGTATGAGTTAAAGGTCTGTGTAGTTTATTAGCAGTAGAATATTTATTAGCAGAAGTTAATTATACACAGTAATTTATAGTTTATTTATAATTTACATATTGAAGTTCAGACAAAAAGAATTCTCTGATAAATACAATAATTGGATGTCCTGGGTTTTTTAGATAATGAAGACATTAATAGTGGCTATCCTGCTAGCTGGTGTGGTTCCCCTTTTGCTTGGTCTTCTGTTTGAACTGGTCATAGTTGCACCTTTGAGAGTTCCTCTGGATCAAACACCTCTCTTCTATCCTTGGCAGGTAAGTTGCTCCCATTCTTCTACTGCTATTGATACATTTCCTTACATAGAAGTGAGGGGTACTGGAATTCTTCTTTCGTGATGATTCAGTGCTTTATTTTTTGCATGTTAATTGTGTAAAAGTTTGTAATTAAATATACTGATTGTTTTTTTTTTCATGTGGCAGAGCTTCCTCAAATTATCAGAGTAGAGGGATTTGAGACTTGTAAATTAACAAGGAGCTATTGAAATTCAGAATTATCTCAATTTTTCACAAAAGAGAATGGAATTATACAAAGGTTACTGCTTTAGCAAACTCAAAGCAACTTTCATACTGACCTTTTTGTCATAAAATTTTAAATTTTTGAACATATCTGGGATAATAGATGTTAACAGGAGCTGTCTTTTTAAATAATTGGTTAAAGAAAATGTATTTCCCCAGCAGTTTTAAGAAAATTAATTATCCAGTACTGTCTTAAGCCTTACCAGTTATGTAGCTGTTTATTCTGCCTTATCAATCTATACTTTGCATTCTGTTTTGATGTGTTTTATTGAAGAATCTCTTACCAAATGCCAGTAATCCAGAAAGAATTGATTCATGGCATGCAGAGTTATACAAAACTTATTATTAAGTTTAGAAGTTATTATACACTTTCTAACTACTAGAAGCCTGTAGTTAAAATGTGTCTCTTTAATTCCATGCTGTAATAATTGCAGTGTATGTTAAAGCATAAACTTTCCTCTGAATAGTATGATTTTTTTTTGTAAAGAGCATTGCCTTGCTTTGTTCAGCTTTTCTCACATCAGGTAGAGTTTCATAAACAAAAATTTAAAAGAAATAAAACTTGTTTCCTAGCTTTGCATCTTATTTCTCTTTTTAAAAGGAATCAAATTAGCTTATTTCTAGCTAAATGTTAGCAGTGCTAATTAGTGGTACTAGAAGGTTAGGCTGTTGCTTTAAGTTAATATAATGCTTTTTGCCTTTGGATTAGTAGTATTAGCTGATTTTCCTGGGTCAAGGGAACTGAGTATTTTACTGATGTCTGTTAATAAAGCTTGAGAGCATCCTCTTTTCCTTAGGAGTTTGCAGATGTCACCTCTTGTAAACAGTGTCCCATGTAAATAGAGAAGTAATTTGTCTTTTCACTTACAAGTAATATTAGCAAATTGCTATTAAAAAAAGAAAAAGTGTTTTGTTGTCAAACTATCTAAGAGTATGTTAATGCTAACAGTTCATTTTTACAAAATTAGGACTGGGCTCTTGGAGTTCTGCATGCCAAAATAATTGCGGCCATAACCCTGATGGGTCCCCAGTGGTGGCTGAAAACTGTTATTGAACAGGTAAGACAAGAATGTCCATGTCCATGTGAGTTATCTGTATAATATACTTCAAACATTTTTGGAATGCCTGAGTTGGAAAACAGAGTTACTGTTGTAGTGATGGAGTAATTTGAGTAAGAGAATAAAAAACTCAGCTGGTCTTGTAGAATCCTTTTAAATTGCATGGCGTAATCTATTAAAACATTGAACAATAAACAAAAAATAAACCTTTGAAATCAAGAGACTGCTGGGTGTATGCATGTGCATTTTATCAGATTTGCATTGAAGTGAGAAACATCAGTATTAGGTGAATTCACTTGTGTCTAAATACTGGACATTATTTATGGCCACCACTCAAGAAAATAGAATTTCTGCTTTCTCCAGAGCTGTGGAGTTTCCCTCGTTCATAGCTGAGTGCATATGAAAGACAGCATTTCCTTTTCCTTATGATTGTGAAGCAAGACAGGACAGTTCTGAGTCACATAGCCTGGTGCTTTCTTCGGTAGAAGTGGGATTTTTTAATAATAACTTTTAAGTTCTACACTTTGTGATACCAGCGAAGTATCTCAGCAGTTTGTTGGAAGGTAAATTCTCAGCCCTGCGCTATATGTCCTGACCTCTGTACAAAAGGTGCCTCTCTTGATAATGTCTACCACACTGTCCCAGTTATTAAACCTTTTACTGATCACTGAGTGTCACAGCAGAGAAATGCATTCTTATTTCTGTGAGTACCTTTTGATGCACACCACGGCTCCTCCTTCCATTTTGAATGCACTCCCTGGGCCCATGTTATACGTGACCTCTGTGAGCCCTCCTTAGCAGTGGTTACCTCCAGGCTGTGGGAGAGAACCCACCCTCCAGCTGTGTGGTGTAGCTGTCTGAAATTGGTGTTTTCTTATTATTTGTGTGGTCACATTGAGATCTTAGCTGCTCAGGAACTGTGGAGGCCCTCTCTTCAGGCACAGACCCCACGTGCAGGGGATCTGCTCTGCCCTACCAAGTAGAAAATAAGATGCTAGTTTTTGCCAGTGTTACCAAATTAGTAGATTGACTCTACTAGCATGTACAGGATCTTCTTGCAGCAAGTTAACACCACAGAAGTGATCCCAGGTTGCCCACAAAACCACCATTCACAGCTCTATTTAATGATCTTCTAGCTGGTCTCTTGAATTCCTGCAACCAAATCACAGCACATTTGCAGGCAAAGTTGTTCTCCTGCATCTGATTTAATTTTTTTCCTAGAACCCTTATGATGTAGATTGGCACAGAACACTTTTTTCCTCTCATAAAGAGAAAGCCTTTTGTACAGTCCTGTAATTATTACTGTAAGAATGAAGCATGGCTTTCTTGATTGATCCATTCTACTTCAAACTTGTTCTTCTTAGGTTTATGCAAATGGGATTCGTAACATCGATTTGCATTTCATAATCCGTAAACTGGCAGCACCGGTGATCTCTGTTCTGTTGCTTTCTCTGTGTGTACCCTACATCATAGCCTCTGGTGTTGTACCTTTATTAGGTATGTATACATTCAGGATACCTGTTTATCATCTTACGGTTTATAGCAATGTAAATCTATTTGTGGAAATAAAACTTCAAGCTCTAGGGGTTTATTTTTTTTATTGCTTTTTGCTTTTGTTTAAAAAAAGGTCAAAAATCTGCTGTTGTGCAAGTAGAAATGCTTAAGGATTGCTGCATCATCTCAGAAGCTTTTGGGAGGCTGAGAATGCAACACATCAGTCTGGTTGTTTTTTTATTAAACTAAGTGCAGAATACATCAAGAGTGTGGGACTGAATAATATTTAACAGTAGGAATGTAGGTATCTAGCTAGTAGTGGAAAGAGATGATTCATTCATTTCTTCTTTGAACAATCAACCTTTAATTTTAGTCTTTTAAAGCTATTGTAAGCTGAGAACATGTCTGACTTGTCAGATTCCAAAGGAAGCTTGGATTTCCTATCTCCTCATACTTGAGGGAAATAATGTTATTAGTAGCAGGATAGATGTGCTTTTTCATCAGCAGTTGCCTTGGTTGGTAGTTCTGATATGAAAAAGATGTTCAAAAAGTCCCATTTTATTCTTCAGCCTCTCTAATGCAGACTTTTGTAGTGTCAACACTTTTCCAACACAAGGTATACAGAAGTCAGTAAGGAGGAAGAACTGATAAGCCCAGGTTTCTTCCTGTGGCTTGTCACGGTGTTAATGGAGAACTTTCAGCTTTAATGCTTCAGGTGAAAAAAAAAAAGCAACTGTCATGCCAGATTTCTGGTATATAACACGTGGGTGTTACTTGTTTCACAGCCCTTCTACTGGAGTTAAGAGTATAACAAAAAGCATAGAAGGAGGTGCAGAAGCAGAAATGCATGTGTTACTTCAGCAATGCCAGGTTTTGTGAAGGTTGTGTCTTGTTTTTTAGGAGTTACTGCTGAAATGCAAAACCTAGTTCAGCGACGGATTTATCCTTTTCTCCTCATGGTTGTGGTTTTGATGGGAATTCTCTCCTTCCAAGTCCGCCAGTTCAAGCGCCTTTATGAACACATTAAAAATGATAAGTGAGTATACAGTGTGGGGTTTTAATTTTTCCACTTTAAATTGTGATTGAATTCAGATGTTGTAGATACTTAGAGCTAAAAGGGATTTTAAGAAGCTTTCTAGAAAAATTACCCTCTGCCGCAGACCTAAACTGGTTGTGGTAAATGTTTTATTTGTGGCTCAGGTAGATAAACACAGGAATAGACTCTTTGTAAATGGAAGACACTCCCCTATATCTAACTTGAATGTTTTACCACAAACTAAGCTGATGGCTTGTTTGTCTCTCCCTGTGTAGTCTTGACACATGACCATAATAATTGGAATATATCTGAATGTAAAATCATGTCTCAATCTGCTGCTTATAAAACCATTTCTACGAGTTTTTCTGCATGTCTTTTTTTCTTATTCTTTACTCATTACCCGATTAACTTGTTAAAGAACATTAATTTGATTTGATACTTAATCCATACCAGATTTTACAATGTTTTCAGTAATCACTACTCTGCATTACTCAAATGTCTGATAAAATGTTACATTTCCCTGGTTTTTTCCTGGTGTTTGGTGTAAATGTGAAAGTAATAATATCTAGAAATATTGTAACTGAAATTAAATGCTCAGCAGACCAGTTTTTGTCTTAGCACTTTTCATTTGGTCAGCTGATTTAAATCCTGTTCTATAACATGTTCTGTAGTGTTGAGCCTACCTTAGTATGTATAGCTAATACTTATGTTTACAAATGGGTTTTGAGCTAAATGTTTGTCTTTCAGGCAGAAATGTGTATTGAATTGCAACTTGCATTAATGTTACAAGTTGTTTTCTTGTTTAAATAGAGGCTTGTAAACAGCATACAAAGCTGTGAAAATGTATCTAAGTGGAAATTACTTCAATAATAAATTATTGTTACAACAGTCCTTGTAAACAAGACATCTGTTCAACTTCAGTTAATGATCTCATTCCAGGAAGTAAGCACAGTCATTCTAACTAGTAGAGATTTATGTTTGATTAAATATTTCATGTTGCAAATTTCAAAAGCATATACAAGTTTTTGTGACATTTTAAAATGTGCAAAAAGTGGGATGGTTGTTTGGTTATGTTACCAAGAGAAAAGGTGTGGTGGTGAAAGGAGGCTTTTTAAAGGAGGTTTCAGGGGAAGAATTTATAGGTCTATATGGCTCTTCTACTTGTAGGGACAGCATAAAAATAGAAAGAATGGAAAGGAATTTAGATGGTAAAAGGTAGGAGTGGAAAACAATGATATAGAGGAAGTAAGGAATAATGTGAAAGTCAGGGAAACTGCCAAGCTGATGAGCTGGTGAAGTGTTGAAAAGGTATTTAAGTAAAGGAATCTCATAGCACTTAAGCTTGACATGTAGTAGCGTTAGGATCTTTTATTTCCCTTTAAGAAAGATAAAGCTGCAGTAAAAGTTCTTGCTTTACAATATTTACTTTTTTTCAACCAAATTGTTTTTACCATTAGATATGAGCTGGACCTCTCTTCACTCTTATCAGTGCATCTTCTGCATTGTGGCAGATTCTTTTTTGAATGTAAAACCTCATTAGCACTCTAATTTTGTTTTGTCTCTTGAGCTGTTGTTCCAGATGTTGAAGAGGCAGTGGCTGGAACAGACACTGTGAAGATGCTCTTTAAAGTATCACCTAGCAAAGGGGCTGGGTATATAAATAATGTAAACACAGTCTATTTCATATCATTAAGGGGAAAGACATCACTTGTAGAGTAACTTTGATAGCAGTGAGAGCTACTTCTGCAGCAGAGGAGGTAGAGTAGATTTGTGTTACGGAATTTTATTAACATTTGTTAATTTTTCCATGTTTCCACTGTCATTCCAGGTACCTTGTTGGGCAACGGCTTGTGAATTATGAACGAAAGTCTGGTAAACAAGGCACATCAACAACTCCACCTCAGTCTTCACAAGAATAGATGGTCATAATAAACATCATGACCTTCCCTTTGCCTTTACATGTCCTTTTTCATAGACTCTTCTTCAGTCTTTGGATATCTCTCCCAATAATACTCTCAGCAGTGTTTTGGCTTCTATTAGTCACATCCAGATAGCAGTTAAGGCTCTGTTCCTTATCTGCATTTACTGGTGTTATCAGTGCTGTCTGAGATCTGTATATGTGTAAATAGAAGTATCCTGACACCCTAAAACCTTGGATTAAAAGGAATGTGCATTGTACATCTTTAAAAAAGTATATTAATTTATTAAATCTAGTTGTCACTTTATTTTGGACTGCTGTTCTGTTGACAATGTGCCACAAAGCAATAGTGCGAAGAGGCAAGATGTTTTTATAAAATTTGGAGCTTACTTTATGGTGTTCATAACAGTTCTTATTGTAGTAATATAGTATGATTTTTCATGAGCAGAAAGGCCACAGAGAGAGTATCAAAAGTAAATAACTGCCTTGCAGTCAGCAATGAAGTGGCTGTGGTGAGAAAATGAACTATGTATCTTGCTGTCAAGTCTTTTTTATTATTTTGTATAACACCAAAGCTGTTGTACATTTTCTATTGCCTAATTGTTTTTCATGTGTCTGAGTTTGTAATATTGTACAGTTGCTGTTAAATCAAGAAAATATTTCCTCTTCTCAGAATTCAGATGTACTTGTTTGAGGCTCAGCTAGTTTTTTCTGTTGGGTCAAGGGAGGGGGGTTGGTTTTGGGAATCAGAATTTCCAGAATTTGAAACAGTAAGTAAAAAAATTTGCTAATGCTAGATAGTAGAAACATTTAAAGGTACCAAGGAGAATCAGATAGGTTCACAACTCAAACTGTAGCCAATTTCTTATCAACAATAGAATTTTTCAGAACCTCAAGAGGCAGGATGAACCTTATCTGATGTGTTTGCACGGGAACAAAGAGCATAGTGTAAGCAACGTTCTGATCTGGTCCTTAATTAAAGAGCTTGAAGTCTCTTTTTTTTGTGAGTTACCAAAGTTGCAAATAGCAGTACGAATTTTATATTGCACAATTACTTAGAGAAATAAAAAAAATTTTAAAAAGACCCACAGCAACAACAAAATAATCCCTTTTCTTTCAAGATTGGTCACTGTGAATTTTTATAGGAATAATATTGAGAAGTGATCTCTCATGTACCACGTACTGCCTGCAGAGCTGAGAAATACCTGTGCTATTATAGAGGCAAGGAAGAGTTATTTCTTTGCAAGAACACAGTCAAACAAGAGCCACCAAATCAAGTCTGTGTTATTTCCATATGTAGATAGAGGTCTTTTGCAGTAATGTTTGGGGGGGGATTATGTAGATATTTTAAAGAAAATACATAACAGTATCACAAAGCTTTAAGTAGCATCAAATCACATGCTTAGATTGCAGTATCTTTCCTAGATTAAATGGGGGAAATGTGAGTATCCAATGCAGTAATCAGGAAATTGATGAAACATTTGAATTGCTAATTGGTACACTGTCGTTCAGTATTCTGTACTTAACTGTATGTGTATATAATTAATACTTGAAAATCTGGCAGGTGCTTTGAGAGTGTCATCTCCTTTTATTGGTGTTGCATCTCTGATCATGTGTATTTTGAGCTAATATGGTTCAGGCTGTGATGTTGGTAGTGCATTTTGGGTGCCTGAACTCATGTACTTAAGGCAGTGAGCACAAGCCAAATGCATCTGAATCTAGTGGCAGTAGGATTGGGCTGTCACTACCAGGTCAGGAACTACTATTTTACAGAATTACTGTTTTCCTGATGGGTTTGAACCACAAATATTACCCTTTGGAGTGATTTGTTAGGAAATTTCCAGTGACGTGAATTCATAGAAAAATAACCAAAATATTTCTCTCATTCATTTGTTGCT
Source organism: Heliangelus exortis (assembly GCF_036169615.1). Classification (NCBI taxonomy): domain Eukaryota; kingdom Metazoa; phylum Chordata; class Aves; order Apodiformes; family Trochilidae; genus Heliangelus; species Heliangelus exortis. The sequence goes on along the minus strand of NC_092423.1, from coordinate 79,251,087 downwards.
GACTAAATGCTAAATTGAGTATTTGCCCCATATATTTTTGATGTGCATAAATATTGCATTTGACTATTTACAGTGGTGTATATGATGGGACAGATATATTTTCACAAGAATAAATTCACTGGTTACATCCGTTCTTACTTATGCCAAGATTCTGTCTTTGACATATATTCCGTAAACAGTTCCAGAATGGTCTTGCCACTGAAATACTGGAAGCACTACTGTGCATCATGCAGAATTTGCAGTAGTGTGCTTCTTGTAACTATGTTTTTATCAAGACAAACTGGTCTTAACATTAAAATTTATTAAGAAAAAGCCTTTGTGCTGTTTCTTATTACTGTATTTTGCAAGTCATGGCAAAAAAACACTGAATTGGGCCAGTCATGTAATGTGAACTGTTAACTATTTTAATGTAGCTTACATGATCTGTATTTACTCTTTGTTGCAGAGAACTGGTTTCAAATCAAACTGTTGTACTTGGGTTTGCACTGCTTTACAGATACCAGGTGAAGTTTGTTTCTGAAACTGTCCATTGTGAACTTCCAAAAAAATCTCATCTCCTTATTTCTGTGTCTGTTTTTGGGAAAGCAGACAGAGGTGTTGTATAGAAGAAGAATTAAATAACGCTAATTTTGTATTGTTTTAATAGTTTGCCTTATTGTGCTGAGTGTACTCCTCTGGCATAGAAACTTGGTATTAAGCACGGAAGTTAACTGGATGTTGCTAAGACAGCTGACAAGCTCTGTACCAGTGGTTTCCATCTGTGCTGGAGGAACACGGTGTGCAGTGGTGGTTGCATTGCTCTTAAGGTGGGAAAAGTCCTGTGTGTGCTTTCACCACAACGTGTTGGCCTTGGGTCTGGAAGGGAGGGGTTGTAGAGGGGTACTGGTTTCATTCTGTTGCTTTACAGTGTGGAGTATCTAAGGCTGTTGGTAGTTCTGCAGAGCTTCATCCAAGAGCTATCAGTCAGTTCTGTAGCTATCTTCCACATACTGGAAGAATTAATGGCAGCAGGGCTTTGACCATCTCCACACAGATTATTTTGTATTTATTAAATATAGTTAAAACTCTGCATCCTTTCTCTGACTCCCGCTTCCCCCTGGGTAAGCCTGGGTTACTGTTTTTTGGTTTCGAGGGCTCTCTGGAACCTCTATTTTCTTTCAGTAACCTCCTCAGTAAGATGCCAGCCCTAGCACCAATTACAGTAACATCACTTTTCAGCTGAGTGCGTTAATTCTTTCCTTGCTTTCCCCTCAGCCTGAACAAACATCTTCATAAAAAGCTGCATAGCAGCCCCACTATTCTTCAGAGAACTCTGTAAAAAGCCCTTTACCATACAAACAGTAGTGATTTGTTGATGATACTGCCTAGCATGCTGATGAGTGGCGGCGTTTTTTCCTCATCCTCCACTGTCTGTCCATGCATTTATCTCTAGATTGGAAATTCTTTGTGGCAGTGTCAGTGTTCTTGTGCTTGGGGCACGGGCACTGTACAGCCTGAGCAATGAGGGGGATTCTTAGCAGAAATGAGGATACAGCTAATAAAAACAGTAAACAGGGAACTGAATCTTGCTGATACAATGGAGTTCAGGATGCCAAAATAAAAAGGAGCCTGTCTTCTGAAACAGATAAGGAAACAACTTTTGCAAAGCCTAAAGGTAAGTTAGAGCTCTCTTATTTTGATACTTCAGTTCTTAATTAAATAGAACTTTAAAATTGTATTATTAACAACAGTTCTATTAAACTGTGAAGCTATGTTTCTGGTTTTTATTTCTTCGTTTGGAAGTCACCATAAATTGAGAAATGATGTGCTGAAATCCAAGTTATTCAATAATGGAGATTTTTAGAAGATGGCATTTACAAAGGTCAAAAACTGTCCCAAAACGGTGTTTTTAATTCAATAGAATACTGAGGGATGGAGCAATGACAAGACAGTTTCTCAACTCAGCAAATCAATTTTGCTCCTTATATTATTACCTGTTGCCACTTGCTGCATAGTGGTCAATGCCAAAGCACACAGGTGGTCTTTTGGTTTGTTTTCCTGTATAAGGAGAATTTAAACATTCAGAGTTCTCTGATTTTGGGTGCAGGGAGGGCATTGAGGGGCACTTAACCTTACTTTTCTGATTTATGTTAAATCATTTGACTTTTACCCAGTGTTTCTGTTCCTGGAAAATGCAACTGGTGTTACCTAGAGAGAAGGCCTAGAGAGGTCTTTACAGATGAAGCATGTTCTGGACCAGCATACAATTGGTTTGTCTCTTTATTTTCCAATTATTTTTCATTCTTGTATGAAAGTTGTAGCCTTTTTGCTTTTTCCAACCGTTTGCAATGCATATAGAAGAATGTGCTTTAATCTGGTTTTAATTAAGTACTCGGAAAATCTTTCCACTTAGTAGTTGCTGCTCTGTCCCATAGTACAGCTTCAGACATGATTTTGTTGCCCTGGGGGCTGAACCCAGTGGAGTTGCTCCAGCCTGTAATGAGCAGCCGAGCTGCCATTCGACGCTACAGCTACTGCGAGTAACAGATTTTTTAAAATAAATCACTCTAGGTCTATTTTGCAGCTCAGGCAATGTTTGCTCGCATTTCACCCCGGCCTGGAAGGGAGGAGGTACCCCAAGCATGGTGTGTGTCGTGTTCGGGGAGCCAGGGCCGATGGAAGCTGACACACCCCGGGGGCCAGAAGCCAAGCTCCCTGCCCCGCACTGTGCGGGTGGCTTCACGCTAAGGTGCTTCAGGTTTTTCCAGAAGTTAGTAGCGAACAGGTATCGCTTCTCAATTCTGCACTACGTCCGCAGCAACCCCCTTGCCCGCCCCGCCCCCGTTAGGCACCCGGCCCGGCCCCGCCCCGGCCTCCCCTGCGTTGCCCCGGCAGCGGGACAGCGGAGCGGGGCAGGTGAGGCGCTTAGCCCGGGCCTCCCCATGAGCCTCGGGCAGTCGGGGGAACGCAGGACCGGCGGGGGCGGGGAGGCCTCCTGCTTGTGGTGTGGGGGTGCCCTAGGGGTGCTGTCCGCCGGCCGGAGACGAACCGTGGGGCGGAGGTTGGGCTCTCCCCGGGCTCCGGGGCCTGAGGGCGGCCTCCGAGGGTGTGCGTCAGGGGCTCGTAACAATGGGTGATGCGATAGCTCGGGGCGTCCCGGGAGGAGGCCAGGGGGGACCGGGACGGGTTCGCTGGGCAGGGTCGGTGAGGAGGCCGGTCACAGGCAAGAGGGCTCCTGCCGGACTCCGAGACTGTGAAGTGCTGTCAGCAGGAGCTGGGCCGGGCTGGTCTGCGTCTGCCTGCTTGCCGGGTTTGTACCCTGGCTGCCTAAACGGGAAAAAAAAAAAAGAAACCAAACAAAAACAAACCAGAAAATAAGAACAGGTGAGAGAAATGAGGTGACCTTAGCACTTAGTAAGAGTGTGACCCGTGTGACAGTACAGGGAGTATTGCTACCGAGAGATGGTGACAAGGCTGGCTCACCCAGCTGCTTCTTTATTGTCCATTTTACTGTGCCTACGTACAGGAGGTCGCCTCAACATCAGGAAACACTTTTCCAGTGTAAGGGTGACTAAGCACTGGCACAGGTTGCCCAGAGGAGTTTGTGAAGTCTCACTCCTTGGAGGCATTCAAAAACCCCTTTGAATATGGTCCTCGGCAACCGGCTCTAGGTGCTAGTGCAGGGCCTCTGGAGACCCTTCCAAACTCAGCCCTGCTGTGACTGTGATTAGTCGAAGAAAAGTAGCTTTTTTTCGCTCTCTCTTTGTGTTCTTGTAGCTTTGTATTCTTTTCTTTGACTGCTTCCCAAAGGCATATGTACACAGCTGTGTATTCCTTCCTCAAGGCTTTTCTGTTCTCTAGCTTAACCTGAAATTCCCAACTTTTTCCTTTCAGTTTGAGTTTCCAGGCTAGAGGTACATTTTTTTTAATCACTACTGAAAGTGTGTGGCCAATGTAGTAATGAAACGCACACTCTGAAGCCTGTACCTCATGCAAATTTGCTGTGTTGGAGTAATGAAGATGCTATACCCTGCCAAGCATTTCTTCAGAAATTAAGTTCTGAGTAAGGTTTGATCCTTGAAGCAGCCTTGAGTCACAGCAGTCCCATTTCTTCATCACTGACTTTGGCAATCATCATCTTGGCAATCTGCTTGCTCTGTCTTCTGCACAAAAATGACAAGACTCTTCTTGGCACACAGTAGTGAGTTGTCAGCATAGCTGATGTTCACACTGGCACATGTGGTGTGACTTGGCTGGACTACTTATTCTACAAATAAGTGTTGTGGCAGGTTTGAGGAGAAAAATCAGTTAAAAACTATCTAAAGAGGGCTGTTAAAGTAGTAGTTCTCCTGACCTGGAGCTGTGGTTGGAGTCCAAGCTCCAGCCTTCTTAATTGGTGTTGCCATCAAGTTTAAGGTTTCTAACTTACAAGTTTTGGTAGAAGCACTGTTGTCCCACCCTGTCATCCACCACCACCTTCCCCCTTCCCCCCTGCACCACGTACACACACACATTTTCATTTGTACTCTGCAGCTGTGAACTGCTGCTTTATTGTTATTTCTTCCAGGTCCTTGTAACTGAACGCAAACGGACCATGCCTCTTCCAGATACCATGTTTTGTGCTCAGCAGATCAAAATCCCTCCTGATCTGCCTGACATTCTGAAGCAGTTTACCAAAGCTGCCATCAGGACTCAGCCCCATGATGTTTTGCAATGGGCAGCTGCGTAAGTACGATGCTCAAGTAATGATGTAGCACTGTGTATGTGGACCTAGAAAATCTCACTGCTCCTGTTTATCATACAGTGGAGCTGCCTTGAATATTAAACCAACCTGTGTATTACATGTGCACTTATGTGCATTATTAATGCAGCTTGTGAGCCTGAAAAATAGTGTAAGGCTTGTTTTATTTTCTGCTTCATTGAGGTTTAGGGCTAGAGTATTTCTGGAATTGCTTGATTTCTGGATAGAAGAATTCATCTTAATTTTTTTGTTATTTTCATTAGCTGCTCTGTCGTTCAAGACCAAAGAGGTCCTTTAGGATCTTAAAATACCAAACCTTTTTTTATTTTTTTACCTTTAATGTGAGATTTAATGAAATTATTGGAATTCAAAGGAAACCTAGAAATAGCTTTCTAATTCTTAAGCTTGCCAAGGTTTCTCTTTTTTGTTTGTTTCCAGGAATAAATGTAAGGTATCTCCTTAAATGTTACTGTTTGTGATTTCTAGATGATAGTCCAAATAATAAATCTCCCATTGTGAAGTTGGTTTAAGATATTTAAATGTTTCCTCTTAACATATTTTTTTTTCTTCTACCTCAGCCTCTCACTCTTACTTTTTTGTGTCCTACAGTTTGTATGAACAAGCTCTTGGAAAGTATCTTAGATGTCCTTAACTGGGGAGATTTTAAAAATGCTGTGTATAGGGGAAAGCTATTAACAAAGCCAGGCTGGAGTCTGGCTTGTCTATTAAAAGAAAAAGTCTGAAACAGAGTTGCTAGAGCTGCAGTGTTGGAGAAAACAAGCAAAGACATTTTAATATGGATGGGCATGTCTTAGGAATGTGATGGAGGTGGGGAGTGGTGTACCTCTGACTGATGGATGTGCAGGGAGCTTGCCCCAGCTGAGCAGTCTAAGTGACAGCTGCCAGGTTGCTTAAACCTGTTGGGAAATGGATGGAGATGAAAAATAGTCCAGGAGTTATATGTACATACAGACCAGGCATCAATTTCTATACAGTCACACTAATTCAGTTCTGCAGTGCTGCTTGTTGTGCATTTAGGTGATTATTTGCAAGACATGGGATAGCCTGGGCATGGGCATGGGTGACCAGGGTAGGTGAGGGAAGATGAGTGGAGAAACCCTCAGGGTTAGACCAGCCACTGACCAAATTAAAAGTTAAGTTTTTCTTGGCTGCTTCAGGTTGCTGGCCAGTTACGGCAGAGGTGGTTGCTTTTAATTAAAAGGATCTGCTTCTAATGCCCTTTCTGCTCCATTCTTAAGTTTTATTTGGAAGTGAACAGAAATAGCACAAAAGCTGATGAGAGAGTTGCAATGTAAATAGCCAGTTGTGATCTTCAGGTGGCTTGTGAGGAGAATGTTAAACAAATGAGCCCTCAGGTGCTTGTCAATCGAATGAGGAAAGTCTGTGCTTTGGTTTGCAAGCACACCCCGATGTTAATAAATCACTCTCTGCCTTTTCTAAGAAGAGCTGAGTATTATCGCACCCAAAATAACTTAAATGCCTTAAGAATTATTAGAGGGTTGTAAAAAAGAATGTGGAAAGTCTAGAGGTTGTGGTTTCCACTAAAAAGAAAGGATATGGGGAGATGGGAGTTGTATGGGCGGGTGGCTTGCAAAGTGCTGCTGCTCCTGTAAGGTAGTGTGTGGATTCACTCACTGAACCATTATGTCATAGTACAAAAAAACAAAAACCATTTGAGCTTTTACTTCTGTGTAGCTTGTAATGGCCATGGCCACTGAAGTGTGCTGCTCTTCCCATTGACTTAGGTACTTTTCAGCACTGTCAAAAGGTGAGCCCCTTCCTGTGAAGGAGAGGATTGAAATGCCTTTTGCGACAGAGGCAACAGATGCTGGTTTGACCCCAGGACTCCTTAAAATCTTGCACAAGCAGGTAGAAATATATTGATATATTTTGGGGGACAGACTGTGTTCTTAGTTTCATTCTGGTTTTCGGAGTTCTCACTGTGGTACCATGATATTGTTTCAAGTTTTCTCCCCAAGGCATGGTGAATGTTGCAACACTGCAGGAAAAATGGAAGGACTTGTGCTTGTCAGAGGAGCAACTGAACACTCTCCTCCAACTGGACAACTTTGGTGAGGAGGTGGAATGGATGAAGTTTCTAGCACTTGGGTGCAGCGTGCTTGGCAAGGTACGTTTGTTCAGGAGACCTTGTATCCAAATGCAAATGGTTGTATGTGATCATATGGGAAGTAGACCATAGACTAATTAATGCAGATGGACTTTGAGGAACAGTGATTGCTTTTGCAGCAGCTGGCAAAGTGCCTTGCATGTTTATTTCTGTTCCCCATCAGCTTTTGGTCTGGGGAGCTTGACTGGGATGGCAGTAGAGGAGCAAGCATGTCCACAGGGAGCTTGGAACATGAGTGAGAGGGTGATAGATGAATGCTGCCTATGGCATCAGTATAAAAGTCCAAGGAGAACTGAAGGAAGAAATTAGTTTTTAATTCATTGTATAGTCAATTAAGTTTTCACAGAAGCAGTTAATGTTACTAAATCTATATTTAATTCTTTAAATGTTAGTAATAAAATCTCTGCAGAGCATTTCAACAGAATGAGATATAAAATGCACTAAACTGATGTTCTTATGAAGTATAATATTTTTAATTCTACAGTAGGAAAGAAGGGGTATTTAAAAGAAAATACATGTCAAATAATATTTTGACAATGTTGGAATATCTGGAAGGCCTGAAGATTAACCTTGCCTGGCAATGCAATCATATGTGTGTGTTTGTGTGCATATAATCTACTCATTTCAACTGGGTGTTTCTTGGTTCCTGTCTCCCTCTCAACATAGTTTTGTAGTTTTTTTCTTCATTTAAAATAAGTACCAGCAAGGTTGTTAATTAATAGAATTAAAAAGTCAGAACAAAAGCAGAATCACAGAAAGATGATTCTGATCAAGCTAGACAGTCTTAAATTTACCTCAGTTTATCCATCCTTCCAGATATTAAGTGAATAATTTGATTTCCACTCTACATATTGAAACCTAAACTTCAATTTGCTAAACTAGAGAGGAAGGCACACAAAAAAATTCTGTTCATTTTCCTGCAGCTGTAAATTGTGTTCATGGTTGAACAGGGACACAGGTAAGACACAAGAATAGACAAGCATGAGCTTCTTAAAAACACCAGTCACCTGAAGTGTCTTTCTGTAAAGCACTGATACATTTTTACAGCCTTGGAGAAGCGACTACAGAAGTAGCCTGCTAAAGCACCTTTGAAAGGTGGGGACGTGGATGTAATTAACTGTGGTGTTTGTGAGGGGGAGCAAGTGGCAGCTGGGGGTGGCAGGAGCAGGAACAGAAGCAGCACAGTAGCAAACTGCAGAGGCTGGAAGGCCATGCTGAGTCTGATACCATGTAGGCAGCTGCTTCTCCTTCCCTTTCCTAAAAATTAATGTTATATCATAGTAAAAAGTCCATCCAAAAGATATAATTTTCTGGGTTTTGTAGATGTATCTGACTTAGCTGCTGCTGAGAATTTATTTAGATCTATTGAGATAAGATATATATATATATATGCATATATATATATATATATATACACATGTATGATACATGTGGGCAGGCATAGTGATAGCAGAATAGAGCAATTTGTCCATATTGGAGACAGCTCAAACTACCCTGTGCAATATTTAAATGTCACAGGATTTTAGTATTTTTTTTTTTACTCTTGTTTCTAGTAGAATTTCATTATTGTTTCCATCCCTGCATCTGTACTGGATGGGTAGATTTGGGGTTGAAAGCTAGGTAGCAGTGATAAAGCCTTCATGTCATTTACACTTACTTTTAGTGGCTTACAATGTGTATTTTGTCATGGTGTGCAAAGGATGTTTGTGTCTCTGGTACTGTTCCTCTAATTTCTTGACTCAACCTCCCCTACAGTCCTTACTGAGTTCAATGAAACATGCCTGTGAAATCATAACAATGGACCCAGAAGGTGGAGCAGCCAGTGTTCCCTTTGAAACATTCTCATTCCTCTACTCCTACTTGGCCAGTATTGATGGAGAGATACCAGAGGAGAAAACTGAAGCTTTCCTCCATGGAATTAAACAACAAGCGTAAGTGCAAAAATCTGTGCGTGGGATTTTAATGTGTGGATTGCCCCTGGGTTCTCCATAAACCTGTAATTTCACATGAATAATCTATCTTCATTTCAGGTATAGCCATAGTGACAGGATTAAAGGCTGACTAAGGTTATCTGAAAAGTGCACATAGTTATTTCATGTGAAGTGGTCAACATCAGAGTTTGAACTGTAAAATCACAATGTAGTACTTCTCCTTCTGTCTTTGAAATATTGCAGTCACTGCCTGGTGGTATAATTTTCCCTGTTAGGAAGCAATTACATACAAGTTTCTGTCATCTGCATATTACTGGTACTGGAACCAGGAGCATCTTATGGGCTACTCTTTTGATTTAATATGGATCATAAATCAGAGAGGAAAAACTGGAAGTTCCCATCTGAAGTTTCTATGTTTCTCCTGAATTACTGCTCCCTAGAAACCTTCCTGAGAAAATGTTTAGTATGTACTTGCTCTTAAATGAATTGGCTCTTCAATGTTTGTTGTATTAGCTATGTTAAATAGTCCTTCTTTTAATAGTCTTTGTGTATGCTGTCCTCAGTGGACACAAGGGATAGAGGCAGGACATAGTCCCACCTGGATAGTTCATCCTGCTTTGATATTCATACCAGGTTGGGGTGCCCAGGTGCATTTCTAGTCTTGTAGGCAGCAGGTGCCTGGACGGTGCCCGCCCCGCCTGTGCCAGCTGGGGCTAGCCCAGATGCGCATGCCCGATTTAGGCAGGGTGTGGTTCCAGCAGGTCCCAGAGCCAGGCGGATCGAACTTAGTTCTCTGATACTAATCCGAACCAACACTAGCTCGACTGACTCTGTTCGTGAACCGAGCTCGCACCCGCAGTGAGATTCCTCTCACGCAACATCTGGTGGAGAATGCGGGCATGCGCATCTGGGCCAGCCCCAGCTGGGCACAGGCGGGGTGGGCACTGTCCTGGCACCTGCTGCCTACATAGTCTCTTCTGTTTCTCCTTCTGCTTGCTCTGAGATTGTTTTCAAGTAGGCTATGAACTGATGCAGTTCTTCACAGCAGGAGATATGCAGGTTGCAGGTTAAGCAAAAGCTCATTGCCAGGTGATCTGTTTTGCTATCGACAACAGCTGAGTTCAGGTCTTTTCTGAGCTGCTATGTAGTCACTGGTTTGCTTCATATTAAAAATGAGACAACCCCCACTCCTACCTCTTGACTTTCTTGAGTAGTTTGTTAGCAAATGATGAACCACTGTGTCTGACAGGTCTCTCATGTATCAAGGCAAGGTGATTATTTGTAGCACCTTATTAGTGTGATACCAAAGGTCTTGCTGCTGAATAGCATACAGTGTGCTCTGGGGCAGGAGGGTTCAGTAGACCTGGATGCACAGAGAATGTACCTTAAAGGTATAATGTATACGTGTGTGTGTATATATATATATATTTATGTACACACTGTGGTGTTGAAAAGCCTTTGTATTGTTTCTGAGGACTGGCAGGATCTCGGATGATCTGTATGCTGTTAGTGTCTGGTGAGGTTACATGTAGGTTACATGCTCACCCTTCAGTCCATTAAGATAAATGGCAGTATGAAGGCCACATGGATTTGGATAGCAGAAACACTTTCATCACTGATGTATGCAAATTTATGGATTGCATGACTTCCTTTTTTTTTTATATAAAGACTTAAAGGGTGCAGTCCAGGAGAAAAGCCAAGCAGGTCAGAGTAGCAGTACCAGCTGTGCTGTGGTCCCAGTGCAGGATTTTGGGGTCTCCTATGTGCACTCCAGTGATCTGGGTGTTGGCAAGATGGTCTTGCATGCTTATGGAGGGGCAGAAGGTTCCCTCTTGCTACAACCAAACTTTTTCCTTTTGTACTGTTTACCTCAAATCCTTCTTCAAAGACTGAGTAGAGAACAGCCTGGCAATGATCAGCCTGTTCAAACTGTGCTGCCATTTTCTGATGTGTTGTCACCATCGTTGGAGCTCACAGCCTTTTTGTTCTAAAAACTTCTGGACACCTGTACTGCATGATGGTCAACAGGGTATTTGCCTAGTTTGGCTACCTTTTTTTTTTTTTTTTTTTTTTTCACACACCAATACCACACTGTTGCTTTAGACAGTTGCACGTATTTTTGTCATCTTTTATAACAGCAAGAACTTCGAATTCACAGGCTCGTTCTAACAGTTCTGCTAACTTGGACTAATTCCTGTAAGGTGCTACAGGAGAAAATCTCATTTCTGATAGACTTGGATTGGTTATGTGATGTCTTGTGCCCACAAAATTCAGTGGGCACCAGAATTCAAAGCCTTTTTAGCAGATGGAGGAAAGGATCCATCAAGATACGTCATATATTACTGCTAGACTTAGCATGGAATTAGCATTAGGAATGTAGTAAAATGATAGTGTCTTCAATCCAGCTTTCAGTAGTAAATTTCCACTCATTTTATCCATGGTCATACATCCATCATACAAAATGCACTTTAACCAGTTTTAGAATATGTAAAACAGGCTTGTCCTTCAAGTGCTGCCTATAAGGCATGTTTGCAGACAGATCCTGACTCTTTCTGCCATCTATCTGGAACTGGACTCTGTCTTAGATTGCTACCAGCTCCATGTACACAGGAGCTCAAAACCACACAAGTACACACATGAACTGAATTTTCCACGATTATTAGTTACCAGACTGACAATTTTTAATAAGAACTGCTTATTATTAATAGCTCTCTTGCTTGCTGTTAATATAACCCTCAATTGTATCTTGTCCAACATGCTAGGATTTACCATGCTAGTGTTCTATAACTTTTGGTTTATTCCTTTCCAGTGACCAACAAAATGGCATGGTGCTACTTAGAAACTTTGTGACCCAACCTTCAACAACCTAAGTTCTGATTGAACCTACTCTTCAGCCTGGGTGAACAGGAGAAAAAAAAAAAAAAAAAAAAAAAGGAAGAAATAGATGTAAGAACATCTGTGTTCAGAGGACTGTTTTTTGCATATTACAATGAAAGAAGATCCTCTGTCTGTTTCTTTTCTTTATCCCACTTTGCAGTAGATATTGATTGAATTCATGGTTACACTGTTCTCCTGCCTCTCCAATACCCATGCTCATACGCAGGGAGTGGTACCTTCACTTATTTGTTTATATTGAGTAAAATGTGTTTTGCTATGGATCTCTTCCTACCTATGCTTCATAAGAAATTGTAAGAAAATATGTGGCACACAAAATTTACTTTAGAGAAGACTGGCCACCTCTTAATAATCAGTGCATTTCTGATAAGGCTTCTGGATAGCACTGACTTTGACTCTTACACAAGTACAGCTTGTCTTTTGACTGCTTTGTCTGCATGAAGAAGTTCCATTAACAGCATAGTTTTACAAGGCCTTACCCAAGAGAACTTAACCTGTGGCTGAGATGGCAGAATAGATATCAACTTAAGAAATTAGTTGGTAGGAATTGAAACAAGTGATGTTTCCATATTGCTTTCCCTCTAATTAGGACCCTTTCAGAACTTTAACTTAGGTTTTTTTTTCCATTCTTAGATGCAGTTGTCTAATGAGGGATCTATTTTAAAATATGTCTTGTTTTCTGACAGAAAAGGCTACTGTGTTTGTCATGTAGGTGAGGAGTTTGGTTTTCAGTTGAACAGCTATAGTAAATACAGAAGTCTAAATCAATCATAGCTAGACAAAGTATTTAGTGACAGATAATCACACTTAATTGCAGAAGTGACTGAGGTAAGAGACAGCATGCTGGCAGCTACACTGAAACCAGAGATTCTATTAACAGAGAAGCCAAAAAAAGGAGCCTATGGAGTGCCCTCTCCTGGCAACTCGACCAAACAAAACGAAGCATTGTAGGAAACATGGATCTGCAACCTTGTTCTTTCGGATTTTCTTACTTTGCAGACATAACAAGGCTGCTGCTGCCTGACCTTGCTGTAGTAGACTGGGTGAGGAATTAACAGAATGATTATTGCTATAATAAGAATCTCACTGAAGTGGAATTCTCCTGCATTCCCTTAATAAGTATCTGTGTGTCTCAAGTCTTTTTATCAACCTCTATTGCTAATATTTATATGATGTCAGCATAAAGAATGGGAATTCCTCCTAGCTATTTCTGGAAGGAAATGGGTTTTAAAAAGGCAGTCAGCAATACTTCAAGTGTCCTTGTGTTGCGTTAAAGCGAGTAAAGAAATTTGGCAGGAAAATAAACCCCTTGCAATCCAGCTGACCTTCTGATATTAGAGGAGGTGGGGATGGCTGGGCTTAGGTTCTGAGTGACAGCCAATTAACCTTTAGGAGGCCAGAAAACAAGGTTCTGGATGCACTACTAACACCACAGTAGTAAAGAAATCAGCGTGGACACGCGCTGGAATTCAGTCATGCGAAATGAGGTTTCTTACCACAAGATGAATGAAGAGTGAGATTTATTAGAGCTCAGCCCTTTGACTGGTCCCAGAGGGCAGGGGTGTCCTTCCCAGCGATGGTATCTTCCCTGACATCCATCCCCCCAGCCAACAGGTGGAGCTTGAGTGACTGTAGTCAAGGATCTTTAACAGTGCTTGGTGCAAAGTTCTCTCGTTTGTATTTAAAGGCAAAACATTGAGCACCCAGCCTCCGTGAGGGATGGTGGCACCTTGGAGGTGGGTAACTGTAGTGATGGAGGTGTGGTTTTATATTAAAATGAGATTATAATGAGCAAAAGTACACTCTGGGTGTCAAAGGGTGGGAGGTCATTGGCCCAGGGTATTAAAAGTGGGGTTAGCTGGTAGTGCTGCCCCAGAGCATGGCTGCAGTGTCACCACTCTGCTCCACCCTCCATGCAGTTTCTCTTGGAGCTGGCACACTGAGTGCCCCTGACTGGGCCCTATCTATGGTAGGCATGGTACACTGGCCCTGTTCCACTGTCTCCAAATGCTGTACCTTTACTTAAAGAGCATAAATGCAGCCTGGGTACTTTCTAATAATTCTAGCAATTATTCCACAGGTTGGTATACCTCCTCACTAGTGTCTGTGGAAAGCTGTATCCTCATCATCTTTGCCAAATGATAGTGGTCCCAGATGTGAGCATGAGTTTGGGAACAGCAACTTTCCCATTACTGTCCTTTTACTGCTAGTTGCAGTTGGAGGTATTTTAGCCTGCTGGAGAACTCAAATGTGCCCTCTCACCTCTGGTACATTCTGTAACTGGACACTAAGTGCCGTCTTTCTGGAACACTCCTTCCAGAGGTGACAGTATCAGGTGGAAGCATAGGAAGGAAGCTTTCTTCATGCTTCTTCCATTTGTATTGATCCCGGTCTCCAGGAATTAGCTCTCTTCTATATCCACTTTTTGGATACTAATTATGGGCCAGAAAAGCAAATTAGTACAATCTCTCACAGATACTATTCTTCAGTTTTATCAGACTAAACTCAAATAGATGAAAAAGATCATTATAATTTATTAATAACTGCATTCCTCTTACAATTTTTGTGACATATGCTGCTTCTCTCCAGACCAACCTTGACACGATTTCATTATTGTCTCCAAGCACACTTGTGACATAACACCAATACCAACAGTTCCTGTTCAAGGATTCATTTGAACAGGTAGCAAGCAAAACAATGAAGGTCAAGTATCTATTTTCTTCTTTTATGACTCTGGTATTTTTCTTCATCCCTGAAACAAAAACACAAACATCATGTGCTGTTGGGCTCACACTGACAGAATCTGAATGAAAAAACAAAAAAAAAGCCCTCAGACTTGGAAAACAGAAAGATCTCATCCAATGTCATCATGTCCTCTTCTCAGGAAAGAAAGTAAACTACTTTAACACAGTTTATTTCCCATGTGGTTTTAATCAAAGTCTTGTCATGTGGTGCCACAGTGGCAGTAGGTTTGGAATGAATGGCTTCATGGTGTAATGCTGTGGGGTTTTTTCTACACACACAGCAGGGACAATGCAGAATCTCTTCAACACAACAACCTTGGTTTTTGCTCAGACAGAGGTTGCCTGCACCTTTAATCTTGCAGATGCAAATGTGCCACCATTAAGGGTATTAGAAGGTGGAACCTAGATTTGTTTTCCTTTGCTTAAAAGTTTGTCCAGAACTCCTGAGGAGCTGCAATGTTGTTCTGAAGCATCTACCATGGAAAAACCTAATCAACTGATTATATTTATATATACATATATATATATACATACACTCATATAATTTAAACAAGTAATCCTATTTATTTAATCCTAGTCCGAACTGGAGCAGAACTCAGCATCAGACACAACAAGCTCACTTGTTAAATGGACAATGCATATGGTCATGCATATGTTCATCAAGGAGTAAAACAGCCTGCGACAGTTTGTGCTAATCCTGTAGCCTGCTGTTGGAAGTGCCACCTTTCAGATCTGAGAATAAATTCTGAAATTTGGATCACAGTTTGGATCACAGTTTTCCCTCACAGCAAGTTCTGTTCAGCGTTCATGCCACTGGCTTGTGATACCGTATATGAGATAAGCCTGGCTTTTTAACTGGACTAGATATTGGAATTCTCTGCACTAAATTCTCAAAAGCAGCTACAGCTGCCTGATTCAGAAGCACCAGCTGGCTGACATTATTTATGCTCACCGTTCTCTTTTTCTCCAAGAATCTCTGTCTTTGCCTCTTTCGTGACTCCTTTTTCGTTTACTTGGACTCCTGCTGCTTTCTCTCCTTCGTCTGCTGCGTTCTGTATCTTTGCAGCTTCCTCCAGATTGCCGTGAGTCCACTGAAGCTGACCGCCTGTCTTCTTTTCTGAAAAAAAGGTTATTGGTTATTTTTCAATAAAGTTTCACACTCACTATTGTTTTCAGTATTGGTTTTCTCATAAAAATGACCTATTAATAGTGCAAGGCAAGGCATATATATTTTTTTATGAAGCCTCTCTACCTCCCTAAAAAGTACAATACTTCCCAAAAGAGGCCATGCTCTTCAATGCACATAAAATCATCGAAAGCTTTGGGTTGGAAGGCACTGTAAAGATCATCTAGTTCCAACCCCTCTTCCCATGAGAGCAAAGCCCCATCCAGCCTGGCCTTGAACACTTCCAGCGAGGGGGCAACCACAACTTCCCTGGGCGACCTGTGCCAGTGTCTCACCACCCTCACAGTGAAGAATTTCTTTCTAATGTCTAACCTAAATCTGTCTGTTTGAAACCATTACCCCTTGTCCTATCACTACACACCCCTGTAAAAGGTCCCTCACCAGCTTTCCTGCAGACCCCTCCAGGTACTGGAAGGGTGCTAAGATCTCTCTGAAGTCTTCTCCAGGCTGAACAATCCCAAATCTCTCAGCCTGTCTTCACAGAAGTGTTGCTCCAGCCTGATCATCTCACCACACTGTTTAATTCAGTGACTTTTTGCAAACACTTCACCTCAATCTTACCAACTCTATTTTCCTCTCAATCCCTAACTCTTCAATCACTTGCCTTCAGCCACTACATACTGTTGGAGAACCCAGCAAGACTTCCTGCTTGGCCTTTTCATTCACCTCCATTTCAATGCTGAAAACAAAAACCTCAAGAGTCACCTTTTATTTTGTTTCAACATTTTCATGTCACAGAATTCCTGAGGAAGCACAAACAGACTATCACTAAATAATGATTTCCTTTTTGTTTCACTGATAAATGTTTAGAAGAGTGTGCAGTATGGCTTGACACAGGAAGAAATACGTATCCATAAAACAGTCCCAGCTGGCACAGCAGCATTCAGAGAGATAAGAACTGCAAAAGGTCACATATTTAGTAAGTTACAAAGGTATAACATTTATCTATTATAGCATTTCCTGTCACATGGTAGAGAAGGGCAGAAAAATACAATTTGCACCTGTGTTTTCAACTGTTCTCTTCAGTCCCTAGCTATCACGTACATGCCAAGGAGGGCAGTACTCATTACCCAGCTCCACCAGAAACCACCTGTTCACTTGGATCACTTGCAACTTAACTTATCTCCTTACCCCAGAAAACAAGTTAATAATTCATTTTCCCCTGTCCTTCGTGCAGACAAGAGCTTCTCAAGCAAAAGCTTAATAGAATAAGTATAAAATAAACTGTGTATATATCTCAAACAAGGCTGGTACATGATATTAGAAAGAGGTGGTAAGATACAATTACAGGCTATGAGCCTGCTTATATGGTGAAGGACTTTGTCAGCTGTGGCACATACCTTCCAGAAAACTTGGACTTCCCTCCTTCACATGCCTCTGCATTATCCAGCCTATTCTCTTCCTGCCAGTGATTGCTGAGTTCTTCCATATGCACACCAATCACATCCCGAATCACCTGGAGATTAAGATATATTAAAAACAACAACAAGAAAAGTAGCATGTCATGATGGTGGCCTGAACTAGCAACAAGGCAGCAGAAGGTAAAAATCTCCAAGAAAAGACAGATCCCCCTCTCAAGCCCTATACATCAGATGTTTGAATGGAAGGTCTTATTTGCAGACACAGGTATTACAGCATAAATTTAAGTAGAACCGTTTTACAACAGGCAGTCAACTGTATCTTGCTGACATTTTCATTTAATAGTCCGAAATGCTCCTGCTGTTTGCAACTTGCTGCAACAAACCAAAAACTTTTTCCTTGACAGTTTGTCACTCTAATAAGGTAGGGTACATGAAGCAGAAAAAGAGACTTTTTCTTTGTCTGACAGGGTTCTTAATTGTTTACACTGATGTACAACAAGCACTTTTGTGCCATAAAAAAAAACAAACAAAACAACCACCAAATAAAAAATCTCTTTTCATATACTCACCTCAGTGTAAGACTTCTTTGTTATATGAACATTCTTAGCCCTGTATGACTGCCGCCGCCTTTTGTAGTCTCGCATTTCAGCCAGAATTTCAAGATGGGATTTTGGACCCTTCTGACTGTCATCTAGCAAAAAAACAGAAGTAAAATAAATGGCTATTAGCAGGACATGCAGGTATGCAAATTTGGTGCTTTAGTAATAAAAGTGTGAAACACAAATTACATTGTTTATGAAGTTTCCCCACTATTCAGTAACTCTTATGAATTTAGCACAAGCTCCCTCCAACCTTCTTGATAGCTGTTTACATAAGACTAAAAAGCCACCATGCAAATGGTGTTGCGTGACCTCAGTGTCCTGACAGTCCAATTTATGGGCTTGCAATTTGGTCAGATGCCTACAAAAGATGGGCCACGTTTTCCAAGGCAGTATTACAATAGGACACAATGACTGAGAAAGCCAGATTCCATGAAAAATGTACCTGTGTGGATGACAAACACAGCTGAAGCACAGCAGAGCCCACAGGATAACACAGCTGCTTATGTTCCACTTGGTACAGTTACAAACTGGCACGACTCAAGAGGGATAAGAGGCCTCTTTCCAATACACCCATTTGTACATTGCTCAAGAGCCCCACTGGATGACTGCCAACATTTCTTGTTGGACTTTCACTCGTAAGTGATCTTTAATCTTGTCATTTCTTACAGCAAACACCATTCCAAGCTTTGCAGTGAGCTGGCAGCATTAAGCAACTTGAAGTCAGTTGCAAAAAGACAAAAGATCCATCCACTAAGATACACTCTGCTAAGAGTAGAGCACTGAGGCCTTCCCAGATAGAAAACAACATAAAGGCTACTGAACTAGTCTTTTCTGAAGACAGCTCTTTGCTGTGGCTTTTAAGAACAATATGCTTCTCACAATAAAAATAGCACAAGCAATTCTGTCTGGCTTTCAACAAAACTCATCTAACTATAAAAAGTGAAAGTTCTGAGCAATAAATTCAACAGACTATTCTTCAAACCTTGGGTGATTTTTGCTGCTAAATCCACAAAAAGGTCACTGTCGTTTTCCGTGATTTGGGATCTAGACCTTTGTTTCTTTGTCTCCTCAACAACGTAATCATAGAGAGCAAGGCGATCAGCTTGAGTCAGGTCACAGGTGAAACGCTTGTGATTTTGAGGAACTTCTACAGGCAGTAATGAGTATGACCCTGGAGGTTGAACAGACAGCTGTTACTAGTAAAATATCACAAATATGCAGGAAGACACTGAGAAGCTCAAGAAATAAGCAATGCAGTAAACACCCATGCTCTTTTCATCCTTACTTTACATATCTGTAAGTTTCATCCTTTTCAATTTGAAAACATAAAAACTGCTTAAAGATGAAAAAGGCCCAAAGCCCTCCTCAGTCCCACTCAGGGACAATCCCTCTTGTTACTCTCACGCTGTTAGTGAGAGGTTTTCACGTGGTTTCAAGGGATCATACTGGATTAGACCAAAAGCACACTGTACTGTCCCATCAATTTCAGTTCTTGGCTTACAAACTGAAGCAAGACAGAAAGAGATGCAGCTCTTGTAGGTTTGTCTAACTCCTAAAATCTTCTGTGAAGTACTACCTGCAAGATACAGCTGTAAGAACAAAAACTTCTAGGAGAACAGGTAACTGGGCACTGTGCAGATCAGTGTCACACTGTCAATTTCTCTGCACAGCTTTCATAATAAGACTACTGTGGGCATTGAGAGCTAAAAGGGTTAGGAAGGCACCTTCAAGATGCTCCATGTTCAGATTACTAACTTTGAAGTTATGAAAACAAAACACACTACTTGCACACTCTTTCCCTGAACGATCAGCCCAGTACTCACTCTCCCCACTTCCCAGTTAGAACACACATCCTCCAAACGTTCAGTCCATTCCCAATCCATTTCAACAGCAGCAAAGCAACTTCCCTAAGGATACAGAATGCAGTATTCTAGGATACTACTTGCAAAAATGCATTTTACTTGAGAACAATCAAATCCCCCATAGCCACTGACTGGACCTCCATAATCCTCCTTCCCTCAACCCAACTGTCTCCCTGCGAGGCACAATTCCACACAGATGTTTGTCTCCAGGAAAACAGAAGAGGCAGCACATGAAGGAGTCCTCACAACAGCAAAGCTACTTCTTCTCTAGATTATCTAGTACTTAATGGAAGCTGGGCAATCTTTCACATCCTGCTTTCACTAAAGACACCAAAAAGGGGCTCCTAAAATATAAGATTTCCCCATTACTGTACTTGGAACCTCACCCAGAATTTTTATAGTCTGAACTAACATATTCAAACATGTACACAAGACTTTTCTTTTTAAAATGCACTGTTCTCACAGGGTCATGGAAGCCCAAAGAAGTGCCCTAATAGGTATGTGCATGTGACGTTACAGAAATTACCTAACTTGTTATGAAGACCAGCCTTCCTATCCTATTAATAACTATTATTATAACATTCTAAATATGGTTAGAATTTTTTAAAAACAAAGAAAATTACTTCCTTCAGCAGTTAGTCAAGAGGAAAGTTGCAATGAAAACCGCTTTTCATTTTTTCTGCTAATGAAGACTTTAAATTAAACAAACAATTCCAAGCCAGTAAATCTTATAATAGGCCAAGAGATAAAAGGAAACCACGCCATATCTTTTTAGTGTTATCTTCAGAGAATTGCACGCTTGCAGTGAAAGCTGAATTAGCAAACACTGCCATCTAGTGGCTCACTGATCCATCTCTGTGATGCAGCCACTTGATAAAAGGCTTATCTGTTTCTTCTCTGCTTGGCTGTGATTGTGTGATTGTGCCAAATTAATAAGTTACCACTTTCCTCCAGAAAAAACACACCTGACATAGGACAAAGAAGCTTCCATCCCATGAAAGCTCCTTCCCAAGCAACAGACTGTCAAGGCTCCACATGCTATGCCAGAAAAAACATGGCAACATGAAAACCAATGCTGGAGCAAACACTGCTGTATTTGACAGAAAAGGCAGAAAAGAACAAAAAAATGCATTTTTCCTTCTGCACATAGGTTTACCAAACTAAAAGACTACAGGCAGTAAATGCCACACACTGTGGCTCTCCAGTGGTTTCTACAGGGAATCCTACTTTTCCACTCTCAAAAAGCACAGCTCAGACTTAGCCTGCTCCCCAGACTGACCACAAAACCCAATGAAAAATGAAACAAAGAAACCAATGACTTGAGAGCAGTGGCAAAGAACAACATCGTGTTTGCAGATATACCAGCATATTTATTGTACAACTTCTTATGAGTTTTGAAACAATCCAGTATAGTAACAATAATACAGGCATTGTTTGATTTTTGATCTGAGGAGTGGAAGATGAGCACATACAGCAGATATCTAACAAACAAAATAAATAATAATAAATATTTATTTGTTATTATATTTTAAAATAATATAAATTATTATTATATTTATAATAATATAAATAAACAAATAATAATCTGCACATAAAGTAGATATCCTTAAAACAAAATAAAAAGTAATCCTTTTTCTCCCTACCCATCATACGAAGAACAAGGCTTGGGGCCGCAAGAGAAGAATCTAGGCCACAAAAAACATTAAATAATATCAGAAAACGCAGGCAGAAAAGCAAGTGGAGGTAATGGGATGGGAAGTGAAGGACTAGCACCTTAAGAAACTCCCAAATTTTACAGTGCTGGTTTTCCAGTCTTAAAGAGAACTAGAGGTGTAAGCACAAGACACTCAGATTCTCTTATTTGGTTGCCATGAGTACAGAAGGTTCCAAACTATACAAGGAAAGGAATATTAACAAAAAATTTAAATTTCTCATAGCAGTTCACAGGTGGAATCAAAGAAACGGTGTGTGGGGACACAAGAGCATCTCTCTACATGAGAGCTGACAACATTGTCTCAGTATCTACTTACCTTCACTGTAGCTGGTACCTTCTTTTGCACTTTGAGCTCTAGCCTGCTTAACAATGTGAAACTGCAGATCTTTATCTGCAGAAAGAGAAGACAAAAACATCACAGAACTTCTACACCAAGTGCTTGGTAAGGTTAGTCTTTATTTCCCAACCTCTATTATGAAACTTATGGTATGTTCTAATACATTGTAGTTCTATTTCTACAGAAGGGAAAGTCTTAACATTTTAATCTACCCCATCTTTTAACTGAGGGGAAGGAAGATTAAAAAAAAAAAAAAAAAAAAAAAAAAGGCTTTCCAGGTTAAAAGGATGTGGAAAAAAATATTTGGATTACAGCTGTATTCTTTCCCAGTACTACAGACCCAAATTCTAAGGTCAGTTCTTCCACTTTCTAAGCATGTATTTTAATACACTTTCTGCACATGATGAAGAAGAACATTGGAAGAAATTAGAAAATAAGCTAAAAGGAAAAAAACAATCCTCCTTCGGTTTTAAGATGAAAACAGCCAAATGGCCTACAGAGCAGAATTATAAAGTGACAAGAGCATGGTGAGCATAAATTACAGCAGCGCATGGTGGTGAGAAAATGGACCTACGTGATGAAAACAATTTTTTTTATAAAAGACCTAGGAAAGTTTACAGGGTGGAAAGGTGTGCTACTTCCAGAACCCCATCCTTTGCCCTCCAGCTATTTCCCCTCAGCCCCTCATCCTCTGTGCCCCCCAGAACCACCCCGCGGGTTTTCCTCAGCCTCTCATCCACCCCCTCAGATATCCCCTCATCTGCTCTATCCCCTGCCTGATTTCCCCTTATCCCTTCATCCTCTGCTTCTCCCCTCCCACCCCCCATCTCCCCCAGGTTGTCCCCTCGTCCCCACCTGCCCCCCCTGTCAGGTAAAGCCTCGCTTCAGCTCACCCATGACGACAGTGGGAACCTTCAGGTTTTCGTAGAAAAAACTGGAGTCGTACATCTCGGCCTGCGGGACCAAGCGGCTCAGTCAAGGCCCCGGCACCGTTGCCAGCGACACCGGCTCCGGGCCCGGCCGCAGAGCCGCCCCCGACAGTCGGGGATCCCCCATCCCCATCGCTCAGCCGGGCAGGCGGCACCCCTGAGGTGCCAGCCCAGTTCCAAACCGCCCCTCCCAGCTGGGTGACCCGCCCGGAGCCGGTCAGGTCGCCCACCTCCTCCTCGGCGGAGTATCCCATCTTGCGGAGCCGGCAAGACGCGGCGTGCCTCTCCAGAGACGCCCGGGGGACGCGGTGATGGACGTCGTAGGGGCAGGGCACCCTCTCCATCTACAGGGGAACACGGGTCAGGGGGACAGGGGTCAGCACGCACCGCCACCCCTGCCAGCCCCGCTCCTTCCCCCCCGGCCGAGCCCCCGCCGCCGCCTCACCGGGTCGCCCAGCCAGACCGCACAGGGAGCCGCCATGGCGCAGCGAGAGCGGGCGGGGCAGCCGCCGAGGTCACCTGAGGGGGGCCGCCGCCATGTTTACTGAGGGCACTCCAGCCGCTGACGACAGGGGTGCCCCAGCCCCACCTCGACTGGTGGCCGGTTCCGGGAGGAGGGGACGAGGCGCTCCCACCCACTCCTTCCCTGTGAGAGGAAGGGCTGTAGGCGGGACAGCCGAGGAAGAGCCGGTGCGAATAGGGGGGAGCGGGGGTGCTGCCCGTTCTCCCGCCTGCCGTCACCTCCGGGCAGTGCGGCGAGAGGGGGGTGGGCGCCGCCTGCCGGTGGGAGGCAGCAGCGGCGGCGGGGAGGGGGAGAGGGCGGAGGAAGGGGGTAAGGCGCGGGTGGTGCTGCCATCCCCGGGAGGAGGTGGAGCCCGGGAAATGGCGCTCGCCGGGTCCCGAAGGCCGTCTCGGGGCACACGCCCTGCCTGCGAGGGGCGAGGGGGACAGCTCTGTGTGAGGCTAAGGCCTGGCGGGCACCGGTTTGGGCAGCGCGGGAAGGGGCTCGGTAGCCCATGCCTGAGCCCGGCAGCCTGAGGGAAGATCCCGCAGTCTGCGCCGGCCGTCAGCGTTGTGGGGGTGGGTCTGGGCCGGCTGTGGCCCCGCAGCGTACGGGGAAGAGGAGTCTGGCTGCAGCTGCTCCTCTGGGAGGGTGCTGGTAGCTCCCTGCTTTTTGGGTGTTTGGCCACGGAGGAGCGGAGCGAACGCTGGGGGCAGCCTGCTCGCTCTTCACCAGACGCGGGCTTCCACTGCTCTCCAGTTCTAGCGAGGAGGGGTTTCTCTTCTGCGCCCAGCCAGTGCTTACCTGGGCGCTTCAGCCTCCAAAAAACATCGTGCCCGGGATGAGAGGAACATCGGCCTCGTCGACGCCATCAACTCCCTGATGCCCGCTTGTGTCTGAAGGCAGCAGCCCACCCAGCAGGCTCCTGCCGTGTCCTGCATGAGGGGCAGAGCCATGAGGAGGCAGGGGGTAGGGAGCCTGTTCCCAGCACAGGGGCCGGTGTGGGAGGCAGCGGCGTGGCTGCAACATAACACGGAGTCCTGTCCACTATCTGCTCAGCTTATGAACCTTCCCCAGAGGTTGTGAGGGCGCATTGGGGCAGTAACTTAGGATGGGGGAAGGATGCCTGTTCTTAAGGAATAAATTTTGCATGATTGACTTTTGCGCTTGCCTATTTTTGTCATCTATGAGGAAAACACATAGGACTAGAAGGAAGAGTGGGCTTAACAAGGCGGGATGAGGTTGGGGGTGGAGGAAGCATGGCAGATGTAGCTGCCAGAATGACTCTTGTTCATCTGCTTTCGTTAGCAGATTACAGCCCTTTCTCTCCTGCACAGTGAATTTGAGACTCAGCTGGGATTTTAGCCCGTCGAGAGGTTTGCTGTCTGTAGCTATGTTTGCCTCAGGATCTTTGTCTTCACACGGTACTGAATACTTAAAAAGTTGGAGACTTCCCAGCTGCCCCTGCAGTTTTGTCTGCTGGTGACTGGAATATGCTGCACAGCTTCTCAAAAGAGCAGCAGCAGCTGGACAAAACTGTTCACACCATCTTCACTGGAAAAAAAAATATTCATAATTAGGAAAGTCAAGTCTGACAAAGTATACAATTTTTTTTAAAGGATAAAGGCTAAACAACATTTTGATTTTTAAAAACACGAATTACATTGCTAGTTAAGCATCAGTATCAGATGTTTTGCTTTAGTCACGTTTTTAATGATTCATAATGTTCTGAGGGGTTTCTATAGAACCATGGCTTTCATGGATTTGGATGTGCTGACCATGGCAGTATTGTGATGCTTTTCTAGGGGCCCTTTCTGGGCATTATAGTTCTCTTGAAAAGCCTCTGAGAACCAGCCCCCAAATGTCTTCAGAGTGCAGCAGAACAATCCTAAACTGCAGGATAAGCAGAAGGCACAGCAGGAAAATAATGCATCCGTTATGCAAACCCAAAACCATTAAGTGCTCCTGGGGAGTTCTCTAAATATGCCACCTTGTGCCCTCCTCCAGATTTTACTTATCCAGCTGTTGGCACCTTGGGGACCACCTCACTTGGGACGATTGCCTGAGGCAGGAAACTTAATACAAGTTCCGTGATGCCAACAAAGCCACTCAGTACCCCCCAGAGCACAAGGCTGAAACCATGCTTAAACCACACTGCTGCCATGGGCCAAACCTTTTTTGGTGGATATCCACCAGGAGTGGCAGGTGGTTCCTGGGCAAAAAATCCCTTCCCCACAGATTACATAGGCAGGAGCACTGCTTACCCACAGCTTGGTTTTTTTTTCCTTTCATTGATAAGAAAGCCTTGCAGGCTTTCTGCAGCCACTTCAATTTTATTTAGAAGTGCCTTGACTACTTAAAAAAAACAATTTTTTCTCTTAAATGCAGAGAAGACAGTTTTCATATTTAGTGCTGCCTCTGCTCCTTAGAGACAAAGCATTACTTAGAGTTGCATTCCTCCTAGAAGTGAGGAAATATTCTATGAAAGCTCAGATTATTTTTTTTATCGTGCTTCTGGTAAAGAAAAATAAAACATGCTTTGTAACAGGTTTCTCAGGCCTTACTGTGGTCAGTATGCACATTCCTTGCCAAGGGCCAGGGATCCAGGGAAAGCAAGCTGAAGGATGAAAAGGAACTTCAGACTACTCAAAAGCCAAAATGGAAGCATCCTGGCTGTGGGTCCCAGACAAAATCTGTCCCCAGGGGCCAGCCAGGCAGAAAAGACAGCTTTTGACCTGCAATTGTGATAGATTTGTGCTCCACTCCCCCATATTTGGCAAAGTTGCAACCAAGTTTTCAACATCTCGCCTAGCAAAGGGCATGGAGTAAGCAGCCAGTGCCTGGCAGACCACAATCTGTCCTGCAGCAAGGGATTAATTCCTCCCAGAGCATATATTGTGCAGAAACCACCACATCCCCTGGGGGCTTAAACCTTTTGAACTGCAGAAATGGGGTGCTGAATAGGGAGGAAAGGGGTCCCAGCACCCCGGTGGTAAGACTGACTGTGCTCAGAGCAGCTTTGCTAGTTTGATTTTGTAGTGATGCTGCCTCTTCTCCCTTGCCCTTAGAGCCCATGTGTCAAACTCATTTTCTCCACAGAAGGAGATGTGGTATCCATGCTGATTCCATGGGCATCACTCAGCAAGAGCTACTAAACTAGAGAGAGATTTTGTAAAGATGAAGCACACAGACACTTGAATTTCATTTTTTTTTGTCATTGTTGCTATTACTCCCTGCTACCTTAGACTTCAGCTAAGATGCCTCACTCAAAATCTGTAGCAGAGATTCAGCTGAATCAGCTTCATTATCTACAGGGACATGAGGTAAATTTCTCTAGTATACATGAATCAATTTATAGAAATACTCTTCATGGCATAGGATGATTTTCCAAAATTCCTCTCACCCGCCTGCTGATCAGAGTTTAATTTTCGTCATTTGCTCTCTTGAGTTCTACTTTTGCCCTTCCAGCTCCTCCCAAAGTGCTGTTGTGGAGGAGTGCAGGTGCTGATGGCAACCAGAGAGGTCAGAGACTTCTCAGACATCACTGGTTCCTCTGCTAGGGGAATGGAGCTGATTTATTCCTTCAGCTGTGCACTGCTCAGAGCCTGCTGCAGGTCCTTGGCTCCGAGGTCTGATATTTATTCTTTCTTAGCTTAGTCTGGTTCACAATTACAGCCTAAGGTATATTTTACAAGCTGCAGTACATCGGACACTTCTAAATCGATTTACAGGCAGCAACTCTAGCATCTGTTAATGCCTTATTGATTCCTTGTTCTGTATCCCCATGCGATCTTTCATGGATTCATCAGATTTAGATCAGTTTATCAGGCTGGTATCACCCATGTCTTTAAAGAAAAAGCAATTGAAAGCTTAGTGTTGCCCCCACGTACCAGATTTGTAAGGAATCTGCATAGCCATCTGTCCTTAAACAGTTACTAGATGTATTGCTGCAAGAATATTGATGGAGAACATTCTCATTTGACAGAGCTGAAAATTGACCCTTAAAGAGCCAGAAGTAAATTCAATGTCTTCTTGCACACTGAAGTTTTAATATGTGTTGTTTTGAGCTGGTGGGTTTTTCTGTTCAAGGCCCAGTGCCTTCACATGGTGCTGCTGCACCATGATCCTCGGTCCTTTCTTTGCCTCCTTCCTCCGCCCTTTCTTTGCTCTGAGCTTTCAGACTGGGCACTACCTGCTGCCAGCTTGGGCCTGAGCTTCCTCACCTGTCTTTTCCTCCTGGGTTGTTAATGGCCTGACAGACACAGTCTGCTATCTGCTTTTGGCACGTTCATTTAGCACGTGTTCTTTTGCCAGGAAGGACAGAGCAGCCTGCAGTTTTCTTCTAAAAGCACGATATTGATGCACAGCTGATGTCTGCTTGAAATGAAAAGATAGCAATTTACTCACCCACCTGCTGTTTTCATGTGAGAGCCTTCTCCGGGAGGCTGTATGGCTCTGTGCTTGAGGTGAGATTGTGTAATATGTCCCAGCCAGGGGCTTGGCTGCTCCCTTAGCTGCTGAGCAGCTGCACTCTGCTGACCCAGGCTCCAAGGCCACAACCAAGGTTGGTCGGCTGGTGCCAACAAAGAGGCATCCTGATGGATTTGGTTTGTATGACAAGGTTTGGGTAATGGAGGGGCTGCAGGGGTGGTTTCAGTGAGAAGCTGTTAGAAGCTTCCCCCATGTCTGATAGAGCTGATGCCAGCTGGCTACAAGACAAATCCA
Organism: Heliangelus exortis; assembly: GCF_036169615.1. Classification (NCBI taxonomy): domain Eukaryota; kingdom Metazoa; phylum Chordata; class Aves; order Apodiformes; family Trochilidae; genus Heliangelus; species Heliangelus exortis. The sequence goes on along the minus strand of NC_092423.1, from coordinate 79,223,430 downwards.
CTGCTGACCAGCACTGAGGCTACCAACACCTGTGGTAGCACCTCTGGGATAATGTACTTAAGAAGGGGGGGAAAAAAACAAAACTACAGAAGCAGCAGTGGAGAGAGAACCAACTCTGCAGACACCAAGGTCAGTGAAGAAGGAGAGGGAAGAGGTGCTCCAGGTGCTGGAGCAGATATTCCTCTGCAGCCTGTGGAACAAACTATGGTGAGGCAGGCTGTCCCCCTGCAGCCCATGGAGATTCACAATGGAACAGAAGTCTACCTCCTGCAGCCCATGGAGGACCCCATGCTGGAGCAGAGGGATGCCTGAAGGAGGCTGTGACCCTGTGGGAAGCCTGCTCTGGAGTAGGCACCTGGTAGGGCCTGTGGACACGTGAATAGATGAACCCACACTGGAGCAGTTTTGCAGGTAGGACTTGTGACCCCACAGGGGACCCATGGTGGATCAGTCTCTTCCTGAGAGACTGCACCCTGTGAAGAGGACCTACACTGGAGCAGATTATGAAGAACTGCAGCCTGTGGGAAGGACCCACAATGGAGAACTTCAACCCCACACTGGAGCAGGGAAAGAGTGTGAGGAATCCTTCCTCTGAGGAGGAAGGAGCAGCAGAGAGAACGTGTCATGAGCTGACTGTAACACCCATTCCTTGTCTACCTGTGCCACTCTGGAGAAGGAGGTAGAGAAATGAGGTGTGAAGAAGGAAGATGTTTCAAGATTTTATGGGTTTTTTTTATGTCACTACCCTACCCTGATTTGATTGACAATAAATTAAATTAATTTCCCCAAGCTGAGTCTGATTTGCCAGTCACAGCAATTGGTGAGTGATATCCATTCACTCAAAGGGGAGCTGAGCAGTCGAACAGGCTCCCCAGGGAAGTGGTAACAGCACCAACCCTGCCTGAGTTCAAGAAGCATTTGGATGATGCTCTCAGGCACATGGTGTGATTCTGGGGTGCCCTACACAGGGACAGGAGTTGGACTTGATGATCCTGATGGGCCCCTTCCAACTCAGCAGATTCTGTGATTGTACGATTCAGAATTTTATCTCAACCCACAGGCCTTTGTTTTTTTTTTATCCCTCTTTCCAGCTGAGGAGAGGAGTGATAAAGTGGCTTTGGGGGGCACCAGGCATCCAGCCAGGGCCAACCCACCTCATCTGCCATCAGGCATAATTCAGTATATAAGCATGCACCCCTTTTGGCCATAGCCACAGGTACTCTGGATGGCACACACCCTCAGGCAGCAGCTCTAAAGGCATCGGTGTGAAGACAGAGAGCTGCAAGGGAGGCAGGAGCAGGGCCTCTTAATTTCAAAGCCATAAACCAGGACATGAGATGGAGGTGCTGGGTGTGATCATTGGAGGTGGTCACTCACCTGGGCTGCTGCTTCAGTGTGAAGGCCTGAAAGGAAAGTCCAGCAGGCAGAGGGCAGCAGAGGCTCCAATAACACATGGCCACCTCCCAGAGACCCTTTACTGCCTCTCTGCTTTGTTTTCTGCCGTAGCAGGTCCCCGCCCCAGAGCAAAAGGGAACGAGTTACAGATTTGTTAATCTGTTATGTGGCTGAAAGGTGTTAAATGCATTACCTTTCCCTCCCTCTGTGCATGTATCTAGACGAGTGCCACTCCACGTGTGGCATCCCCGGCTTTCTGCCAGACCTTTTGTCCTTGGGTCGTGCATTAATGGGGTTGTGTTACTGAGGACGGGGAACCTGCCCAGCCGTGGCCTGCCAAAAATCAGCGGGAACGGACAGTCCCCTCACTGCCCCCCCGACCCTGAGTCAGTGGAGCATGTGGCAGTGCCTTTCAGAGAGGGACAGCATCCCTCACAACCTCTGAAGCACCTCACGCTGCCAGGTGAGCAGCTGAGCCCCAGCCCACACCACTGCACCCCAGCCAGCTGGAGACCTTCCATGCTCTGGCAGATGAGCTGCTACACGGGGCGAGGCAACAGGGAGCAAAAGAGCACAGACCTTACAGCACTCTCAGCACTTAGACCGCTTCAAAAGGGTCAGAACAATACAGAAGTCGGGGGTCAACATCATGTTTCAGCTGATGCCCATCTGCATTTGTTGTGTGGGCATGTCCTAAGTGTTCCCCACTTTGTCCTGGTGCAGGGAACTTCAGCTCCTCCCTTGGGGGCCCTGTGTATGCTTCAGGCCCTGGGGCCCTCAGGTGTGGACCAGAGAATGATGTCCAGACACATATGGATCCTGCTTTTGCTGCAACTGCAGAGTTGAACAGTTTTAAATGTCACTTTGAAAATGCAGCCTATCTATTCACTATTAGTGCAGTGAATAACAGTATCTGTCCCTAGGTGTTGCCATTTCTTCTGATAATTGCGTGTGAAGCAAGCAGTATTTAAGCTGACGCAACATTTCAAAGGAAGTCTACAGGAAGGAGAAACTTACCCACAACTATTTTTTGGAAACAGGAGTCAGCAGATGCAATGACAGACCAGGTTTTATAACAAGCTTAATATTCTAGTGTGGATTTGCAAGTGCTGCCTACAAGCATCCTTCCTCTTGCAGGAGGATTAGCACAGGGGATTACAGATGCCCATTGAAGAGTTTGGCATAGGCTCAAATGGTCACACCATCTTCCCAAGCTTGTGGGGACAGGGAGAAGGAGAAAGTGAGCACAGGTGAGAAACTGAGATCCTGGTCAATAATTTCCAATGGGGAAAACCAAGTGTGGCTTTAGCACTCACAAGGACTCATAATTCAATATCACCATATTTGCTGAGCTCACCAGTGATAGGATTTCATGAGGCTCAGCACAAAAACTGCACCTGAGCAGCATCACATTTGGAAGCTCAGCCTTTCGGCTGAGGTATGAAACAGAGGCGCTTCTTGCTTGTGAAAAGAAATGGCCTTGGGCAATTTTGTCTTCAAGAATTCCAGCATCAAGCTCCATCTCCTGGCTGGTTTCTCTTGACTCTATGCACATGCGAGTCATTACAAGGTTGCAGTTAAAGTTCTGTGCCCATCACACATACACTGTGGTCTGTTTTAGAGGTCTTTTCCATCCATGACAATTCTGTGGTCTCCACACCCCTCTATTCCTCCATGAAGGCTTCTTTCCATCCTCTGTTACTTCTTTGGAGGCTTTCCCTCCATCTCCTTCTCTCTCAGGCCTGTGGTTTTGCATTCACCCCACTCATCTGCCAGCATCTCTGTGTTCCCAAGTCTTTCTGATGCTTCTCACTGATACTTAAAACTTTCACTGAAAAGTAGAAACTGCTCCACTGTGGTGTTACATTATTACCTCCAAACAAGGTGGTACTGTATGAGAAATGTACAAGAAATGTTCCCCAGACTATCATTATTTCTGCAGCTCTGAACTGTCCTGCTGTGGGTCCCCTACCAGGTGCTTTGTCTCTCACAAGGCACAGCCTTGCAAAACAAGCAGTGGCCAGAATGTAGTGAAAAGGAAAATCATCCCCCTCACTCGCTTCGCTTCTTCCATCCCAGCGTGCACACACAACACCCCAACACGTGTTTGGCTGCAAGCGTGCATGGAGGATAAGGTTATTGTCTTTTAGTGGCTATTTATTCCACGTTCCAGATATTCAGGCAGAACCTTACCTGTGCTGTTCTTTGTGCCTGACAAATGCGTTGTGCAGTGAAGTGTCTCACCTCAGATATATCTCTCACCCACCACAGCAGAAGCAATACAGAAATACTAATAGGACATATTGTAAAACAACAGCTCCATTCACATCAGGAAAAGCTGTTAGCAAAGCCAAAGCAAGTGAACAGTCAATCCAGGATCCACCTAATAAATACATAAAGTCATAAACTGTGTTAAGGGACTTGCTTTAAAATGACATCATTTAAGCTGTGAACTCGAATGTAGGAGAAGCCAGATTTGTAGCTGAGGTTTCACGTGCAGTGCTGCAGCCTCTCATGTCTGTGGCAAACACGGAGAACAGCAGTACCTTGGCGGATGGTTGGCAGATTGTACCTTGTACATGGCAATGCCCTGGCAGAATGACCTGAATTAAGATGTCACACACATGTCTGTGAATTACGAAACTATGAGTAAGGCTGCCAGGCACCAGGATTACTCTGGTCTATTCCTGGCCCTGGCAGCAGAGTCTTAATGGGTATGGCTGTGATTACAAGCTGGATAAGCACGGCTAGAAGAGCTCCCTCTGAAAATCTCTGTGGCTGCCTTCGGGGGAGCTAGGAGCTGTTCTGCAAGCCACACCTCCCATCCCAAACCCGGCAGGGACTCCCCTCTCCATGAAGTAAATAGAATACTTCCATGTCTTACAGGAATGGAAATGCAGCCAGGAAGGCCAGGATACCTAAACTCAGTCTTGCTTTTCCTAGGCTGTAAGTGCTTACATTAGAAAACCAGAAGAGGAGTCAGGTAGAAACACTGACTTGAATGAGATACTTGGGCAAGGTATAGTAGTATTGTCCCTGCTCCTGAGTTCCTCTCTCATTATTGGAAAGGCAGCTTCTAATTGCAAAGGCAATTGCATTGGAAAGGCAACTGGTACTGGGTACCATTGAAAAAAACCGAGGTCCTGTAAAGGAGGCTGTTTTATTGGTTGCAGATGATTCCCTGACACTTGAGCTTCCCCCTCACTCCTAAGATTGCTCGGGTGCAGAGGGTGGGAGGCAGAGCAGAGCTCCTTGGCTCCCTCCTCTTGTCTCCCCGCCCCGGGATCTGTAGAGGCAGCAGCGCAGCAAGTTGTAAACACACAGTTATTAAAAAAAGGCCTTAGCTTGGCTTCTCTCGCTTACAGAAAGCCATCCTGATGAACTGGGTGCTGCGGTTTTTTTACTTCACGACCCGGTGGTGTAGGAACATGCTTCGGGTTGCACCCAGGGTTTGTTGCTGCTCAGGGCCAGGTCACACTGATAAATGATAAGGCCACTCCCAGCCTACCCCAGTAAGCAATACTTGGTGTAAGAGCCAAATGCCAATCGATCCTTTCTTAGAAACCCCATCTGCCCACAGCAGCTGCAAAGCTAGAAAGTGTCGGATGTACCAGCACACCTCCTGGAAAGAGGGGTAAGGCTGCCCTAGGCATGGGGCAGAGCTACTCATCAAACATCTCAGGGAGCTTCCACAGGGAAATAGTTTGTGTTAAGCACAGGGAGGAGAAGAGCAGGGCAAAGTTTTGGGATGGGAACAGTTCTGGAAATCATAGAAATGCTTCCCTTTCTATGGCTCTACACCAGGTGGGGAAATGAAAATTACAGCCAAGCCCCACAGGGAGTGGCTACTGGCATGGAGCACACCAATGCACTCCTTTTCTTCTAAAAAGGTGTCCATGGCTTTGTCTTGTGACTCTGGCTCTTCTTTGTCTCATCCCTGCCTGCTGCAGGCAGAGGTAGGGGATCTCACTCCTCACTGCCTGGGAAAGGCATAGATAGCAGCATGGATGCAGTGGTATTTCAGTAATGAAACGGTTGCACATACCCTTTCTTTAGCTTCTGGAGGGGTCTGGTATCTTTACATCACCAGGAGTAGCCCCAAAGTCCTCTTAGCAGGAGCAGGTCCTTCACCCTGCCTTTTCCCATTTTGTTGGGGTTTTCTTTCCCAACCCCGCAAGGGATCCTGGACACCTTCCCTGTCCCATCAGCATCTCAGTTCTCTCCTCTCACTCTCACACCACCCCAGGGCCCTGGGAGTGGACAAAGCAGAGGCCAGGGGAGCAGGCAGGTATGGATGGTCTGGCTTAAGAAGAGAGATGGGAGAGATGTAGTCACTCTCCAAAACCCACTGCCAAGCAGCACCCCAGCCAGCCTGAGCCATGCAGTGCCCTACTCCCAGCCAAAATGGAAATGCTTCCAAGCTGGCATTTGCATTTTGTCTGCTTTCTTCCCTGGGGCTGTGAAATAGAGATATGAGAAGATTCCAACTGGAGGAGCTTGTGCCAAACTTGGACTGAAGGCACAGGCAGAACGGCTGCACTCAGGCACATCCCACAGCAGTAAGATGCCATTAGCAATTCTGGAAAAACCTAGTTTCCTACAGCCAGAGAGTGGATTGAAAATCACCTTCTCAAATTAAGATCGCTCCTGTGCTAGCCAGTGCTTAGGCCTATTTCAATACTATTTCAGACAGCACAGAGGATATTAGAACTTGCCAGCTATTCTTTGATCTTTTTTCTTTTTTGCTGTTTGGAAATGTGACTTGTTTAAAGCACAGAGGATTTCACAGGACTCATACAGTGCCTTGTTCATTATGACAAAAGGACAGTGGAAGTGAGGCAAGGTTCCTTCGGCTTGGCATTGCTCTTCTGTTTCTGAACTATTGCTTCTAAAAATCTTCCTCACAGTAGCAGTTCCCCTGTCCACCATTCTCTAGCTCTTACTCAGAGTCTGAAATTATTAAAAAACCTAAAAAACAATTTCCAGCAACAAAACATGCCTCCAGGATCATATGTCTGAAGATATTTTTCAAGAGGCTCCTAGGAATTTTCTAATATCTCTTCATTTCCAATATACTTTTCTAGCCTCACTCACGACCTGTATGAGTTAGAAGTCAGAGACTTTTAAATTAAAGAAAAAATCTCCAAGGAAATGAGACAGATGTTTTTTGTTTTTTCTTTATCCACACATATATATAAGGTATATTTATACATTATGTATTATTTATGTATATATTTAAAAGGTCAACTGTGTGTGTATGCACACATATGTATGAATAAATGTAAGTGCATATATGCATAAAAGGTCAACAAAATGAATAAGTAGAGTCTCGATATTTTTAGTTTTTCTGTGTAATTGAAAAAATGCCAGAAATCACCTAGAATGGCAGTCAAGACTTGTAATCATTACCCTTCTGTGCAGGTTTTATAGGCTTACCTGCAGAAACCTTCTAGCTTTGGAGAAAATCCCCCTCACAACCTTTTCCCAGTAACCCTGGTAAATTCAACAAGGGAGCATCTTCGTCATGGGATGGTTTCTATCTAATTAATGGGGGGAAGAAAACCAACTGTGGATTACAGTATGATTTTCTCCAAACAACCCTAATTTAAACTGAACTAAAGGGCCTGTGTGAAACCAATCAAGGAAAGAAAAAAAAAAAGTGAGGTGGATAACAGATGGTTCCTTGGTTAGGGGAAGCTCTGAAATGAGATCAAACCAGACTAAGCTATTAGAGGCTTCCAAACAAATAGGCCAAAATAGCCACTGCTAAATACTGAAGTCATTCTCAAATACACAGACTGCCTGTAAATGAGGCAATGTTTTTACTGAAAGCAAAACTAAAAAGTACAGCCTCCTTAGTCTGCATATTTACCCTTTAAGCTGTTTGCTTAAATGTCAGTGGTAAACCTTTATGGCATACTTCTCTTTGTCCTGTCAGCCTAACCCAGGTGTGAAAACAAGAAATGCTTCATTTATCCTCCTTAGTAGGAGAGAGAAAAACCTGATTGCAGTTATCTTCCTTATATTCACATTTTATCCAAAAATTGACTAAGGCCCTGATCCAGCAAAGCAACAAATGCATGCTTAGCTTCAAACAGGCCTTGCTTTGTAGTTTCAGTGATTTCAGATCAGTGGGCAAAGACATATGCTGACAGCACTTGCTGGAGCACATCTGTGTGAAAACTGCCAAATTCTGCATCTTCTGACATCCTTGGGAGAACTTCAGGCTGCGCTGGCAGCCAGGGGCAGAATCAGAACTTGGCTAAGACTGTGCCAGGGGACAGACTTTTGGACTTTGAATGAAGCTTCTAGTCACTACTTTTATCTCCTACTGCAAATGCAGAAAGCAGAGCAATGTGCCACATCTTGAATTCTCCTCCTGTTGCATTTTTTACCAGTTTTCTAAGGATGAGAGGTTACTGTAACCATATCCATTGCTGTTTTACCTCCTTCCCCCAAATATACCAGAGGCAGGATTTTACTTTAAAGTTGGCAAATTGGTAGAACAGACTGAAAAAAACAAACAAAAAAACAAGCAAAAAAACCCAAAACAAAACAAAAAAAAAAACCCCAAGGATGAAATTTTGTCAAGACAAGTGCAAAGAATGACCCTCACACAGAAATAATCAATTTCATGAGTACAAATTGGGACCAAATAGCTAGGAAGTTTTGAAGAAAAGTTTCTGGCGATCACAGTGGACCATAAACTGAACACAAATCTGTGACAATCTGCTGTGAGATAGGAGAGCACTATAAAGGACTGCACGAACAGAGGGAGAGTGAGGAAGTAGGAAGTCTTCCAGGAAGACCTGGAAGTAATCATAGAAAGTTAGGGGTGGAAGGGACATCAAAATATCATCTGGTCTAACCCCCTGCCTGACAGAGCAAGGATTTATGGGATGTTGAGTGCTTATAGGGTTCCTGTTGGATGTATGTGTCTAAATCAGACACTGTGCTTCAGCAAGGAAAGAGATCTGAAATAAAATGATGTCAGGGAGGCTGTGGGAAACTTCAGTGCTAGAAACCTCTAAGTGCAGATTGTCTAAATGCTAAAGTGACATCAGTAATGTTTAGTCCTGTGCTCAGATAGATGGCACACTGGAGTTCACGTCACCTCTGTGGTAACCAAGCATAAAACACACGTGGATGTGCCAGCAAGACCTCACGTATGCAGGCTGTGCACAGAATCCCTTGGGTTTAGCTGGTGGCCAGAGCACAGTATCTTTTTACCTGTGAGGTTGAACATCACAAGATAGTATTATCCAGGTAACTAGCATCACTCTGCTTAAATTAAGGGGCTCAAAGGATCCCTTTAGTGGAAAAAAAAGTAAATAAATCCTGAGAGAGGGAGAAAAAGCATAATTACCAAAAATCTCTTATCTCTTGTAGAAACGTGGAAGCAGTGTCAGGGAAGAGTCATCTGGAAAAAGAAAGCAATGCTTTAAATCACTTGGGCATTTTTTAAATTTTTTTTTTCCTCATGGAAAGCCTTTAGATAGTAAAAATGTGCTGTGGCAGGCCCCTGTCAGTTCTCCTTTCTCCATTTCACACTTCGTGATTTATAGACAGTAAGGAAGATACTGTGCTGCCCCTCTCTTCAGGCATTGATGGCAGGGTTCTTTCCTGTGTTCCCTTGTGACAGGTTTCATTGCTTCTCTGCAAACCACTGTGCAGGTAAAATGCAAAGGTGCAGCAATGCAGATTAGGTAACAAAATTCTGCTCTCAGAGTCCCTGGTGGAGAAGGGTCATGATAGATCAGGGACACCTCTGCCTGACCACAAGTTGCTAAAGAGAGACTTCCACAAAACCTACAAAGGGGTCTCTTAACAACATGCCACCTGGGTCCCTCACAGGCAGCCTTGGCTTTACCCTCCTAATCTTGGCAGCAGGAAGGAAAATCAGATTGCAATTGATCTTACTTGACAAGTGGAGAGAGGAGGCAGAGAGACAGCAAGGCTTGCTGAAGGCAGGGATGTGGCTGGGAAGCAAACCAGGATGAGTCTCCAGTCTGAACTGACCAGGATTCCCCCAGGGGTTCACTGCTTGTGGATGGGTTACACCTCCCATTGCAGCTGTGAGTAAAAGCACTGTAAGTATCCATAAAGAAAGCACACTTTGATTTTTGTAGTTACTCTGTGACTACCAGCACAGTCAATATTCTTACCACTTTTGCAAATGAGTCAGATTCTGCACTACATAACTGCCTGAGTGCTGTCAGTGTCTGCTCCTCCTGTGCTGCCACACACAGGGTGGCACTCTGGCTATCTCACACTGAAAAGGACATATTTTGGAAGCAGCACTGTGATTGCTCACATCAGGCTGAAGTGGGGGTAAGGAGAAAAGCAGACAAGGGGAAGGTAAAATATTGCATAATATGAGTAGCACTCTGAGATCACTTCTTATATAATGTAGCAGTACAAATAAATGCTACGAGCTGATAGGAGAAGAATGTTCTTTCATATGTATATATATGCACAGAAAGAAGAAGAAACATATTATCACCATGCACAAAGTACAGAGTAAATTGCAGTCGACACAGATTTTTAAGGGAAAACAGAATGGATTTGTACCTATAAAAAGTCTATGGATGGACAGACTCTAACTGTTCATCATACCTTAACTCTTTATTCCTTTTCCTTTAAATGCACATAGTTCCCAGCTGCTCTATCTACTGCTTTGCAGACTTTTCATGGGTCCTGTTCGAAGACAAGCTTGCCCCAGAATAATTGATTTTCTCACCTGTAAGTAGCACAAAGACCAATACAAAGATTTTGCTCTTTTTAAGCTGTGTTTGCCGATGTGATGGCCTTTTCTAAATAGCTATTTTAATAGGTTTGCTATTTCGAAATATGTTCAACTATTTTGCTATCTTGTTTTGAAGCTCGTTATTTCCCAGCTGGGAATCTAGCAGGCTGTGGGCTGAGGCAACTGGCAGATGGATAGAGAGGAAGGACTGCCATCCCCCAACAGGCTACACCCACACTTGCTGGGGAATTGGTTTCCTCAAAGCACAGCCCCAATTTAGGTTATCTGGCAGCACTTCATTTTTGAAGAACTCTTATGATATCTTGTGTTGAAAAAAAAACAAAACAGAGTCAAGAGCCCTAAGATGTATTGCTACACCCCACTCACCTTTATAACAGCAAAAAATTCTGCAATCCGTGATAGATTAAAAAAATTCTGTCATGAATGAAGACACTCTTTTCCCTCCTGACACTTCATTTTCTTGTGTTTTAGGTGTGCATATTCAGAACTATTGGAAAAACCCACACAGCTAGTTTTCATTTTGGCATGATAGCTGCATCGAATGCTTGATATGGTGGAAATGAAATACCAGTTACTCCAGTCAAGCTCCTTGAGGTGGGGAAAGAAGGAAGTCCAGGCAGTGCCTTTTAGAAGTCTAAGAAAAGAATTAGTCGCAGCAGACTTTCCAATGATGAAACATGGGGATTCCCAAGGGCTATTTTAATTGGTGCTATCAACAACAGCAATAAATAGGCCTTGTTCTGATCTTCTGCTTCAGAAACTGTTTGACTACACAGCTGGCAAAGTGAGTTTCTGGTACATATGTGCTCTGTATTCCAAAATACACAAGAAAGTACTCTCAGTCCACATGAGACTTGGGAGTTTTCACACAAGCAGAATCAGGAGAGTGGACTGGAGGACCACAAAGCCATAAGAACCACTGCTGAACAAGTGCCTTGGTCTCAGCTGCTGTTTGGATCCCTTTGAAGGCTACCACCCCCACTGGCTCCCAAGTGACTCCCCCTCCAGGTGAACCCTTATTTAGCTAGTGTCAAACTCTGGTTGCAGTCCAGACAGTGGCAACTGTTAATTTAAAAACAGGAAAAAAAATAAACGGAGGGTCACACATAGTAAAATTCCCCTTCCACTACCACTGACCTGTCACTGTCACAGCAGAGTGCTGTGCCCTCACCATTAGCCTTCTGAACAAAGAAAATTCATTAACTCTCTTAGACATTTATCCTGCAGTAAAGCTGATACTCCTGAGCTGTAGTAGTTATTTACTAATGACAATTTTTAGACTACTAGTAAGATTGGTGCTTTTGGGGCTTTTGTCTGCCCAGTCAGGGGTAAGAAACTGGAGGCACTTAAGGCAAGTTGTTGATTTCTCTGTTTCCTCAGTGTGGTTGCTGGCTGTAAATAACCGTTTTCATCTTAAGGGGAAGGCACTATATCCAGGGATTTACAGAGACACATAGCAAAGGTATTCATGTGGCAATCACAGTGAGTTATTGGAGCTGCCCTACACTGCAGTAGTCATCCTGAAGTGAAGGCTGCCTTGACTTTACAAGGAAACAGTGTATTAACTAAATTTAAAAATGAGCACTGGGTCCTCCCAGGTAATTTTCATTTCTGCTCTTGGATAGCTGAAGTCCTGTGGTTGACTGCTCCCATGCAATTGGCTGTGCTGGCATTGCATACAGATTAGGAAATGCACTCATACACTGTAAATTACAGAACTAGAGCCTTATATTTTAAACCCTTTAGGACAGGAGACCCCTTTTAGCAGGAGTTATATACGATGAACAATAAAAGATCTATGCATAGCCTAATGATGGCCTACTATATCTCGTCATTATTAATGATTACCATGTTTTGTAGTATTAACATTTTGCTTTATGCTAAAATCTCCCCAGAAAGCAACCGGAGTGTTGAAGGCACTAAAGTTTTCCTTTGCTATCCTAACCTGTGACAAGAATATAGGACACTAAAATCCTGTAAAAGAAAGCAAAACACAGGAATTCTTCATGCTTTTATTAAAAGGCCTTTTCTTAGGGGGAAGTTAGTTATTTCACAAGCAATTTAACTGATTTAGAGTTAAAAGATTTTGCTTGGTCTTCTGCAGCTGGCTGCTTGGGGTTGCTCTGCCTGTTCCCAAACTGCCAGCTCCATGAAGCTTCCAAGTCCCCAGCTGCCAGAGCCATGGCCATCTCCTGTCCATCCCCATTCCCAGCACCAGTCCTGCCACTGTCCTGTGAAGCTGCTGTGTAGTCCCTGGCACATCCCTCCCCTGCTCCAGCCAGCATCCGGCCACAGAGCTCCCAGGGACTGGGTGGATGTGACTGGGGACTGCTCCCATCAACAACACTCTGGATTCAGCCACATGATTTTTGGAAGTGGGAGGGAAGAACTGCCACACATGCATGCTGTACCATGTCAGGCTCAGGAAAGAGTTTGAGTGATGATCACAGATGTTGGGTGTGGGTCACAATCCCCTGTGGTGCTCTCTCCTTTCACCTCTTCTTGTCTGAGTACACTACTACAGCCACTGAAGCCTCTCCATCCTCCCAGGTGTACAAGACTGCATTTAAGCATATATTTCAGTTTTTTTCCCTTCAAGCACAGCAGAGGGAAAGTTTGCATCTGCACTACATCCCCTTGAGCAACCGCTCAAGCAAGCTTATCTCTGCAGACCTGGAGGAATGGCAATGGGTACAACTCTATGCATCTCACATGAATCTCCCCACCTCAGCCCGTGTTGTAATGATGTCACACAAGATGGCTCTAGGGTCCTTAACAGGAATGGATTTATTAAGAGGATGAAAACTTCCCCTTTTGGCACTGGCTGATGCAGTCTTGCAGTATTGAAAGAGTGGAGAGTAACAGATACAGGGACCCTCATACAGCTGGTTTGGGATTGCATCTGTCCTCATTTGAAAAAAAAGGCCCTCAAGAAAATATGTTTGCATGTAGAAGAAACCTACTTTCAGTGAGTGCCTGCCCTTGGATCAGTGGAGGGACACCACATCGTACACGTGACAGTCAACAAAATGGACAGACAAAGCGATAAGGCAGTAATTCCCCAAAGCATGTTCCTGGGGCAGGGACCCTCTTTGTGGAATTGCAGCTCTGTATCCCACCTGCTGCCCTCTCTCCCATCTGATCCCTTCATCCCCTGATCTGATTTTATAAAAGTTTAAAATAAAATCAGCATAATCTTTCTCTTTCCCTGACCTCTCTCTCACATGTCATCCTTTAGCAGTCTCAGTAGATCCCTGTCGTGTGACTTTGCTGGGAAAAGACCATTTTTCTAATATTTAGAACAACTGTCTTTCTGTGGAAGAGCCCTGATGGCTCTTTGAGCACTGATGAACAGAGTAAAAGGACAGATTAAGCAAAGGGCTGCTTTTCAATGAGAAACCTGTGGTTTGAAACAGATAAATATTGAGACCCTCCAAGAGCAATTAATACCCAAGCTGGACACACATATTTTCTAATCCAGTGCCCTGCATTCTTGTCAAAAACATATGGTAAAAATTATGGAAAGGAAAAAAAAAAAACACAAAAAAAAAGCTGTAAATGTCCATTACAGACTGTTAAGCATACTTTGGCAAGAGAGTATTATGCCTAAAAGACAACCAGAGTCCTATGAGAGAATCAGGGGAAAAATTAACAGCATCAGAAAGAAAACTCATTGCTGTGGAAATTGGTCATTACCAATATGGCAGTGCTGCAGCAGTTCAGCCAAACAGCCCAATTTGACTGTCAGCATGCTGGCTGTGACCATTTTCAGGATGTTGCTGGTTGTAATAACTCACACTTTTTTCTTTCTTAACACTGTAGGTTGTCACTCTTAATGGTTACCAGTGAAGAAAAATTGTTCTTGAACAGTAAAAACAAACTGTTACTCACAGCACTTCTTTAAGATGGACCTGTACATTATTGAGTTACATTTTCAATAGTATCCTGAATTAAGGTTTATATGTTGTTTTTAGCTAAGCATGCTAACTGCATATGATCAGAACCTTTGTTCAAGCTTAGTAAAAGACAAGTGGGCCTGATTACTAAGTACCTCCTTGAATACTCACTTTAATCAGAAACTTCATGTCAATTGTTTTAAGACATAAAAGATGGGGAGAAATGGAGATTCGCTGATTGGTTCATTTGAACCTTGTCTGCTTCTGTGCAACAAATTTTGCTTTGGTAGATTAAAGAACTCTTGGCTCCTTATCCAAATGTTATTTTCTCAAGGGGCTTGCAGGAAAGGAGAGCTTGTAGCTAGTGGAAAGGTCTCATCTGTATTTCTAAATAGAACATAAACACGTGTGACCTGGGGGAAATCATTATGCTGTTGGTTGCTTTACTTTCCTCAAAGAGAGTAAATACATTCTTTGCTCTTATTTTCATCAATATCTGGAAACTACAAATCTTCAATGGAAGATAAGACCAAGAACTATATCTTTTCTATTTAGAAAATTGTTGGAGCATGATGATACAAAGTTAAAATTAAAGAAGAAAAAGTTTTATAATTTTGCTTCTGGGTGAAGTACATTTTCCTAACTTGGCTCTGTTCACTGATGTTAAGCCCATGTGTCAGCCCCAAATTAAAGTAAACTCACTGTACCATTGACAATATGGCCACCTCTATTTTTAGGATCAGTGTGTGCACAGCCAGCATGCTCTTTTCCAGCTGCTGAGTTAATTCAGATTACATATATGTCCTGGTTCCAGCTGGGATAGACCTAATTTTCTTCTTAGCAGCTAGAATAGCACTAGGTCTGGTATGAGATTTAATATGGGAAGAATGTTGACAATAAACTGCTGGTTTTAGTTGTTGCTGAGAAATCAAGGACTTTCCAATTTCCCATCCTTTGCTACTGTGCAGGTATGCAAGAAGCTGGAAGGGAGCATAGCCAGAGCAAAGGATCTAAATTTGCCAATGGAATATTCTATACCCTATGATGTCATGCTCAGTATATAGATAAGCCTTGGCCAAGAAGCACTCTCTCTCTCCTGGGATTGTAGTTTCAGAATCTGTTTCCTCTGGGATGTCTGGCCAGGGATGGGGTAGGCATTGGTCAGCAGGTGGTGAGCAGTTGTATTGTGATTCACTTGTTTGTATATTCTGTTGTCGTAATTATTATTACTACTTTATTTAAATTAATTTTTTTTTAATCTCAACCCATGAGTTTGTCTTTCTTATTCTCTTCCTCACTCCCTAGGATGTAGAGAAAAGTGAGCAAGTGGCTGCATGGTATTTAGCATCCTTCTGAGTTAAAATTGTAGCAATGTCTAACAGATGAAGTCCATCATACTTCTAACAAAGGCCAAATCATTAGGGCATCTGAGTTGATGCCAATTTGATGCAGTGTGGCCATCTAGAACACATTGCATAGGACCCAATCTTGGTCCCCAACAAGCATCAAACCTTCCTTGGTACAGGCCAGTATCTGTACTGACAGATACTCACCTCTGTCCCCTGCAGCAGGGAGTCACTAGCTACACAAACTCACCAATTCCTTCAGGTGGTCTTGCATGGTTTAGCATCAGGTGGACCAGATCCTTTGCTTGAAGGCATATCTGGCATCTCTTCAGCTTTGAGGGTGGTGAACCTATTGCAGTTGTGAGCCCTTAGGTAGGGCAGAAACCTTTCTCTTGGTACCAAAAGTCACCAGCTTCCATCTTTCCTCTTCTCCAGCAGTTGCACTTACCCTAATATTAAGGGTGGACACAGCCTGCATCTCTTCTCCACGTGGGGCCTGGAGTTCTTCAAGCTGCTGCATCTCACAGAAGACCCCACCTATATTTTCCTTTTTCATTCTCTCTAATACTTCACAGCCTGTTCCCTTCCTCCTCCTAACTCCTCTACTTGGTATCATTGTTCCTTTAAGGTGACACAAAGCATGTGAGACAACAGATCATCTCTCTCGGCAGCAGAGAGAAGTCTCAGGAATACTCTGCAGCCCAGGACTTGGAGGGATGAGACTGCCACAGCAGTACAAATTCAACTGAGCCCTCCTTCCTTATACCCTGCTGCACAAACTGCTGCCTCTAAAAGCTGTGCTCATGCCATGGCTCTCCTGTACTCCTTTCCTGAGCACCAGCTACAGGGGGCTTCATCCTCCCTTATCAGGGGCAGCTGAAACAAAGACTCCAGGCACCCTGGGTCAAGGGCAGATAATCACATTAATTAGAAGCTGCCAGAGCTTCCTCAGGTGGCTTCCCTTCCCTCATTCTTCCCTGGCAGCAGCAGGCACCCTTCAGTTTCTCAGAGGTTTCTCAGGTGTACTCTATGAGCCTGTCCCCTGAAGGTTCAGAAGCTCCTAAAGCAGAATGCAGAGACTGCTGTCCAAACAGGTGCCTCTTACTAAAATCTCCAGCTGCTTTCTCCTGAAGAATTTTGTGTGCTCTGTGTGTCTTAACTCAAGTATGCATTTAATCTGTGTGATTAAGCTGCAAACGTATTATGTGTATATTTCATAGTGTCAGGGTTTAACACTGGCCTGGCAATTAAACCAAATGACAGATGCTCTCTATTAATCCCCCTCCCTTCCCAGATAAAGGAAGGAGAGAGAATAAGGGAGAGACAGTTATGGGTTGGAAACTAAACTACACAACTTTAATGAAACAGTAATGATAAAGAGGAAAAATTACTAAATATATACAAATATACAGGAAAATTGATACCACGTTCCGCCCTCTTTCCCTCAGTAACTCTCACATCACCACCAAGGCTGCAGGGCAGCCCTGGGAAAGTTCTGACTGGACTTC
This sequence comes from Heliangelus exortis, assembly GCF_036169615.1. Lineage (NCBI taxonomy): Eukaryota > Metazoa > Chordata > Aves > Apodiformes > Trochilidae > Heliangelus > Heliangelus exortis. The sequence continues at coordinate 79,206,518 of NC_092423.1, read as the reverse complement.
TGGAGTCGGCAGCAGTTGGGAGCTGGAGGCAGGAACACACAGATTCAGGATAGCAGGGATCAGGACCACAGGCAGAGGAACAGACGGAATCCTCCCAGGATGCCGAAGCAAACAGGTGAGAGGTGAAGAAGGGAAAGCAGGAAGGGGTTTGACCCTTGTGATCCCTGGAATTTATACTGAGTATGGTGTGTATGGGATGGAATACTCTGTTTGGTCAATTTTGGCCATCTATCTTGTCCACTCCTCCCCAGAGGAAGGCTGCTGGTGGGACCTTTTTACTCCTTCTCTCCTTTGGGAGGGCAAAATGCTCCTCAGAACTGAGCAGTGGCCTTGGTTCTGCAGACCATCCTCTAGCAGTAACTATAAACATTGAGTTTTATCAGTCCTAGAAGCAGACACTGACAGAGAAACTTGCTGTTAATTTCAGCAAGTGCAGCTACTTACAAGAGACTTAGCTGAAAGCAGAAGTTCAAGACAGAAAATCACCTTTATCCTGGCCCAAACCAGGACACATTGAGTCATAGGCTGGTTTTGGTCGGTAGAGACCTTAAAGATCATCTAGTTCCAAACCTCTGCCATGAACAGGGACACTTCCCACTAGACCAGGTTGCTCCAAGCCCCATCCAACCTGGCCTTGAACACTTCCAGGGAGGGAAATATGTATAAATAGTAATAAAAAATATAAATATAAATATGTGTAAATGTATTATATATACATATTTACATGTGTAGTCTAATGTATATAAAAATCTAAGGCCCCCTTTGTACTCAAGACGTGGGCAGCCTAAATCAGTGATTGCTCCCCCTATATGTTCAACTGCCCATAGTCAGAGCTGTGTACAAACATCAGGAGAGCATGCCTGAACACTCGTGTTTGGGGCCCAAAAGACTGCTGAGTATGCAAAAGCTAAAAATCCAGGGAGTTTAAACATAGCAACATAAAATTATCTGCACTGCATCAGACCAATGAACCAACTGAGTGTCCTATGCCAGGTGCCCACAGGAGAGCACAGAGCCAGGGCAAGCAAGTATAGGTTCTTCTCCAGCCTCCAGAGGTCCGTACAGCAAAGAGAATCTCCTTAACACACTTTATAACCTCTCTGTTCAACCATAGATTCAGCCTGGCATGAGTTAGGATTTATTCACAAATTCATCTTCTTTGACCACATAAATCATTCAGGGTTTACTGACAGCCATTAAACCCAAGTGAGCTAAATGTTTTATCTTCTAGAGCTGTCCTTAGGGTATTTAATTAAAAATAGGCTCCTGACCGAAAGAATTTCATCATATTATCTTTCATGAAAGCACTACTGTGGAAGAACGTAATTGCTTGGGAAAGAGTTATCCCATAACATGGTGTTCTGTTATAAAAGCCATTTCCTGTCACATTCCAGGTATTCTGCTCAGAAATAAAGTACCATAGCTGGATGTATGACTTTTTTTCCTCTGTATAATATTCCAAGATTACTTTACAAGTATTTGACAAACCCCCCCATGTTTTCCTTCTACCTTAAAGGAGAAATTAGTCTCTTGTCACTCCTGGAAGGTTGTGATGATCAGGTTTATACTAAGTTGTCAGTCACATTCTTGAAAACAGTGAAAAGAATACCCAAATTGCTTATGCATGTCAGAGTTTGTTTGCCTTTTATTATGCTTACTTAACTTAAACATTTAAGGAACACCATAGAGAAATCCTATCACCGTTGGAATCTGATTTTTAAAAATGGTGTTGGCAGAAACAGTGTTATTGGTGTTCCACTTGTCTTGCAATTCAGCCATTTGTCTGTGACACTGCAGCGTATCAGATTCCTTAATGCATTTCTTCTTGAACACATCTGTGACTTGCTATTATCCACATGTTTACAGCTACAGAAATGAGGCACAGAAAGAGCAAGCAATCCATCTACAGCAGCACAGAAAATCTGCACAGTGTGAACCTCAATTGTAGTCTCAAGCTAACATGCTAACTGCTGGGACATCCCAACTCACAACCCACAGCCCCTGGAAATACATATGCTCTTAAAACTGAAAGCCCAAGCTGCAATCTCCAGAGACTGCAACCCCCAGTTCTTGACCTGTTCAACATATAGAATTTCTATTCTGCAATTAAATTCAGGCATTTGCAACTTCAGATTTTTATATTGCAATTTAATACATAATTAATTGATCAATAACAAACTATTCCAGTATTTTAGTGCCTCATAAATCTAAAAATGAAAATAAATTACAAAGGTAAAGTCAGGAAAAAATGTATCCATTTTGCTTCTAATGTTTTTTTAACATTATTGAAATATTTTGGTTTGATAGTGAAAGCCATTTTTTTAGATTGGCTCCCATCTAACATTTTGTTTAAAATGCTGCACTCCTGCAAAGCATCTAAAAAAATCTTTATTTCTGGGGGGGGGGAGAAACAGCTCTTTGAAGTAATTTCCCCCAGTGCGAATCACCAATAATGAAGACCTTGTAAACCAAATGCTTTGAGTTGTACTTGTCCAATCTCATTGTTTGTGATTATTTATTCAGGGTATAATCCTTTTTCAAACAGTTCATTAGCAGAGCAACAGGCACAGTTGAAACAGGGTGTGGGAGACTTACTGGAAACCTGGTATTCACCAAAGTGGTTCAGCCATGATGCCATCTCCACAAGGTAGAGGCAGTGACAAAACATCACTGAGTGACACAGTTCAGGTAGTGTTTCCACCTCTTGTCCTATGTATATTCCAATGGTAGTAAAAGCCACTCACTCCACTTAAAACAGGAAGTTTGCAAGTCTGATTTTACTGATAAGTCTCAGCAAGAGTGACAGCTGCTTGATGAATCTGGGCTACTATCAACTGCAACATGGATTTATGCCCCCTTCTCCCACACTATCAGCCCTCTATGTCATCATGGCATTCAACACCCATCTGGAAGCCTCTTCTGCCTCAGGCTGCTGCCAAAAACTCTATCATACCACTAGGTCCTGAAATCTGTGTCACCTCTGGTTGGAATTCAGAAATTTCAGGCACTGGTAGAAAGAAATTCTTAAGTCTCTTGAGCAGAAGGTGTGAACCTCCTTCTGGTGAAAGGCATTATTTATCCAGACATCACTCAGTGCTGACAGAGGCTTGCCTACATGTTTGTTGCTTCCACCAAATTCCTTGGTGCCAAATTAGTGCCATCCCCATCCTGCCCTGAGAAGAGTCTCTCCAGCTGAGACAGAGATCCCGAGAGGGCATAAAGAACAAGCATATGCTGGAGTTGACGTCTTCCTCTGCTCCTCGAGGCAAGACACTCATCCTGTAGCAAAGAAGCACAGATGCCAGAGGAGTTGTGGAAAGAAGGGGAAGTGGGGCCATGAGTCTCTTATTTTTGGCTGGACCATTTCTCAGGTGTGGCCCTTTGACCTCCATCTGTACATACCCGGACTACAGTTAATTAATGCTCCCCAAGTATGTTTGAACTGTGTATGTTTTAGTACTGATTAGGTCTTTTTACCTAATTAGGGGGAAAGACCAAGTTTCACCAGCTGTACAGAGACTTCATTGCTTTCATTTGGGGTACAGTTCAGTTTGGGGTAAATGATTCTGTGCTCTGTGCCAGACTCATTTCCTTACTCCATAGGTTCTGCCATAACAGATGAATAGTTAAAGCAAGAGTATGACTTGTCTTTCCTCCATACTACTCCAACTGCAATAGAGTCATTCAACAGTGTAATTGATAAGAAAAACAGCAACTAGATTTAGACAAGGAGGAAAGAATATTTTAAAAGAGGAGTAGTGAGTGCTGTACTTACCTCTCCACTGGTCCAGCCTGCTTGCATCAGAATCTAAATGCAACCTTGCTCCCTTTCTTTGCATTGGTGTCAGCCTGATAAAATTATCATTTTGCTTACTTGTTCTTCAATAAATTTCTTTTTGATCAAATAAAAAAATAAAACAACCCTCACTTGAAAATATTAATAAGGCTATTATTTTTCATAAATCAGACAAAGCATATATGGAGACTTGTCTCACCAAGACTTAGAAAAAAATGTCAGGATTGCTTCCTCATTTCCCTTGCCCTACATCTGCAGATTTCACTGTCTTTTCCACCTTCTCAGCCTATGGAAGCTGAGTCACAGCTCACAGTTGCCAGAAAAATGAACTGTTCCATCACCTCTGCTGATGCCTCTTTCTCCAACTAAAACTGATTCAATTTTTCTTAATGGTAAAGGAATCAATAATCCAATTAAACAGGAGATAATTTTAACCTCCTGGGGAACACACTGTTCAGAGACAATATTTTTGACCCCCCCCGATAATTTCACTTCTATGAAGCATGGAAAGCACAGATCCTATGCACTGAAGCCTTTCTCAGATGTCAAATGCTTAGTTTTTTAGATCTTTTGGTATACTTTATTATGTTGAGCCCTCTAATAACACTATTCTTAGACTAAATTGTTATTAGTACTAACATGGCTTTGCCCTAAGGCATCCTGTGCAGCAAAGAAACAAAATGTCAAGACCTCAGAAGTCCAGTGTGCCAAAAGACATCACACATTGCGTAATAGCATAGCCCTCTGTTTAGGCAGAACCTGACCTTTTTGGAAGACTGAGGGCAACATACATTCATTGGAAAAAAATAATTAAGGTGGGATATTTAAAAGCACAGCACTGGCCTGAAATGCTTTTCATATTCAGAGTTGTGGATGAACTACCCTACTGGTAGGAGGCCAGATAGCCAGATAACCTGGGTACAGCTTCAGAACACTCTTGAAGTGGTCCACAGGCAGAAGTCCTGCTGCAAATCTGTGGCATCAGTGATCCAGATATTTTGTTTAAAGCCTCACTCACACTGTGGGAGCACTTTTTACTCCCTCCCTATCCCTAACAGACTTAATGCTGATGCCAAAAGCACTCAGTCTGTATGGATGCTGGGGTACAGATTTAAGGCTGTTATAGTAAGCACTCTGCTCTTGTTCTCCAGAGTGCAGTTTGGTGGCTACAGGCATTACCAGACCTGCCTCCTGTATACATCAGTAGCTGTGGGTACAGCTAGGTTACATTAGCCTTGCTTTAATCTATCACCACCACTTGACTAACAGCACAATTATTATCAAATACTCAGTGTGGTATTCTTTCCCCTGGAAAGAGATTTTCACTTTCTTAGCTGGCCCCTTGGCTGTTATAATTCTGGAAGAGTCTGAAATAATGGGTTCTTCATTAGATTTGCCATATAATAACCTCAACAGCACTGCATCTGATCAATGTCCAGTTTCTGTCATTCATCCCTCAGAACAGTGCCTTTGGGTAAACTGTGTCTTTCATCATTCATCATTTGACTGTAATAACTGGTTTTTTCCATACTGACACAGAGTAAGCAAAATGTTTCCTTCTAAGAAATATCTCTGAAAATTACTTCTAGATTAAGCATTAGGAAA